>NW_028250111.1:0-399019 GCF_964263255.1 Lissotriton vulgaris
GTATCCCTCTGACCAGATCCCCAATCTTTGGAATCCAGACAGGCCTTGCTGGGACAGGTGGTTTATCTTCAGTGGCTGTTGGCTGCTGTTTTAACTTTATGTTGCTCAGGGCCTTTCTTGTTTCATTTAAGTCCTGTAAAACAGCCAAACGATCTTTGATATCAAAGCATTTCTTTTCTACCACTGAAGTCTGACTATCTAAGTCCTGAATATGCATTCTAGTACCGAACAATAGTTCGTACGGACTGAAACCTTTTAGAGAATTTCTTGGCAGATTATTAAGACTACGTTGGACACTTTTTAAATGTTGGACCCATCCATCACCCGAACCTAATACCCTCACCATTATAGATTGCTTTATGTCCCGGTTTTTTCTTTTCCACAATCCCATTTCCCTCAGGATGGAAGGGACAAGAGTACCGCAATGCAATGCCCATGCTGGTCATGGCCTCCTTATAAGCTCGAGAGCTAAAAGCAGGACCCTTGTCAGAATGTAGCATGCCAATTGCGTATGTGCCGATAAAGACTCGCAAATCTTTTATAACAGTTCTGGCATCAGCCGAGCGCTGGTGTCTGTGTTTCTTTAAGAAATTAATGGGACGCTGGATTTTACGTATAGATAGCCTTATGCTAACTGCAAGAAGGGCCATGGCAATACGCCGGTCGGTTCGCTACTGCGATCTCTGTTGCAGTTTGGACAGCTCTTTGCAAATTTGTAATATTGCAAGGTCATCCACCAGTATTCCGATTGTAATTCTTTCAGAGATTCCTTGATCTCTTGGTGCCTTAGACCCAATCCCATGTGTGCGTCCGCTATTAAGAAGATTCTCCTGTTCGTGTTTGGAATTACTCTATCCCCGACTCCAGGGATTCGAGCAAAAGGAACGCAGTTTGCATCAATTATGTATGTATAATTGAGTGGATAGTTCACGGGTAGTGCTGCACAGTCACCTTTTGAAGACGTTTTTACCGCCAGCATGGTTTCCCCGTCTATGTATTTTTCTGAACGCTTTTTTGTGGCTACGGAAGCCGGTTGAGCTGCTTCCGCTGTGGCTGTGTTAGTCAATGAATTCCCTGCAACGTGAATGCCATCACGTTGATGACTCAGTGTATGTATCACTTGAGTCTTTCGTAGTTCTTTCTGCAAAAGACTACCTGTTCCCAAAGCTTCTTATGCTTTATTGTGGCACCTGTGTCATCTTTGTAATCGTTTTGAACCCAGTTCTGCAAGTCATTATTGTAAGATTTGACGCAGAAATGTGAACCGCACATTATTAGTGTTGGGAATTCACGATCCCATGATGCACTGGGCCAGGGACAGACTGATTTGCATATAGCCAGGTTCTGAGCTGGGATGGGGCAGTGAGATAAATAACGGTGATGGATCAAGCCCTGATCTTTGGACTGGGTAAGAGTGGTCTGTTTAACTCAGACACTCTGTTCATCACCACCCCCTTTTTGTAAATCGTTTTTGGCCACTATAGGTGTGGCAGGGTATACTCAGACATGAGTCCCTTTCTCACTGCTCCATCAGGATTCAAGCATGCCGGGCCGAAGAAGGCTGAAATGCCAGAAACCGGTCCCCGGTAGCTTGTCTCCTTTCTGGTGAAGAATTGGTTTGGTAGTTTAGTCTGCCCTGTTCCCATGATGCACTGGGCCAGGGACAGACTGATTTGCATATAGCCAGGTTCTGAGCTGGGATGGGGCAGTGAGATAAATAACGGTGATGGATCAAGCCCTGATCCTTGGACTGGGTAAGAGTGGTCTGTTTAACTCAGACACTCTGTTCATCACCACCCCCTTTTTGTAAATCGGGAATTCACGATCGGCATTTTCAAGCGCCATCTTTAAAGATCTGATGTCAGCTCGCTGAGCTGAACAGTTTCTCAGTGATACAGTTTTTGTTATTTTTGGTCTGAATTTACCACAGCGCCAGCGACCTTTATCAATCACATCGTAATGTTGTGCAAATCTGTCCATATAGATTACACAAGAGTACTGTTGGAGAGGCAGAATTTCGATTGGCAGAGGATATTCTTCATATTTTAGATCTTTCCGTTTTTTCATGTTCGGGTCAAAATAGTATTTCACGTCTTCTGCAGCAAGAGAATTTTCCCACTGTATCCATTTTGGATCTAATGCCACCGTTTTTAGATTAACTGGGCTTAATAACGCCTCGGGGGCTGATTCTGCTGTATAAACAGTTATTATTTTGCCTTGGGCTTGGGCTCTTTCTTTTGCTACAGCAGTTTGAACCGCATTTACAATATCTTCTGTAAGACTGCATGTTTTTTTCAGCTTGTGTGTACAAATGTGATTTGTAAGCTATTGGTACTGTTTCTCCCTCATTACAGGTCAGGTACGTGAATCCGCATCTTCCTGGGATTACCCGGATTACAAGGTTGCGTGTGTTGTCACAAGTTTGCAATTTTGTTTTAGCTAACATGTCTATTTGCAATGATCTCAAAATTTCTGTGTGTTTCTGAGTCCAATTGATTGGTTTAAAATCAGGTTTTATTAATTCATAGAGAGGTTTAACCCTCTCTGCATAATTTAGAATGTAAATTCTTCCGAAATTCAGGAAACCTAGTATTGATTGTAAATTCTTCAGCGTTTTTGGTGCTTGGAGTACAGCACACTTCTCTAAGAAGTTGTCTGCTAGGCTTTTGCCTTTACTTGATAATTCATATCCTAAAAACAGGACAGTTAGGTGGGCAATTCGTGACTTTTTAAAGTTGAATTTGTAACCCTCTGCTGCGAACCCAAGTATTATGGTGTTCACTCTTTTCAAGTGAGTATCCAGGTCATCATCTGTGAGATAGATGTCTTCGACATACGATAATGCCTCATCATCATATATTTGTAGTAACTCTGTTACCCTTGCTGAGAATAATCCTGGGCTATTCTTGAATCCCTGTGGGAGTCGACAGAAATTTTTCTGTGACCCCATTATTGAGAAAGCGGTTAAATAACTGCTTTCAGGTGCAATGTTTTGACAAAAGAATCCATTAGAGATGTCTAATGTTGTTTTGTATTTTTTGCGAACAATGTTATTCATTAGTGCTGCACTGTGTTAGTTTTGTACTGCAAATGTCTTGCAACATGAGTTAAGGTGTCTGTAGTCCAAGACTAGACGATATGAATCGTCTGGCTTGGAGACAGGAAACAAAGGATTGTTCATTTGAGAGGTGCATGTTTCGGTCACCCCTTGCTATTCAAGTTGATCTAAGATCTCCCTGACTTGTTTTTTAGCTTCTTGCTTAATTGGGTACTGCCTTTGTGCAGTGGGTTGACATTTTAACTGGATTTTTTGAGGAGGGGAGTCCTCATCCCATCCTACAAGATTTTTATATAATTCAGGAGCTTGGACAATGCTAGACAGCGCAGCAGAAGTGACAATAGTTTGCAAGATCCTGATGAATCTTCTGGAGACAGTGGACACGAATGAATACATTCAGGTGGAAACTGCAGACACACAAGTTAGTGTGCCCCATAAATTATATGAAATAACATTACGTATAGAGGGAGATAAAACTAGGAAAATAAAAGGTCTCTTTTGGGAAAAACATTCTAAAGGCTATGACATCCTGTTAGCTGAAAAAGACTGGCCACCAGAGTTTGTCAGGGAGTGCCCTCATGGCGAAGAAATGATTATGCCTGCCTTCTCAAATCATATTCCGATTCATAAAAAATACACATTGGCTAGAAAATGGGCAGTGGCTCAAGCTCCTGCTGTATACAAAAATCAGGTAGGATGGGATGAGGACTCTCCTCGCCACAAAATCCAGTTAAAAAATCAGCCCACTGCACAAAGGCAGTACCCAGTTAAACAAGAAGCTAAAAAGCAAGTCAGGGAGATCTTAGATCAATTCGAATATCAAGGGGTAATTGGAAAATGCACCTCACAAATGAACAATCCTTTGTTTCCTGTCTCCAAGCCAAAACGATTCATATCGTCTAGCTTTGGACTACAGACACCTTAACTCCTGTTGTAAAACATTTGCAGTTCAAAACTCACATAATGCAGCACTAATGAATAACATTGTGCGCACAAGATATAAAACAACATTAGATATGTCTAATGGATTCTTCTGTCAAAACATTGCACCTGAAAGTAGGTATTTGACCGCTTTCTCGATAATGGGATCATAAAAACAATTTTGCCGACTCCCACAGGGATTCAAGAATAGCCCAGGATTATTCTCAGCAAGGGTAACAGAGTTACTACAAATATATGATGATGAGGCATTTTTCCTATGTCGATGACATCTATCTCACAGATGATGACTTGGAGACTCACTTAAAAAGAGTGAACATCATAATACTTGGGTTCGCATCAGAGGGTTACAAATTCAACTTTAAAAAGTCACGAATTGCCCATCTAACTGTCCTATTTTTAGGACATGAATTATCAAGTGAAGGCAAAAGCCTGGCAGACAATTTCTTAGAGAAATGTGCTGTCCTCCAAGCACCAAAAACGCTGAAGAATTTACAATCAATACTAGGTTTTCTGAATTTAGGAAGAACATACATTCTAAATTATGCAGAGAGGGTTAAACCTCTCTATGAATTGATAAGACCAGATTTCAAACAAATCAATTGGACTCAGAAACACACAGAGATTTTCAGATCATTGCAAACAGACATGTTAACTAAAACAAAATTACAAACTCGCGAAAACATACGCAATCTTGTAATCCGAGTCATCCCAGGAAGATGCAGATTCACATACCTGACCTCTAATGAGGGAGAAACGGTACCTATAGCTTACAAATCACATTTGTACACTCAAGCTGAAATTAAATTCAGCTCTACAGAAAAAATTCTGACAGCGGTTCAAACTGCTGTAGCAAAAGAAAGAGCCCTAGCCCAAGGCAAAAGAATATCTGTTTATACAGCAGAATCAGCCCTTGAGGCATTAACAAGTCCACATGATCTGAATACAGTGGCTCTAGATCCAAAATGGATAGAATGTGAAAATTATTTTGCTACAGAAGACGTGAAATACTATTTTGACCCAAAACTGAAAAAACTAGATGATCTAGAATATGAACGAGGATATCCTCTGCCAAACGAAATTCTGCCTCTGGAACAATACACCTGCGTAATCTATATGGACAGATTCGCACAACACTACGATGTAGATAAAAAATCCTACAATGCAGCGTGCGCGATTGTTAAAGGTCGCTGGCGCTCTGGTAAATTCAAACCAATGATCACCAAAACTGAATCACTTAGAAACTCTAAGATCTTTAAAGATGGCGCTTGAAAATGCCGATCGTGAATTCCCCACAGTAATAGTGTGTGATTCATATTTCTGCGTCTAGTCATACAACAGTGACATGCAGACATGGAGTAAAAACGGTTACAAAGATGACACAGGTGCCACAATAAAGCATAAAACGCTTTGGGAACAAGTAGTTCTTTTAAGGAAAGAACTACGAAAGGCTCATGTGATACACGCACTGAGTCATCGACGTGATGGCGTTCACGTTGCAGGGAATTCATTGGCTAACACAGCGGTAAAAGCCTCACTAAAAGGCGATTATGCAGCATTACCTCTCAACTATCCACTCAGTAATACATACATAATTAATGCAAACTCCGTTCCGTTTGCTCGAATCCCTGGAGTGGGGGATAGAGTAATTCCAAACACGAACCGGAGAATCTTCTTGATACAAGAAGCACACATGGGATTGGGTCTGAGGCACCAAGAGATCCTGAAATCTCTGATGGAATTACAATCAAATTACTGGTGGCAGGGAATGAGCGTAGATATCTACTATTTTGCAAAAAATTGTGAGGACTGCAACAGAGATCGCAGTTGTGAACCGGACCAGCCAACAGCCCAGATACCACTATTAGAGAGCATCAGGCTATCTATAGCGCAGAAATCCAGCCTGAGAAATGCATCCCCATAATTATTAAGACTGAATTCACTTAAAAATGTAGACCCCAGCACTTGGCTGACGCCAGAACGTTTATAAAAGATTTGCGAGTCTTTATCGGCACATACGCAATTGGCATGCTACATACTGATCAGGGTCCTGCGTTTAGCTCTCAAGCTTACAAAGAGGCCATGAACAGCATGGGCATTGCATTGCGGTACTCTTCTCCCTTCCATCCTGAGGGAAATGCGGTAGTGGAAAGAGAAAAATGGGACATAAAGCAATCTATAACGGTGAGGGTATTTCGGGTGTTGGGTGGGTCAAGCATTTAACAAGTGTCCAACGTAGTCTTAATAATCTGCCAAGAAATTCTCTAAAAGGTCTCACTCCATACGAACTATTGTTTGGCACTAGAATGCACATTCAGGATCTTGATTGTCACACTTCAGTTGTAGAATAAAAATCCTTTGATATCAAAGACCGTTTGGCTGTTTTACAGGATTTAAATGAAACAAGAATAAACCTGAGTAACATAAAGTTGAAATAACAGCCGACAGCCACTGAAGAAAAAACACCTGTCCCAGCAAGACCTGTCTGGATTCCAAAGATTGGGGATCTGGTAAGAGAGAAAATCGCGGTGAAGAAGGAATTTGGGCCTTCTTACAGAAAAGCAGTACCTGTTTTAGCTGTCAGCAGAACAAGATCAGTTGTACTACGGCCCCTTGCTGGTAAAAAGGAGAACAGAGTTGTATCCATCGACCTGGTAAAACCACAATCATGTGGCCAATAATAAGTAGTAGGCCCAGTGGACTCCCAAGAAATAGCTGAATACCGAAATTTGCTACAATCCAAGAGGCTCATACTGAGAGACTAATCACATTTGATAAACCTGCAGTGAATAAAAAAGGACTAGCAACAATGCCATGGAACTTGTGCCTCTTGAAACCCAAATTGCAACAGTTCGTCAAGAAAAACCTGTCTACAACGATGTAGCCTCTGACTATGCTAATGAAACAAAGAAAAATGCAAAAGCAAATGAAAATCCGGAAATAATTCCAACAATTGACAGAACTTCATCTGGCTACTTCATCAACTTCAACGACTTCTCTGAAGATCCAAGCGAGCATGAAGAAATGCCTCCAACAAAAACTTTCAAAGACAAAGTAATTGAACTTTTTCACCAACTAAAAGAAACATATCTGATTTCACCATGGATTGAATTTTGGATTGTGTTAGGTGTACTTACTCTCCTGCTTTGGCTCATCATGATTCTATGTTTGGGAAAATTCATACATGGGAAATATAGTACAATGGACACAGCAAGTCAGAACATCAACTTGGTCCTAAAGCCTCAAACATCCTCCCACATCGAGAAAAGAGAACTGTCATCAGTAAACATCTCAGCCAATCCAATACCCGGTGGGGTAGCATGGGACAGAACAAATTATGACATTTTCTGCCCGGTTGAGCTCTTGAAATATCCACACCAGTTCAAGTTTTCATTAAGTGACTTTGTGACACCCAGTACCTTTTCTGATGATTGGGACTTTGAAAACATTAATAATATGATGTCAGATTTTGTAATGTCAGCCAAATTTACAGACCATGATTACTTACAGGGTTCATCGAATTATGAAGAGTTATACTGTTATAATCATTTTGGGGATCACTATTTGCAAAAAACTGCTCAGCCTAGAAATGTTTTATCGTATAACCAATGGGAACACTGTCCAACTCCGCCAAAAGGCAGCTCCAAAATATTTTATGAGAAATTCCAGTACTTCTCAGGGTTTAACAACAGTGATTCAGAAACGTTTTATTATAAAATGTTAACTAGGACAGGAATGAAAACAATGTTGACAAATACTAAATTGATTTATTCTGAAAATTTTTATGACAAAATGTCTACATTTGGTTTCGAATTTTGGAAAAACACAATTGAAACAAAAACGATCTGGGGTACCAAAGATTGGCAAGTACAAGGCCTAGAAGCATTATTTAGGGCCTGCATGATCCCAGAACTAATGATATTCTTGAATGACACAATTCAACAAACTACTTGTCTTGGCCTAGCTAAGATAAAAGACTTAAATAAACCGTCTATTCCAAAACCCATAACGGATAGTGACAGCACTACAGATGTGAAGTTAGACGTATCCCATATTTTTTTACCAAAACAGGACACATCCTGATTGGAAAAAGTGGTTGATCTGGCCAACAGACACGAATAACTGTCAAGATAAATTCCTGAACAAAACACAGGGGTTCAAAAGGACCAGGCCAGACCCGAGATACTCCCAGAGACAACATCCAGGGATAGTTACAACATACAGTGTAGGGAGCCTTGAGTGGCTAGCAAAATCCACACTGGCTGAAATTAAGCAACATTTGACTTTACTTAAAGACGGTGCTGACTTGCGTGATTTCATATTGGGACCACGCAAACAGCGCCAAAAATGTTTCATAGCGGCCGGTATATACGCTGCGTACAACCAAGCTTGGAAAGTTATGCAAATTGAAACAGCAGGAAAAATACGTAAAATTGATCGTATAAATTTGGAAAAATCACTTTCTGTAATGGACAATGGGTTAACGGTTCTGTCCTCCAGAATATATTCACTGGACAGCATTGTATCATCGGCTTTTGATATAATAGAGCAGGACTTACTAATGTTAAAACATGGTCAGTCTCAATTACGTTCTATTGTACAGCTTGGTTGGACGTTGTAAAATCTGCGTTCAGGCTACGTACCATGGCGTTTAATCAACACAACGTCATTATTCTGTATCTTTAACCTTACTGATAAACAAATCAGTTTGGCACAAAATGGAGCAGACTATACGATTCTGAGCATTGAAAAACTTGAGAGATTACCATTGACAATGTCAGAGAGACCTGTCATTGAATGGATAATACACGGAACGATTACAATTCCGATAACAACTTTCCAGTTTAAATACTGCCAAGAGTATATACCTGTGGGCCAATATGAAAGGTTGGGTAAAGAATACATCAAATCAACCTGGGGTTTACCTTATACACACAGATGTTATAGTGAAGGGAAAAAGGAAGTATTCCTTAGTGGTAACAATTGTAAAAAATTCTGTGTCAAGGTATTAATTTGCATGGAGCCTGCGAAGGGTCTTCGAATAACCTTTCATGTCACCTGCATGGCACGCCTGCAAAACAGATGGAGCCATTTTTTAGACCATTTTCTAACGGCAGTTACGTTTTAATAAGTGACCACAGCTGTTGTCGCATGCTGCCAGGAAAAGCCTATCTGACGACCGTAACTTCCAGGGCCGTTTGCTGTATGCAAGTATTGTATCCACACAGCAATCCAGATATGGGGGCTGCGTTATGGCCTTCCTTGAATATCTCTTCTATTCGAATTGATACTTTAAGCAGAATAAAGTCTATTCTTTTACAGACAACTGTGCCTTTAACATCATCCAAAGAAATGTATGATCTGCAAGTGGCACGGACATCGGCAGAGATACATTCCCTTTAATCGACAAATTGCCCCGTGCATTTCATAGAAATATTGAGCCAAATCTTAAACATGTCTGATACCAGTGGCATCACACATGTATTAAGACAGTTTTTTTGGGACTGTTAGCACCCTTTGAAACAGTTCTGGGCATCTTCCTGAATTTTGTCCATTCTGTCTTTGGCCGCCTACCCTTAATCTTGGGACTTGTGGCAGGAATTTTATTTTTGTTCCTTCTGCTCCGATATGGCAAGCCAATCCACAGACAAGACTCCAGCAACGATGGAAGAGACGATCCTAGCAATACGATACCGAGACCGTATCATTAAGGTCCTCGGATTGGCCCGGCTAAGAGATCTGAGTACAACCTGGTTTCTTTCATTCAGACCAATCTGGCAGAATTGCATCTTACCTGTGCTTCGATGTCTGCTATGCGGAGAAGAATGCGTGTTGGACGTCTGTCTTACACTACCATCAGCTGTACCTATGGATATCGATACTTTGCTAGGTCCTGTAACGACTCATGCATCGTGTTGTCCCCAGTGGCTACCCATTCTGATGATGGCATTCGTTGAGATTTCACCACTACGAGTAGGTGGCAGTGAAGTACGAGAGGAAAGCAGCACCAAACAGGTTCAACCTTCTGTGAGCATTGCTGATCCTAACATCAATTATAGCAATCACTCAGAGAACTGCACAGTTGCGGTATTTTCTAACTTGGTCGAACTTTCACCTGATGTTGTAGACAAATTATTTGCGAGTCTGTCTGAAATGATGTTCTCCCCTGAGCAATAAGAATGAACATTTTTAACAAGCACACAGCGTTCCCTGAACTCTGAATTCGGCCTTCAGTTTTGATAAACAAAGCTACTGAAAATATTTGGAACTATTTTTTTCCCCTGAAAGCGAAATTATTTTTGTCCATTTTCTAAAATATTTACCTTTTTTTTTGCACATGGAACTCTGCCTAAAGTAGAACTATTCTTAGAGAGCAGAGCTTCTATTTTTGGGATATTAGAGACAATATTTTACCTCAGCCTCTAGCACATATACAGCATTTTGTATAAATATGTGATGGAATGGTCTCAACCTTCTTTTCTGTATTCAGAGCCATTTCATGTGTAATTTTCGCAACTCATTCAGCTGATATATATATGAATTTATCTGAATGATGACACTGCTTGAAAAGCGTACAGTACCAACACTCATTTTCGTGTATTTACCATATACCATTTCAAATGCGAAATATGTATTTTGGGGTGGGTTGGAAAACACACATGCATCGTTATATGTTTACTATTGCATAGTTTTTTAGTAATGATGGACATTAATCTGGGGAGTGGGTGTTGTGTTTCTATCTAGGACCCTAATTCGATATTCCCGATTCATGCCCTTAGGTGGTTATAATCAATAATATCCTAATAAAGGCATGAGAATCATATCATTATTCAGTAATAGCCCATGCAGTCCACAGCACAGCACGGCCACTCCCATCGACTCCGAGAAAGCACAACGCGTTCTTTAAACAAACCAAGCGTCCAGCAGCCCGGGAAATCCTGCCTGCTTTTGTTTTGATTTGAACAAGAACTCCTGGAGAAAGAACTGTTAATTCTTAGTGACGTCTTATGTCCAACCTTACGTCAAAATCGGCACCTTTCAGGTATAAATATACCAACAGTTGCCTTAAGCAAGGACACAGTGGTTTGGAGCAGAGCTGATGTGAGGGCCCACAGAAGCAGCCCCTCCCGTTTGACGCACTGAGAGAGACGCTGTCTTTTTCTCCAGCCGAGAAAATCCAGCTCCGGTGTTTCCAGCCTATCCTTGCAGGTTGCTGGGGGATCGAGTCCTGAAGATAGTAAGAGATACCAGACCTCCCACATTCTATTACCAAGGTACGGAGCTGACTAAACCCTTAAGAGAATTCTTGATGCAGATTCTTGCCAAAACAATCTTAACCAACTTAACTTAAACTGCTACTTACTTACTCCTTCCCAAGTATTAGGCTTAGGTCAGGTACACTGGGGTAGGCGTAGTTAGAAGCACCAGTTGAGTACGTTAGTCAATGTTTTTATGTATGTGTATATTTTATCCATTTTAAAGTACCCTATGGCTAATAAACCATATCAATGCTTTTACAGTATTATTTCATAATACTACTTTTACTGTACGCACTTTACTTTATGATAAGCATTGCAATTGTGGCGATTCATTTCTCTTGCATGAGAAAGAAGACTGCTCAATAAATAACACCTTTTATTGAAAATGCCTGTCTCTCTATTTCTCTGCACTCTGGTGAAACTAAGTTTACACGGTTGACTGAGTGAAATAGCTGCCTATTGTTTTCACACGACTCTAGAGATACACTCTTATTCTGAGGGAGCAAAGTTGTCATGTTTATGCGGTTGTCAGAAACTGAATCCCTTCTTGTCTGAATCAGGTAAGTTCATCCCTCCCTATTCATTCAAGAAAGTTTCTAGTGACCTCTGAGCTAGCTGGTGCAAACCTAAATTAAGTCTAACATAGTCAGTAGAGACCTAGATGACCTCAGTCCTACGTCTTCATTGCTGTTTATGTTATTCTAATGCACAGAGCCTATTGGTAGAAAGCAGATGCATAGCAGAGGGTAGGTGGGAAGTGTTGGAGGCAAGATGATGGTACAGGAGGCTGAAGGGAGTTGCTGGGTTCATGCATATGGACAACAGTGGTTGGAAGGGAGGGCCTGGAAGCAAGCCCATGGACAACAGGGGGTGAGAGGGATGTGCTGCAGGGGGACAGACAGCAATGGAGGATGGGGCAAGCTGATTGACAGTGGAGGTTCTTGAGCGTGAGGAGCATGGACAGGGGATAATTACACTAAGGACACAGCTGAAAAACATGCACTCTCGTAGTCTGCTTCAACACAAAGAAACAAGTAGCACCTAAAAACGGACTAGTGGAAGGGCACAAGTAATGCGTCAATGATGCAGGAGAGGGATAAACACACAAAGAGGAAGGTCGCCTACAGCAGCTGACCAATGTGAAGCAAGCAAATGAGAGTGACAATGAAGCCAAACATAGGTAAGCAATGGGCGGCCTCCAATCCAACTATTACAAAACGAAAGTTTCAGCAATAGACATCGCCTGCGCGGTCTTAAGCGAGACCTAAAAAGTATAAGAGAACTTTGGAAACAGTTCAGAATGCCATTTTATTTGCTTCTCACCTGTTTCGAGAAAGGTGTGCATTATAGACTAGGTTTCCCAAATATATGCCATCCTGAATTCAAATTACAGCATTCTGTTATCTGTTTTCTTGTGTAGTTGTATGGAAATCAATCGAACCAACAGACCTAATAGCGATCATTTGTAAATGAATAAGTGAGGATGGTAAAGACCATGACATGGAGCATCTGTGAGGCTCAGTCGCACCTGTTGCAGGGAGTTTAGGTGCAGGACCTTTGGCATACGGCATGCTCCCATGCCTGTGGTGCTTGATATCATTGTATCAAAACCTAAACATAATGATTTCCTTCAAGGGATTAATCCAAAATTATGCACTAGGTCGATCTGGGTGCTCTCTAGAATAGAGTTTGACAATCGCTCTTTCTTTACTTTAACCATCATTTGCATCTCAGTTGACTCAATTAAAAATTGAAAGTCAACTGTACTGGTTTATGAAAGACATTCAAGCTTTTGCTCATGACTTCATTACAAGTTTTTCGTCATTACACTGTTAATAAAAGCAACTTACTGACAAAATTCCCTTTTTATCTTGGGATGAAAAAGACACACATTTTTGGTGTGGATTAGTTGCACATAGAGGATATTTTACATCTAGGGAACTAAGGGCCAGATGTACAAAGTTTTTTTCTGGTTGCAAACGGTCCGTTTCGCAGATTCAGATCATTTGTGATGGGAAAAATGCTTTTTCTAATGTACAAAATGCAAAATACTATTCGGTCACTTGTTACCGAATTGCAATTTGCATTTGCAATTCGATATTTGGAAAGGGGATGTTTTGGGCGTTGCTTCCAAATACCGAACCAGCATAGTATTCATTACTGTTTTGCAACTGAATTCCGGTTGCAAAACAGTAATATTTTACCACCATTTTAAAAGTGGCGGTAATCCATTCACAAATAGGGAGGGGGCCCTTAGGGATCCCTTCGGCTTTAAGAATGTGGAAAAAAACAATGCCTACTTTTAAAAAAACGAAATTTAATTTTGTATTTTTTTTTCTAGTGAAACACATCCCATAGTCCTTAAAAGGAGGATGGGATGCATTTTAAAAAAAAAGTATTGTTTTATTTAAAAACAATCACGGCGAACGATGCCAAGTTTAGGGGGGGATTGTTTTCTTCCATGTTGCAAAATCAAAAAATAAAGGTTTAAAAAAAAAAAAAACAATCACAGCATGGTGGTCTGCTGACCGCAGCAGGCCACCATCCCTGGGATGACAGCAAATGCTAGAGAGTTGCAAATTGTGACCTACCTCATTAATATGTGTGAGGTAGAACTATTTTCATCATATTAGGAATAGCTAATGAAACTCGAAAGAGTTTCATACATTAGAGATTTCCTATTTCCAATTTCCTAATCTTCATACATCTGTCCCTATATTCCTACATATATTTATCAGTTTACTCTGAATGTTTCAACTCGTTTCAGCCTCCTATTATTTGCTACCCCTCTTGTGAACAGTAAATCCAACATAACATTGTTTACAAAATGATGTACACCATTCTTACTTGTCTGCAATAATATAGCATTTGGCAACCGGTAAAAAAAGGTTGTATGATGAAACAACATATGTGATTAGTTTGCATGCCTTAACAACAAGATCTTTACCACGACCACGTCTTTACGAAGCATGCCTTTACAAAAATTTTGTTGGAAAGGCATTCTTGGTAAAGAAATATGCATGGTAAAAGTTACACCCCAACCCCCGCCCTAAGCCCTAAAACCCGGCCCCATCCCTGAAAGAGACTCCAACCCGAGCCCTTAAAACACTTCAGCCCCCCTACCTTGAGCCCTAAATACAGCTCCCAGTCCTACAAATGACTCCGTCCCCAGCCCTAAAAACACCTAAGCTCCCTGAATGAGCCCTAAAACCTGACCCCAGGCCAAATAACTACCACAACGCCTACCCTGAGCCCTACAATCCGACCTCCGGCCCTGAAAACTATCCTGACCCCAATCCTGGCAAAAAAAACTGTTCATCAAGCTGCAGATAGGAAGGAAGGAAGCAGTCCAGACAGGAAATTCCAACACCTCTCACCCCCGCCCATTTGCTCCAAGTCTAGAGCACTGACTGCCTGTAATATGCATATTTCTTTACCACTGTTGCGTGGTAAAGGCAAGCATGATAATGCTTGTGTTGTAATGGCACGCATGGTTCCGACTCCATTGTTAATGCCATTTCCCAGTAAAAAGTAATCTTGGGATATTGCCTTTGCATGTGGTAGAGGGCCTCTTGAAAGGGAGCAAGGATGTTTTGAACTCATAGAAATATGTGAAGTTAAAACAGTGAATGCTCTTCATCTTCCTCATTTAACCAAAAATGGAAACACTGTCTCTATAGGAGACTCGGCTGTCATTGAGACGGCAGAAGTTATAGGTGGAATGATGATGTATTCTGGTAGGCCAGACCACTACACCACTTGGACCTTCATTGAGCTCCAAGTTGTCACATTACTGTGTTGACAATAGGTCATGTCTTGGTTCTGCTTGTACCAAGAAAGTCAAATCAGTCCATAAGCAGACACTCTCCTGCTGAGCTGTCCTATGCATTAGCTTGTGCTATGCCCTCGCCAACAAGGACTCCCTATAGGCCTCACAATGCATTCCACAAGGGCGATGGTAGCTTTTTTAGTGTTGCGCGGGTTTGTTCCTGTTGTGGCCATCTGTCAGCTGTGATGTTGGCTTGGATCCACACACCTTCACTAGGCATGACTGCTTTGACTTTAAGTCTGCAGAGATGGTCATTTTACCATGATCGTACTGAAATACTTTGTTATTGTCATCACCTCAGGAAAACCTCCTTAGAGGTACAGATTTGGAAAGGATTCACACAGTGCAGAATGCATGGGTAGAAGTATCCATCAGAAAAAAGCTATTTATTTTCAGTAACAATATTTCTTGTGAACACTCTATCTACCCACAGGCATATACATTTTTTTAAAAACAAATAAAAGTGTAAAGGTACATTGACTGGATGAAATAATATATCACTAAAGTTTTAAAACACTGGCAACTACAATGTGTAGTCATGTACATATAATGGTATGGATTCAAATAGAAGAGCAAAGGGCTTTCACTACTTAAACATAAGTAGAAGGTCCAGCTACAGCGTGCCCTGAAAGAATAGGTTAATGCAAAAGTGCTGTGCTGTTCCGGGTAAGAGAGGGAAGGAAGAAACCAATACAATGTATGATGCGGAAGATGTTGTTAGGGTAAAGAGGAATTAACCCTGGGAATCCATTTTGTTGGATTTAGTGCCCTCACACACCCTTTCAGGCGTCATGCTTCATCATTGGGGCCTGCTCCTTGTTGGGTCGGCGGTGCAATACCCAACGGGCAACACCTCAAAAGAGGGGCTCTTTGGCGGAGATCTTTTTCCAACAGCTGTATGGATGAAGTGCGGG
Source organism: Lissotriton vulgaris (assembly GCF_964263255.1). NCBI lineage: Eukaryota > Metazoa > Chordata > Amphibia > Caudata > Salamandridae > Lissotriton > Lissotriton vulgaris. Next base: position 16,000 of record NW_028250111.1, read on the forward strand.
TGTGGGGCCAGAATAGATTAGTAGACGTTGACAGGTGATTTAAAATAAAGCTAGGGGTACCGGGAATGTTTTATTCAGGTGGTCCACTGCTTTAATTAGAAACGGGTTTCTAGAGGAGAGGGCTGGAATTTTATGCTTCCAGAGATCCTTCAGATTGTGTTACTGTCCGGTCAACATGTTTCTCGCTGGCATATTTTAAACAAGCGATTCTTCAGGACCAATGGGACTATTAGCTAGTATCTATAAAGGGGAAACTGTCTACTCTAATTCCCTAATGTATAGTATGTGTACAATAGTGTGGGTACAAAACACCATCAACTTGGGATGAAGGGAATTGGGAGGGAATTTATCCCTATATTACCCTTCTTCTATTGAATAACTGTGTTAAGCTGTCATTACCTGTTAAGGAAAGAGGAAATGCAAATCACAACAGGGTATGTTAAAAACGCATCAATGACTGTATATCTTGTGTAGGTTGCATGCCAGGGTCATATTCCACTAGCGTGTATCGACACCATAACAGTTGTGTACATGCACTCTCATATGTGAGACATTCAGTGAGAGTGATGTGGAAGGAATATTAAAACATTTATACAAAGAACATTAAAATACCTAATTGGTATGGGTTGCAGCAACATATCCAAACTCACCTAAAAAGTATAATGATCAGATAACAACAGTATCCAGCGGGTAAAGCTTCAGGTTAGATCTTCCACCGTAAGGCTATGTATAGGGAGGAATCTAGGTTAACTAGTAATCAGCAGTCACTTGTGTGTCAGTATTCCCATGTGTGTGTAGATCACACTGTCTGTGCAGTTGTTCTAAAGAGCCTGAACACCTCGTGTCAAAACAGGATATGGCATACATTCAGAGGGCCCTCGTGATGAGTAGTGGCTGTGGCATAAATTAGAGTGAATTTCTACCAGGGTTCTGATATGAATGTACGTGTGGCATCAACAGTTAACATCCCTCGGAGGACCTGTTACCAATAGATACTGACAATGGGGTTCCTAGGCGGACCGGAGCTGGCGTAGTGCCAGGATAAAGGTATACATCTACACATGTTATCGACAGGTTGCAGCCCTCGGGAATTCACCCGTTGCTGTGTTTACTGACATAAGGGTTCCGGGGAGAACCGAAGCATGGTTTTGAGCTATTAAACAACCCCGTGCCGGTGAGAACGTAATATAATGCGGAGGGGCAGATTTGTTAGGTCTTAAAAGAACTCAATATAGGAGTTGTTACGCTGCCCCAAAAGAGTGAAGCCGCCATAAAATTTAAGGTTTAACAAAACATATTTAACATCAGGTACCCTGCTTTGTCAGAGTTGGTGAGTCTGCTAATTTGGACATTGGCCGATAGTATAGGCTGTTACATAGCTTACGTTTAGGGACTAACTTGGGAGTGCCTGAGCTGCGTTGCTAGCACCTACCCCTCGCCGCTGGATTTGGGTGGAGGCGGAAGGCGGGGGTGGGGCCGATTATAAAGGTTAGAGCGTGATTCGCGCTTGTTGTCTAAACTGTGCATTCACGTGATTGTGGTGTTATTATGGCGGCCATATTATAGTGTCTAGCCTCAAGTGTGGTATCACGGTAAATGGGGGTTATTAAAAGGGGTTTTATGGGAGGGAATACCAAATGTTGGGTCAATAAACTATGTTGGTATAAAGAGACCTCGACATAGGTGTTGTAGAGGTTGGAGCGGGAATTGCGCTCTGTGTGGAATCTAGGTAGTCACGTGGTTGCAGTGTCTAGCCTGAAGTTTAGGAAACACATGTTTTGGTAGAGAACATGGTAATAGGGGGTGTTATAAGACCGCCCGCGGAATATTGGGTCATACAACTTATATTGGTTCAAGAGACCTAGACAAAAGTGACCCCACCTCTAATTTCAGGATGTTAAAAGTGGTAATACAATATGTGCTATGGCATACTCTGAGTTACAATACTGTTTCAATCAGTGATACCAGGTAAAAAATGGGTCCCGGGGTAGAGTGGTGAAGACATTCATAGAGGGGCCCTGATAGGCCAATGTGTCGGTCACCTCATGGCCAATTAGGTAAGTGCAAAGTAGGCCGTAGGGAAAGAAACCTGAGTGGCATAGGGGTTTCTAGACATGTGCCTATGTAAAGTTTTTTCTTAAATGTTGTTAGCTTACTGGTCGGAATTGCTCAGAGGCTGCTCCAGGGAATGTCTTCATTCAGGCCACGGCTGTCCGATGACAATCTATGTATCCATCGTTGTTCTTTGTAAAACAGGCTCTGTTTGGATATCTTGTGGTTTGCTTCAAGTATCAGCCACTGGAGGGAGTCTGGGGTATGGTTCTTTTCTAGAAAATGCCTACACATTTTGGTGTTATTTTTCTTGCACCTGAAGTTACTTCGGTGCTCCGAAATTCTTGTTTTCATGTTTCGGGTCGTCATGCCGATGTAATAAAGATTACATGGGCATATGATCAGGTAAATTCAATTTGAACTGTTACAATTAGTGTGACTTCTCATCTCCCACTCAAATGAGTCTGTCAGGGTAATGCTTTTGTATTTTTTAGTGAAGGGGCATGCTGCGCAACCCCCACAGAGATAATGCCCTCTCACAGCTGGTAGATTCCACAGCGTGGTTTGTCGGGTTGTTTGGATTGCCTCCTTGGGTCTAGTGTGTACCAAGATATTTTTTATATTTTTAGACCTTTTAAAAGCAAATCTCGGTTGGTCAAAGTGAGTGTCCCTGTGTTAAGTATAGACCAATGGCTTCTCACGATTTTTCTCACTTTGTTCGATGCCGGTGTGAAGGTTGTCACACAGGTCATCGGCTGATTAGCCAGGGGCTCTCTTTCTTTTGGTTCTAAAAGGCCCTCTCTGTTTTTGTTCTGTGCCCTTTTCCTACACTTCTTGATTTCTCTAGTAGGGTAACCTCTCTCTTGTGGGTTCCTTGAGAGGATGGATGACTCAGTCTTATAGTTAGCCATTGTGCTGCAATTACGTCGTATCCAGAGGAATTGCCCAAAAGGTAGTTTGGTGCGTAAGGCAATTGGATGGTGGCTAGTGTAGTGTAACAGACTATTACGGACTGTACTCTTTTTGTCAGCATGGTTTTTGTCCCTATTTTATCTAACAGTTTGTAATAAAATGTTTCTGCATCACTTGTGTTAAACCCTGAGAAGTATGGGAATTTCTCATAGAATGTTTTCAAACTGCTTTTAGGTGGAGTTGCACAATCTTCCCATTGATTATATTTAAAAACATTTCTAGGTTGAGCAGATTTATGCAAGTAGTGGTGTGCATAGTGGTTATAGCAATACATTTGTTCATAAATCGATGAACCCTGTAAATAATCATGTTCTGTAAATTTTGCTGACATTACTAAATCTGACATCATATTATTTATGCTTTCAAAGTCCCAATCATCAGAGAATGTACTTGGTTTTACAAAGTCACTTGATGAAACCTTAAACTGGTGAGGATATTTCAAGAGTTCGACCGGTCCATAGATTTCGTAATCCGTTTTGTCCCAAACTACCCCGCCGGGTATTGGAATGGCTGTGACATTCACTGATGATAGTTCTCTTTTCTCGATGTGAGATGACTTGTGTGGCTTTAGGACCAAGTTGATGTTTTGACTTGCTGTCTCTATTGTACTGTAATATATTTTCCTAAAATTAGAACTAAAATTAGGCAGAGTAGGAGTATGAGTACGCCTAATACAATCCAAAATTCAATCAATGGTGCATTCAGATAGGTTTCTTTGAGTTGATGAAAGAGTTCTGTTACTTTGTCGTTAAAAGTTTTTGTTGCTGGCATTACTTCAGGGTCGCTTTGATCTTCAGAAAAGTTATCGAAATTGATGAAGTAGCCAGATGCAGTTCTGTCAATTGTTGGAATTGCTTTTTCAATTTGTCTTTCATTAGCACAGTCTGAGGCTACATCGTTGTAGACTGGTGTTTCTTTACAAACTGTTTCAATTTGGGTTTCAAGAGGCACAAGTTCCATGGCATTGTTGCATAGTCCTTTTGTATTCACTGCAGGTTTATCAAATGTGATTAGTCTCTCAGTTTGAACCTCTTGGATTGTAGCAAATTTTGGTATTCTGCTATTTCTTGGGAGTCCACTGGGCCTACTACTCATTATTGGCCACATGATTGTGGTTTTACCAGGTCGATAGATACAACTCGGTTCTCCTTTTTACCAGCAAGGGGCGGTAGTACAACTGTGCTCGTTCCGTTGACAGCTAAGACAGGTACTGCTTTTCTGTAAGAAGGCCCAAATTCCTTCTTCACCGCTATCTTCTCTCTGACCAGACCCCCAATCTTTGGAAACAGACAGGTCTTGCTGGGACAGGTGGTGTATCTTCAGTGGTTGTTGGCTGTTGTTTTAACTTTATGTTGCTCAGGGCATTTTTTGTTTCATTTAAGTCCTGTAAAACAGCCAAACGATCTTTGATGTCAAAGCATTTTTTCTTATCTTCTACCACTGAAGTCTGACTATCTAAATCCTGAATATACATTCTATTTCCGAACAATAGTTCGTACGGGCTGAAACCTTTTAGAGAATTTCTTGGCAGATTGTTAAGACTACGTTGAACACGTATTAAATGCTGGACCCACCCATCACCCAAACCTAGTACCTTTGCCGTTTTAGATTGCTTTATGTCTCGGTTTTTTCTTTCCATAATCCCATTTCCCTCAGGATGGAAGGGACAAGACTACCGCAACTCAATGCCCATGCTGGTCATGGCCTACTTATAAGCTCAAGAGCTAAAAGCAGGACCCTGGTCAGAATATAGCATGGCAATTGCGTATGTGCCGATAAAGACTCGCAATTCTTTTATAACAGTTCTGGCGTCAACCGAGCGCTGGGGCCACATTTTTTAAGTGAATCTAGTCTTAAAAGGAATTAATGGGACGCTGGATATTACGTATAGGTAGCCTTATGCTAACTACAGAAATGGCCATGGCAATACTCCGGTTGGCTCGTTACTGCGATCTCTGTTGCAGTCTGGACAGCTTTTTGCAAATTTATAATGTTGCAGGCTCATCCCCGACCACCAGTATTCTGATTGTAATTCTGTGAGAGATTCCTTGATCTGTTTGTGCCTATGGCCTTCACCCATTTGTGCGTCTGCTATTAATAAGACCCTCCTGTTCGTGTTTGGAAATACTCTATCCCCCACTCCAGGGATTTGAGCAAAAGGAACGGAGTTTGCGTCAATTACGTATGTATAATTGAGTGGATAGTTCACGGGTAGTGCTGCACAGTTGCCTTTTGAAGACGTTTTTACCGCCAGCATGGTTTCCCCGTCTATGTATTTTTCTGAACGCTTTTTTGTGGCCGGTTTAGTTGCTTCCGCTGTGGCTGTATTAGCCAATGAATTCCCTGCAACGTGAACGCCATCACGTTGATGACTCAGAGTATTTATCACGTGAGTCTTCTGTAGTTCTTTCTGTAAAAGAACTACCTGTTCCCAAAGCATTTTATGTTTGATTGTGGCTCCTGTGTCATCTTTGTAATTGTTTTGAACCCAGTTCTGCAAGTCATTATTGTAAGATTTGACGCAGAAATGGGAATCGCACACTATTAGTGTCGGGAATTCACGATCGGCATTTTCAAGCGCCATCTTTAAAGATCTGATTTCAGCTTGCTGAACCGAACAGTTTCTCAGTGATTCAGTTTTTGTTATTTTCGGTCTGAATTTACAGCAGAGCCAGCGACCTTTAACAATCGCGCAGGCTGCATTGTAGGATTTATCATCTACATTGTAATGCTGTACAAATCTGTCCGTATAGATTATACAAGAGTACTGTTGGAGAGGCAGAATTTCGAATGGCAGACGATATTCTTCTTCATATTTCAAATCATTCCGTTTTTTCATGTTCGGGACAAAATAGTATGTCACGTCTTCTGCAGCCAGAGAATTTTCCCACTGTATCCATTTTGGATCTAGTGCCACCGTTTTTAGATTAACTGGGCTGAATAATGCCTCAAAGGCTGATTCTGCTGTAAAAACAGTTATTCTTTTGCCTTGGGCTAGGGCTCTTTCTTTTGCTACTGCCGTCTGAACCGCCTTTACAGTTTTTTCTGTAAGACTGAATGTTTTTTCTGCTTGTGTGTAAAAAATATGATTTGTAAGCTATTGGTACCGTTTCTCCCTCATTAGAGGTCAGGTACGTGAATCTGCATCTTCCTGGGATGACTCGGATTACAAGGTTGCGAGTATTGTCGCGTGTTTCTAATTTTGTTCTAGCTAACATGTCTGTTTGCAGTGATCTCAAAATTTCTGTGTGTTTCTGAGTCCAATTCATTGGTTTAAAATCAGGTTTTATTAATTTGTAGAGAGGTTTAACCCTCTCTGCATAATTTAGAATGTAAGTTCTTCCGAAATTCAGGAAGCCTAGTATCGATTGTAAGTTCTTCAGCGTTTTTGGTGCTTGGAGTGCAGCGTACTTCTCTAAGAAGTTGTCTGCTAGGCTTTTGCCTTCACTTGATAATTCATATCCTAAAAATAGGACAGTTAGATGGGCAATTCGTGACTTTTTAAAGTTGAATTTGTAACCCTCTGCTGCGAACCCAAGTATTATGGTGTTCACTCTTTTCAATTGAGTATCCAGGTCGTCGTCTGTGAGATAGATGTCATCGACATAAGATAATGCCTCATCATCATACATTTGTAGTAGCTCTGTTACTCTTGCTGAGAATAATCCTGGGCTGTTCTTAAATCCCTGTGGGAGTCGACAGAAATTTTTCTGTGACCCCATTATTGAGAAAGCGGTTAAATACCTGCTTTCTAGTGCAATATTTTGACCAAAGAACCCATTAGAAATGTCTAATGTTGTTTTGTACTTTTTGCGTACTATGTTATACATTAGTGCCGCACTGTGCGAATTTTGTACCGCAAATGTTTTGCAACATGAGTTAAGGTGTCTGTAGTCCAAGACTAGACAATATGAATCATCTGGTTTGGAGACAGGAAACAAAGGATTGTTCATTTGAGAGGTGCATGTTTCAATCACCCCTTGGTATTCAAGTTGATCTAAGATCTCCCTGACTTGTTTTTTAGCTTCTTGCTTAATTGGGTACTGTCTTTGTGCAGTTGGTTAACTTTTTAGCTGGATTTCGTGAGGAGGAGAGTCCTCATCCTATCCTACATGATTCTTATATAATGCAGGTGCTTGGGCTACTGCCCATTTTCTGGCATATATATATTTTCTATGTATTGGAATATGATTTGAGAAGGCAGGCATAATCATTTCTTCGCCATGAGGGCACTCCCTGACAAACTCTGGTGGCCAGTCTTTCTCAGCTAATAGGATGTCATAGCTTTTTGAGAGGTTATCCCAAAACAGACCCCTTACCTTCCTAGTCTTATCTCCCTCTATACGCAATGTTATTTCGTATATTTTATGAGGTTCGCTAACTCTGGTATCTGCAGTTTCCACCTGAATGTATTCATTCGTGTCCACTGTCTCCAGATGATTCATCAGGATCTTGCGAGCTATGGTGACTTCTGCTGCGCTGTCTAGCATTGTCTGTGCCCACTCTCCGTTTTTCAGCTGTGTCCTCAGTATCCTCGGCATGTTCGATTATTTTAATACTGGCTACCTTCTTTCTTGGAAATTGTAATTTTTTACTTTGAGCAGGTTCCTTGTCTTTGGACTTGAAGTGCTCTTCCCTGTGTTCTGACCGTCCTCTTCTTTCCGATTTCTACGAAAAAGATCGAGAGGGACGTGTATCAATATCTTGATATCTATTAGGCTTTTTCAAATTATCCCTATTTCTAAGGTTGTATCTTTTTTCAGAGGGCTCCCTTTGGGGAGACTTGTGTTCTCGGTTCGGAGTAATTTCCCTCCACCGAGGAGATCTTCCTCTGGACTGGAATCTTTTTTCTTTGGGAGTGGATTGTTTATTTCCATCCCAGCTCTTTTTTGGAGTGTTTAGATTATTTTTAATAAATATCTTTTCAGGATTTTCAAATAGTTGGGGTTTTACCGGTTTCCCACCCAAACTATCTCTACCTAGTTCTTCATAGGATTTTTCTATGATTCTGGCAAGTTCAATTGGTTGGTCTGCTATATCTGTTTCTTTCAATTTTTGGCGGATCGCCACAGATGCTGCTTCTCCTTTTATGTCGGCTAATAATATAGCCGAGACCTGCTTGAAGTCTTTCAGTAATTTCATACCAAGAGTTAAAGCAGGTTCTGGACCATATTCATTTTGAATCTGTCGTAGCACATCTGGTAGTACCGCCAGAGACGGAACACCATGTGTTTTTGTGTAAATGGAAGCAAAGACTGTGCCCCAAGTGTCACAGTCCTCCACATGTGGTGCGACCCCCATTGGAAGGCAGATAGTCAGAATTCTGTGTTTCTCACTAGGGGTAGTATTCAGGAATACTGCCTCTATTTGAGTTATTTTCTGTGCTAGCCAGAATGGAATTTGTTTCCGATTTGCGGGTGTTTTACCAAGACATGATTGTATGTTCTGTGGTGTAATTTTATTTGTGTTCCCCTGATGAGGGGTCAGCTGTGGAATGTTAACAGCTGGTTGTACTGTTGCAGTCCGCATTACATATTGGACTAACTGTCTGTGAATTTTAATTAGTAATTTTAGCTGGGCTAAAAGTTCCTTGCCTGACATTTTTTCGATGTCTGGATGTGGTGTGTACCTGGCTAGAACCGACCACGTTGCTCCTGGTCTACCTAGTGGACCGAGCCTGGTGATGAGATCATTATGTTTTAGGGCGCCTTTAAACCAGAGCAGGTGCTCTTGGTAATTTAGTGGAATTTCCACATCCTCGAAAGGAGTGTATTCTTCCGGAGGTTCCTCTATTTTGTAATAGTGGAATTCGTGTGTTGTAGCATTTGCCGCTGGAAAGTTTATTCATGAATAGAATACCTCTGTCTGCCGATACTCGTGTGCCTCTATCACGAAAATGACTGTACCACCTCGTGATGTCAGTCCGTTTTCTATAAGTTTTAAAGTTATCGTTTTTCTTATGTTGACCGGAATGAGGATAGCATTCCGGTCATTCTGTAGGAGACTCGTGTCATCCTCCATTAGTTGGGCTGCTAATCTAGCTGCTTCCCTTTCGTCTTCACTCTCTGGCATTTTTACTGGCAGAAAGGTTTTTTTGTTGCAGATCAAGTTTCAAGGAAACAAAAGATTAGGTGCACAATATTTTGGAACACTGTATCCTTCAACGTTGACTAAACCAAAAACTCTACATAGGAATCTCTTCCTACTAAGTTCCGGCGGATTTTAACCTTTCACCCACTCCAGACGTCTATTGGAGTATTTACGGGAAAAAAGGGTCTGCGTGAAAAAGCACGACTGAGTTACTCTAACGTCTTGCGTTAGTTTTATCACCTTACCAAAGGTTGGGCGCCATGAAGTGTAGTTCCTATTTTCCCAATAGGCTCTGCGAATTGGAATAACATAACCAGCAGTGTAGACGTAGGACTGAGGTCTTCTAGGTCTCTATTGACTATGTTAGACTTAATTTAGGTTTGCGCCAGCTAGCTCAGAGGTCACTGGAAACTTTCTTGAATGAATAGGAAGGGATCAGCTTCCCTGGCTCAGACTAGAAGGGATTCAGCTTCCGACAACCATATAACATGACAACTTTGCTCCCTCAGAATAAGAGCAAATCTCTAGAGTTGTGTGAAAACAATAGACAGCTATTTTACTCAGTCAGATGTGCATTCTTAGTTTCACCAGAGTGCAGAGAATAGAGAGACGGGTGTTTTCAATAAAAGGTATTATGTATTGAGCAGTCTTCCTTCTCATGCAAGAGAAATGAATTGCCACAATTGCAATACTTAATATAAAGTAAAGTACGTACAGTAAAAGGAGTATTATGCAATAATACTGTAAATGCATTGATATGGTTTCTTAGCCATAAGACACTTTAAAATGGATAAAATATATACATACATATATACATTGGCTAACGTGCTCAACTGGTGCTTCTAAAATATGCCTACCCTGGTGTACCTGACCTAAGCCTAATACGTGGGAAGGAGTAAGTAAGTAGCAGTTTAAGTTAAGTTGGTTTTGCCAAGAATCTGACTCAAGAAATCTCTCTAAGGGTTTAGTCAGCACTGTACCTTGGGAATAGAATGTAGGAGGTCTGGTATCTCTCTCTCAGGACTCGATATCCCAGTCACCCGCAAGGGTAGGCTGGAAACGCCGGAGCTGGATTTTCTCGGCAGGAGAAAAGACAGCGTCTTTCTCAGCGCGTCAAAGAGGAGGGGCAGCGTCCGTGGGCTTTTCGCGTCTGCTGGGCTCTCGGCAAGTAGATAGCTGCTCTGCTCCAAAACCACAACCATGTGTTTGCTTAAGGCAACGTTGGTATATTTATACTTGAAAGGTGCCGAGTTTGACGTAAGGTTTGGACATAAGACGTCAATAAAGATGTCACTAAGAACTGGCCGTTCTTACAATGCTCGCAGGAGTTCTATTACAAATCAAAACAAAGCACATGGGGATTTCCCAGGTTGCTGGAGGTTTGGTGTGTTGAAAGAACTCGTTGTGCTTTCTAGGAATCTAAGGAAGTAGCTTTTGCAGTGCCTTGGACTGCAGGGGCGATTTACTGAATTATGGATCTGATTCTTATGCCATTATATGGATATCATTGATTATAGCCGTACAAGGGCATAAAATGGTAATATTGATTCTGGTTCCTAGATAAAAACACAATAGAACAACGATGGATACATAGATTGTCATCGGACAACCGTGGCCTGAATGAAGACATCCCCTGGAGCTGCCTCTGAGCAATTCCGACCAGTAAGACAACAACATTTAAGAAAAAACTTTACATAGGCACATGTCTAGAAACCCCTATGCCACTCGGGTTTCTTTCCCTACAGCCTACTTTGCACTTACCTAATTGGCCATGAGGTGACCGACACATTGGCCTATCAGGTCCCCTCTATGAATGTCTTCACCACTCTACCCCGGGACCCATTTGTTACCTGGTATCACTGATTGAACAGAATTGTAACTCAGGGTATGCCATAGACACATATTGTATTACCACTTTTAACATCCTGAAATTAGAGGTGGGGTCTAAGTATGGGCGAATTTTGCGAATCTCGCGTTCGCGAATTTTGCGGATTTGCGAACTCGCAATCCGCAAAATCCGCGAATTCTCACGAATTTGCGGGGTTTTTTTTGTGTGTTCGCAAGGATTTCTGCCAGTTCGCGAGGGTTTTGTACCAGTTCGCAATTGCGAACTTACATTTCGGCTCGCAACGGTCGTGATTATGTTGTTTCTACGTCTGGTTCATCATCACAGGTTCCCAGCACCCTCTGTTTCACCACTGCCACCCTCTGTTACATCAATGCCACCCTCTGGTTCATCATCACTGTAGATTATGGGGGGGAAAAGCAAGCACACCAGCCCTGCTTCAACTGACATGAATTAATTTGGGGTTAGTTTATTAATGTGTCACTGTTTTAAAATTCCAGTCTGGCACCTGCTTTCTTATCTGTAATTTGCTTTCTGTTGCAGTGCATTTTTTTTTTCCAGGACCTTTGTGGCCTACTTGTAGCTATTCTATGAGCCTGCTGTGAGGGTCAGAGCAGGGTCATACAATTGTTGCAACTAGTAACTGAACTCTGGAGGGGCCCCAGTCAGGAAGCACTACAGCACTACCCTGCCGAGTGCTTTCTGTTTTGCAAAACTCGTTTTACTGCAATTTCGCGGGATTTGCGGGGCGCGAACACTCGCGAGATCGAATTCGGAAGCCGCAAATTCGTGCAAATATGCAATTTGTTTTTTGCGGCGTGTTAGTTCGCAAGGTTTTGTGCGTTTCTGCGAGCCGCTCGTAGCGCAAGGCGCGAAGTTACCCTCGCGGTCGTTCAAGGGCGCGGCCATCTTGTTTGCCTGACGTATTTCCGTTTCCGGGCGCGAAGTGTAATCTCGCAAAGTGTGCGGCTTGCCAGTACAGTTTCGCGAGTGTTCGCAAGGAAAATCCAGCGCGAACTTACCCGCGCGGTCGTGAACGGGCGCGGCCATCTTGTTTCTCATTCATTGCTATGGTTCTGGGCATGGTCTTTGTATCCTCTCTAAATCTCTGCCATCCTTTGCTTGTTTGAAGTTTTTTTTGATCTATTTTACTTATCTATCCCTCTATTTTTCTAGCCCTATATTTTTGTGTTTACTGCTACTTTTGGTTAATTTTAAACTACTTTTTTAAACTCTTTTCTTTTCTTTTCTTCTCTTCCCTATTCTATTTTCTTTATTCCTTTCCGCCCAGACCATGGTGAAGGGAGCCGGGAAGCATCCCGAGAAGGGGAAGGGTCCCGCACCCCGTGTCCGGCTCCCGTGCGGGCGTTTGAGGGGGGAGGGGGTCGTACCCAGGGAGATCTTTAGCCCGGAGGAGGTGGGCCAACTCATTTTTTATGTTCAGCGCCGCCTCCCCAGGACCATCATGGGAGGCGGCAAGATCAGTGCCGGGTACGGGATCCGGGAGCGCCGGAAGTGGTGGGAGAAGGTGTGCCAGGCCATTTACCACCACTCTCGGGTCTGGCGCACCTACAACCAGGCCACCCACCGCTGGACGGATTTCCTGACCCGTGAGCGAGATCTGCTCGACCTCCTTGGCCTTGAGATCCCCGGGCTTGGTGAGTAGTAGTAGCTATTTCTTTACTACTATGTTTTCTCCTGCTGTGTTATTATATTGCAAATTTTTGTTTTTTACCAAGAGCAATAATGCTGCTCATTACATTGTAGGTAAATTATATTTCAAAATCTTCTGTGCATTTCAGGTACACTGCTCTCCTTCTTCTCAGTAGTGTTGCTACTATGCTTATTTGTTTTAGATTTTGTGTTCATTTCATTGGCCTGTGAAATTATGTATGAGTGTAGTTTAAAGAACTGCGTAATGCTACACACTAAGGTTCAGATTTTTAATTACCGGCGCATCCCTGCGAGTAGCAGGGATGCGCCAGTAATTGTGCGTCACGCCACCATCACCCATGGTGCGCCGTATTTACAATGCGGCACACCATGGGCCCAAAACGTCACCAAAGCGTTACGCATCTGTGCCGTAAAGGCGGCGCATTTCTGGAGTTGCGTCGCAACGATGGTGCAGCTCCATCAATGCTCTGGGGTGCCCTATCTCCCCAATGCTGCGTCAAGCCGTACGTCTGCTTCAAGCAGGCGCAGGGTTTGAGTCACGCATCATTGTCCTCAAAGTGACTGATTGAAATCTTGTAGATTTCCCTCAGCCACTTTTAGGATGCGTTCCTGCGCAGGAACGCCCTCCCTTGCGCCGGAACGCCCCCTATTGGCGCAGGGCTTTACAACGTGATGCATCTCCCATATGCGTCACGTTGTTAATATACGCCGCACCATTGCGCCTCTTTTGTGCTGCCGCTGCGTCACAAAAGTCACGCAACAATGGAGCAAAAGAGCCACAAGGGGCTTCTAAATCAGCCTCTACAGACTCAAGTCCAGTCCTTCCTTTGTACACATGGCGATAAGAAGAAATAGTGGTGGTGGATTGATAGTTTGAGTATTTTAATGACTGGTTAATGTAGTAGGAAACTTTAGTGTTGTCGCTGATCTTCAATCACGATGGACTTTGGCTGTCACTTCGCGTGCTGCGGACTGCTGCCTGCCAATCCTAGGCAAACCTTTTTAGTACTTTGTTTAGTGAGTTACATAAGGTAATTTCCAATTTGACGGTCCGCAAATCAAGCAATACTAAAGTAATAACGTAGTCAACCACATGAGATTGGTCAATAATATATCCCGTGGAGTAGTTGTCTATTTGCTATTTCGCAAAAATATTTTGTTAGTTCTTTTGAAATGTTTGATTTGGTTGACAAATATCATCCATGTTTTCTGTTTTTCTTTCTTTCATGTTGTACATCAGCTTCCCCCAGGGGCAAGAGGAGGACACAGGAGGAGGAGGAGGAGGGTGCTGTTGACGATGCAGGCCAGGACCGGGCAGGCGAGGGCTCCTTTGCTGGCCCCAGTAAGTTTTAATTTTAATATAGAGTACTTATTTTTTCCTAGCGTTCCTCATTCGATTTTTTCTAAATCGTCTTTGATCTTCTTGTAGACAGGATCTAAATTCTTATCCTGCCTCGACTATGACTCCGTGTGGTATTACTAGATTATTCTTATTAGTCTGTCTGTGTAGCTAACTAAGATTGCACATTTGGCATTTCCATTGGACTCCCATTCTATTCAGCAATAGCTCTATGCACTGAGTGCAGTCCTCTGGGATTGTCCATAATGTCTTTTCAAGTATTCTAAATGTTTATGCTTTGACAATTGCCAACAATAAAAAAGTGAATGACCACCAAGAAAGAATAAGATACTACTTTACTTTTGGTTTGGATAGGAGGACAATCCATTCTACTACTGTTGCAGGGACAAATCTGCACAAACAGAACTATGGACACTAAATAATGCATTGCTTAGCTTATCAATTATAATAGGTGTTGTTAGACTTTCCACATACCTCAGTGATAACTGACTTTGTAGTTGAACCCCCAATCTCCTTACTGACTAGATAGTGTGGCAGAGTCATTTAGCTCCCAAAGTCACCGATGGCAGAGGCACGGACTTATGCTTGCAAAAATTCCAAAACCTTTAGCTCATCCACTCTAGTCTGGAGGACCAAAAACCACAGAGTCTATTTAAGTTTAAAAGCTTTATTAAAAGTAAACACATTTATTGAAATCAAGTTTGTCATAAAAGTAAACGTTTAACTGGAAATGGAAAAGTGCTTAGTGCTGACAATTAATTGGACACATTTCTTGTGGTCGAGCCGAGCTCTCACCTGGTTTGAACTTGATCCTGCTCGTGTTCTTAGAAGTCAAGCTTCTGTCTGTTAGGAGAAAAAGTGATGCGTGTTAAAAATAAAAAGCAAGCATTCATCAGTTTTGCCAAAAAGTGCAGCAAGACAACAGCCTTCCCTGGAAAAAGGGACATTTTTACTTTAGAGTAGACAGTCACAAATTATTAAATTGTATACTGTTTTTTTCACATTTCTTTCTTCCTCCTAGACCAAATATTATATAGTAGTGAGTGGTGTATTCTAACATTATTAAATGTACTTTGTATGTGGAACATCTGGAGGCGGGGCCAGCGTCGAGGTGGTGGTGGCATTGGACGAGGACAACTCTGTGGAGGAGGCGGTGGAAGTGCCGGACAAATCTGTGGGGGATGACACGGTGGTGGCGGGCAGAGGTAAGCTATACATTCCTTACTCATTTGAGATTGAAGACTGCAGAGTGTGCTTTCTGCACTGGTATTATAAATAAACCAGGTAGTAGCCTCCTCTAAATGTACTTCGACTTAGCTGTGAAGTTTTCGGCGAGAAGAATTCCAATCAGATCTGAGGTGAACTTGATGGAAGGGATGAACGAAAAGCGAAAGAAGGGTGTAAGTAAGTGTGGAAGGACGAGAAATGTAATGATGACTGGCAAAGAAGAATGATATGTGTTTGCTTGGTCCCCGACGTGGCTGGGAAGGAAAGAATATGGTATGGTGCATGGCTGGGTGAATGATGAAGCAAGGATGGGTGGAGGGAGAACAGCCTGGGTGGGTGAAACAGAAACTGTATGTGTGCATATACTTTGAATGGATGGATGCCTGGATCATTCATGGTACTATCTGACTCTTAGATAGCATATGTGTATCTAGAGAGAGTAGACGGTCACTGGATGAACTAAGTGTTACTTTGAAGAGCATGTAACACCGCACCCGCACGTCCGTTCCAGTGTAGGAAAGGCAAGGAAAAGAAGTTGTAATTTTGTCCAAATACTACCATGAATAGTAGCAGTAGTTTGTATTGCAACTGCAAGCACAGCATATATCCGGTTATTACGGTGGACACTCCCTACCTCTCTTAATAACTTTAGTTTAGTAGTAGTACGTCATTCATGTGTGGGGGTATCACTGTTCACTCAATAATAAGCAAAGCACCTAAAGTCATCCCATATGTCATCAAATACATCCCATGTGAAGTGATAGATAATCAGATTATTTAGCTTCTTTATTTTCCTTTTCTAATACTCATTTGCACTGTAGGGTGAAAGCTAAATTAATTAAGCAGTAGCCCTTTTAACAGAGTATTCTCAGTGCCACCCGTAATAGAAAAGTAAGAGCTTCACCACCTGCATGTACTGGACCGGTACAGTAACGCAAGTCTGTCTCACTTACCATGGTGTGCGTCTGTTTTTCTCAGGTGCAAGTTCACTGCGCTGGCATTATGCCGGCTTGCATAAGATAACGTACCAATTTTCCTAAACAAGAGAGAAGAAGAAGAATAAGACTGGTGTACTGTCATAGTCGACTGTAATGGAAGTCCAAAGTGCTTGTAGAATTTGTTCCTTAAACTCCCACTAATGTTAGAGCAAGGATGAAGAAGTCGGAGGTTACATAGATACTGTCCTCAATAGTTATGTACTGTGCTTTCAATTTGCTACTTGTACTGTGACAACTTTCTGCTCAATCATTTTGTGTTAATCTTAAGGAGCATTGGTTACAGACTATGTCTTTCTTTCTTCATGTAGTTGCTCCTTCCAAATCCAAGAGACCATCAAGGAGGAAGGAGCTGGCTCGAATGGCCCGGCAACGGAGGCTGGATGCCACTGTCGCTGAATATCGGTGGCTGGTGGCCCTGGAGGAGGAGGAGACGCAGTCTGGTACAACAACAACGTCCACGGGGACAGCTGCATCTTCCTCCGTGCGGGCTGCCAGCCAGCGCAGTGCTCCAGCGGTACGGAGCCGGGCTACCAAAGCCAAACACCACCGCCGAGCAGCAAAGACAGCAGCTGCCCCCCACAGGATTTGCAAGGCACACCGGCGCCGCTTATCCCTCAGACTGTCCTACCTGGAGCAGGAGGTCCTGAACTATAAGAACTTGGTGGAGGGCCTCCGCTTCGAACTTGCCACCCTCCGCAAGGAGCATGATGCCCTGGCTGCTAAAGCCAACAGCACCCTGCCATAGTGTCCCTTGCGCCTTTTTTAGAGACTTTTGGGGGGTGGGAATTGGGAGTTGGGTTTTTTGGGGACTTTTGAAGGACAATCGTTGGGGTTAGGGAGGGTCTTGCGGGAGATTATTTTATTAGGGCTATAAAAATATACTTTTTGAAACTTTATCTGACCATACCTGTTTTTTACTGCTTTTGAGTCTGGTGGGTGGGGGTTTAACAGTAAGTTTGTTTTCCTGAATAGTCCTAGGACTTTAGTAGTACTACCGTCAATCTCTCGTCTCTCCTAATACTCCATTATACTACCTCCAACCAAACGCCTATCTTACCTGTAATTTCTGTTTGCAAGTAGGGCTAGGCCCAGGGCTGGCTCCATGGGAAACAGCGAATAAAGTTGGCAATCCTGGGCGGATAAAATTTCCTCATAGCGGTGGTACTAGTGGTGTGACACAGTGGCAGTTGCATGCCTATGAAAAAAAAGAAAATGAAATCTGGTTTGTCCTCCTGAGCAATACAACGGTACAATAGAGAATATAGCAGGTGACAGTACACTAGAACAGTGCCACTTTGTAGCCTAACAAATGGTAAAGTATAACTACTAATTCGGTTGAAGTTCTTTGACATTAGCCATGGGTCTTTGTCAAGCAGAGTAAGAATATATCCTCGGATTTCCTCACCAGCCTGTTGGTATCACCTTATCCTCCCCAGCAAGTGTGTGGATTTATTGCTGTAATTTAGTCACACATCAATCAAAACCACACAGCCCGGGGGAAGAGGGTTAGGGTTTGAAAAATGGATGGGTACGGGGGTTTTTGGGAAAGGTTTTGGGAGACAAGAAAAAATAGCACAGCATGGACAAACAATTGTGAACATAAACAAATCTTTGGGTACAAACCTATCCATCAATCTTTGAAAGTGAATGCACTACTGCATGCATGTCAGTGAAAAGTAAGTAGTACTTTCGACAACTGTGGAAGAAAGAATGCGACAGTACAGGGCGTGTGTGGAAATATTGATAACTATATTCAAGATAAGGTCTCTGTTGCCAGATACCTGAGAGCCTTGCTGGTCACTATAAATCCATTCACAACACTCAATGGGGTTGGTCTGGAAGGTATAGTAGATAGAAAAGGAGAAATTGCTCTTTTTCTAGGTGTCCCCTCTCTCACCAGGGTTGCCCCTTGGTGACATGCTTCATCATTGGGGCCATCCCAGTCCTCTACGGGCTGGGGCGTGCTGCGACTTGCGAATTACGTAGGAGCACTTACAAATGACTATGTGTGGTGCAGATGTGATAGTGGAGTGGACTAAGTGATGTGTTAAAGGATCAATTTAGAAGCAGAGAGAGATCCAAGAAATGCAGTCACAGTCATAGAAATAAACAATGGATACTGTATCTGTATGTTGTTGTAGTTGTCCTGTTGAAATTGGTAAGTAAGTTGCATGCAGAAAAAAATTCCTCTTATTAGCGGCACTCCTCCATTGCAGCTGACGCTTCGTCCATCGATGTTGGTCACCAGAAGACACCCTGTAAAAAAAGCACAGCATGGACAAACAATTGAACATAAACAAATCTTTGGGTACAAACCTATCCATCAATCTTTGAAAGTGCATGCACTACTGCATGCATGTCAGTGAAAAGTAAGTAGTACTTTCGACAACTGTGGAAGAAAGAATGCGACAGTACAGGGCGTGTGTGGAATTATTGATAACTATATTCAACATAAGGTCTCTGTTGCCAGATACCTCAGAGCCTTGCTGGTCACTATAAATCCATTCACAACACTCAATGGGGTTGGTCTGGAAGGTATAGTAGATAGAAACGGAGAAATTGCTCTTTTTCTAGGTGTCCCCTCACTCACCAGGGTTGCCCCTTGGTGACATGCTTCATCATTGGGGCCATCCCAGTCCTCTACGGGCTGGGGCGTGCTGCGACTTGCGAATTACGTAGGAGCACTTACAAATGACTATGTGTGGTGCAGATGTGATAGTGGAGTGGACTAAGTGATGTGTTAAGGGATCAATTTAGAAGCAGAGAGAGATCCAAGAAATGCAGTCACAGTCATAGAAAAACACAATGGATACTGTATCTGTATGTTGTTGTAGTTGTCCTGTTGAATTTGGTAAGTAAGTTGCATGCAGAAAAAAATTCCTCATATTAGCGGCACTCCTCCATTCCATCTGACGCTTCGTCCATCAATGTTGGTGACCAGAAGACACCCTGTCCACTGCCTGCCTGGCGAATGCTGAATTGCGGCTCGCTAATGTGAAGCCTGACTCCATCCTTTTTTCCCCATTGCACAGACTGAAACCCGGCCTGTAATTATTCAACGAAAAACAGGAAGTGATATAATATTACAACACCACTGATAAATAAATATAAGGTATGTAGGCTGTGGAGTGCAAAAAGTCACACTTTGATTTTCCTAGTATACAGTACAATATTTTTGAAAGTGCGTACTCTGTCTGAGTCACCTTTTGAAGGATAACTAAGTATGGGCAAATTAATGTAGCGGATCTTTCCCCTCCAGCTAGGTGTACTGTAAACTGTGTTTTAGAACAAAATTAGATCTTCCCAGCAGTGCTCCCACCCAGACCCTTACTAAAGCCAGTCGCAAAAATGTAGAAGACCCCCAATCAAATCTCAAAAAACGAGGCCTAGCAGAAAACTGGTGACAAAACGTACTTTGAAAGTAAAAGTAGGCCCAAATACCCCCTTACCCACCGTGGATTGCATTCAAACCACTTGCAAGCAACCAAGCAAAAGTATCCATAGCCAGCATCGCTCCAAGACTCGAAAACCCCCCCACCCAAACACATGCAATGGAAATACTGCTAACCCTAACGAACCCTAAGTTAAGAATAGTGGCAAAGGCTTTCTTTAACTATGCCAAATCCCCCCTTTCCCACCATGGATTTTCTTCAAATGACTTGCAACCAAAATTACACATTCTCACGAGTGCTGTAAGACCCCAGAACTCAGTTGCAAAAATATAGAACACCCCGAAACACATGCAATACTGCTGCTAGGGCTAACCCTAACGAACCCTAAGTTACAAAAAGTGCCAAAAGGCTTTTCCGCGTGGATTTTGTCCCAACCACTTCTATCCGGTATTAGACCTTCCCAGGAATGCCCCAAGACCCGCCAACCCACCCGCCAAAAAGCATAACACCCCCAAACAGGCCAAAAGCAAAATCTCATACTTACAATATTTCTCGGCCTTCGGTCCAAACGCGCTGTGTAGCTAGGCCATAAGTCCGGTTTACCACCACGGATTTCCTGAAAAGCAAATGCAATCAAGATTAGAGTGTCCCAGCAGTGCTCCCAGACCCCGAAACCCACCCACAAACACCAGGAAGCCCCCCAAACAGGCCCCCGAAAACGCTACATTGAGCAAAATGTCAGAAATAGCCAAAAAAAAATCGGCGTTCATTTTGTCCCAACCACTTCTATCCGGTATTAGACCGTCCCAGGAATGCCCCAAGACCCGCCAACCCACCCGCCAAAAAGCATAACACCCCCAAACAGGCCAAAAGCAAAATCTCATACTTACAATATTTCTCGGCCTTCGGTCCAAACGCGCTGTGTAGCTAGGCTAAAGTCCGGTTTGCCACCACGGATTTCCTGAAAAGCAAATGCAATCAAGATTAGAGTGTCCCAGCAGTGCTCACAGACCCCGAAACTCACCCACAAACAGACGGAACCCCCCCTAAGAGCACCTCAAAGGCAAGCAAGTCAGCAAAACCTCAAAAAAATTTCCGCCTCGGATTTGGTACAAACCACTTTTATCCGGTATTAGAGCTTCCCAGCAATGGCCCCAGAGCCGTCAACCCAGGAGAAAACGAGTAGAAGACCCCCAAACAGCCAAAGAGCAAAAGTACAAAAATGGGGACTTAGTCATTTTTTTTCCAAATTTCCCAAATCACTCCGCGCGCGCTCTGCAGCTAAGCCCTAACTCCCCTCTGCCACCATGGATTTGCTTCAAACCTCTTGCAAAGTAAAGTATCCATAGCCAGCAGTGCTCCCAGACCCTGAAACCCACCCACAAACACCAGGAAGCCCCCCAAACAGGCACCCCGAAAACGCTACATTTAGCAAAATGTCAGAAATAGCCAAAAAAAATCGCCGTGGATTTTGTCCCAACCACTTCTATCCGGTATTAGACCTTCCCAGGAATGCCCCAAGACCCGCCAACCCACCGGCCAAAAAGCATAACACCCCCAAACAGGCCAAAAGCAAAATCTCATACTTGCAATATTTCCCGGCCTTCGGTCCAAACGCGCTGTGTAGCTAGGCCATAAGTCTGGTTTGCCACCACGGATTTCCTGAAAAGCAAATGCAATCAAGATTAGAGTGTCCCAGCAGTGCTCACAGACCCCGAAACTCACCCACAAACAGACGGAACCCCCCCTAAGAGCACCTCAAAGGCAAGCAAGTCAGCAAAACCTCAAAAAAATTTCCGCCTCGGATTTGGTCCAAACCACTTTTATCCGGTATTAGAGCTTCCCAGCAATGGCCCCAGAGCCGTCAACCCAGGAGAAAAACGAGTAGAAGACCCCCAAACAGCCAAAGAGCAAAAGTACAAAAATGGGGACTAAGTCATTTTTTTCCAAATTTCCCAAATCACTCCGCGCACGCTCTGCAGCTAGGCCCTAACTCCCCTCTGCCACCATGGATTTGCTTCAAACCTCTTGCAAAGTAAAGTATCCATAGCCAGCAGTGCTCCCAGACCCCGAAACCCACCCACAAACACCAGGAAGCCCCCCAAACAGGCCCCCGATAAACGCTACATTGAGCAAAATGTCAGAAATAGCCAAAAACAAATCGGCGTGGATTTTGTCCCAACCACTTCTACCCGGTATTAGACCTTCCCAGGAATGCCCCAAGACCCGCCAACCCACCCGCCAAAAAGCATAACACCCCCAAACAGGCCAAAAGCAACATCTCCTACTTGCAATATTTCTCGGCATTCGGTCCAAACGCGCTGTGTAGCTAGGCCATATGTCCGGTTTGCCACCACGGATTTCCTGAAAAGCAAATGCAATCAAGATTAGAGTGTCCCAGCAGTGCTCACAGACCCCGAAACTCACCCACAAACAGACGGAACCCCCCCTAAGAGCACCTCAAAGGCAAGCAAGTCAGCAAAACCTCAAAAAAAGTTCCGCCTCGGATTTGGTCCAAACCACTTTTATCCGGTATTAGAGCTTCCCAGCAATGGCCCCAGAGCCGTCAACCCAGGAGAAAACGAGTAGAAGACCCCCAAACAGCCAAAGAGCAAAAGTACAAAAATGGGGACTTAGTCATTTTTTTCCAAATTTCCCAAATCACTCCGCGCGCGCTCTGCAGCTAGGCCCTAACTCCCCTCTGCCACCATGGATTTACTTCAAACCTCTTGCAAAGTAAAGTATCCATAGCCAGCAGTGCTCCCAGACCCCGAAACCCACCCACAAACACCAGGAAGCCCCCCAAACAGGCCCCCGAAAATGCTACATTGAGCAATATGTCAGAAATAGCCAAAAAAAATCGCGGTGGATTTTGTCCCAACCACTTCTATCCAGTATTAGACCTTCCCAGGAATGCCCCAAGACCCGCCAACCCACCCGCCAAAAAGTATAACACCCCCAAACAGGCCAAAAGCAAAATCTCATACTTACAATATTTCTCGGCCTTCGGTCCAAACGCACTGTGTAGCTAGGCCATAAGTCCGGTTTGCCACCACGGATTTCCTGAAAAGCAAATGCAATCAAGATTAGAGTGTCCCAGCAGTGCTCACAGACCCCAAAACTCACCCACAAACAGACGGAACCCCCCCTAAGAGCACCTCAAAGGCAAGCAAGTCAGCAAAACCTCAAAAAAATTTCCGCCTCGGATTTGGTCCAAACCACTTTTATCCGGTATTAGAGCTTCCCAGCAATGGCCCCAGAGCCGTCAACCCAGGAGAAAACGAGTAGAAGACCCCCAAACAGCCAAAGAGCAAAAGTACAAAAATGGGGACTTAGTCATTTTTTTCCAAATTTCCCAAATCACTCCGCGCGCGCTCTGCAGCTAGGCCCTAACTCCCCTCTGCCGCCATGGATTTGCTTCAAACCTCTTGCAAAGTAAAGTATCCATAGCCAGCAGTGCTCCCAGACCCTGAAACCCACCCACAAACACCAGGAAGCCCCCCAAACAGGCCCCCGAAAACGCTACATTGAGCAAAATGTCAGAAATAGCCAAAAAAAATCGGCGTGGATTTTGTCCCAACCACTTCTATCCGGTATTAGACCTTCCCAGGAATGCCCCAAGACCCGCCAACCCACCCACCAAAAAGCATAACACCCCCAAACAGGCCAAAAGCAAAATCTCATACTTACAATATTTCTCGGCCTTCGGTCCAAACACGCTGTGGAGCTAGGCCATAAGTCCGGTTTGCCACCACGGATTTCCTGAAAAGCAAATGCAATCAAGATTAGAGTGTCCCAGCAGTGCTCACAGACCCCGAAACTCACCCACAAACAGACGGAACCCCCCCTAAGAGCACCTCAAAGGCAAGCAAGTCAGCAAAACCTCAAAAAAATTTCCGCCTCGGATTTGGTCCAAACCACTTTTATCCGGTATTAGAGCTTCCCAGCAATGGCCCCAGAGCCGTCAACCCAGGAGAAAAACGAGTAGAAGACCCCCAAACAGCCAAAGAGCAAAAGTACAAAAATGGGGACTAAGTCATTTTTTTCCAAATTTCCCAAATCACTCCGCGCACGCTCTGCAGCTAGGCCCTAACTCCCCTCTGCCACCATGGATTTGCTTCAAACCTCTTGCAAAGTAAAGTATCCATAGCCAGCAGTGCTCCCAGACCCCGAAACCCACCCACAAACACCAGGAAGCCCCCCAAACAGGCCCCCGAAAACGCTACATTGAGCAAAATGTCAGAAATAGCATAAAGAAATCGGCGTGGATTTTGTCCCAACCACTTCTACCCGGTATTAGACCTTCCCAGGAATGCCCCAAGACCCGCCAACCCACCCGCCAAAAAGCATAACACCCCCAAACAGGCCAAAAGCAACATCTCCTACTTACAATATTTCTCGGCCTTCGGTCCAAACGCGCTGTGTAGCTAAGCCATAAGTCCGGTTTGCCACCACGGATTTCCTGAAAAGCAAATGCAATCAAGATTAGAGTGTCCCAGCAGTGCTCACAGACCCCGAAACTCACCCACAAACAGACGGAACCCCCCCTAAGAGCACCTCAAAGGCAAGCAAGTCAGCAAAACCACAAAACAAATTCCGCCTCGGATTTGGTCCAAACCACTTTTATCCGGTATTAGAACTTTCCAGCAATGGCCCCAGAGCCGTCAACTCACCCGCAAAGAGGTAGAACAACACCCCCATAAGTGCTGAGTCTTTCTTCATTGGGCGTAAACCAGCCCTCTGCTTTGATGGAAATAGGAGTCTGGAGGAGGAGGATAGAGGAGCATGTTCTTCTGAACTTGTGAACCTGAGGAATGCAGACTGCGGCACCTTCAAATCAACAAGCAAACAAGTGAAGACAGTTCTGCTGATGGGCTTGTTTTTGTGATTAGGTGATTAAAGTTTGAATTATATTAACTGTGCACAACAAAGAAAGACAGACACACAGGAATAAAAGTGAATAAGGACGAACAAGAAAGTTTTTGATTCATTGTCTCATTTTCAGGGCTCGGTATCACGGTCCATGAATAAGAATAAGGCTTCGTCATCATACTCTGCGAATTCAGGCAGGGTGAGCTCAGTGTCACCTGACAGAGAAGAAATTCCCTCATCTATGTTGCTGTCCACCTCGTCTTCATCTGACGCGCTTTCTCGTACTCTGTAATCTGGTGGTATGAGGTGCTGATTCATCTTGATCATTGTTAACCTCTCCACATTTTTGGGCGAGAGGCGGCTCCGTTTGGGAGTTACAATGCCACCAGCAGCACTGAAAACACGTTCAGAAGACACGCTTGCGAGTGGGCAAGACAAGTAGTTTAAAGCCAGGTTGGAGAGCTGTGGCCACAATTCTTTTTTCCCTTGCCAATACGCCAATGGGTCAGCAGTAACATAGACCTCTGTTAAGTCATTCAGATAGTCCTTCACCATCGAATCAAGGTTCTCCTCCAAGGTTCCTCCACTTTGCTTAGCTGTTGCTGTGACCTTTTGAGAACCAAACCCAAGCCGAGCTAGCCAATCCTCTTCAGCCTCCAATGTTACTGTTGTGTCGGGTGGTGCAGATGATCCGGTTGCCGGTCTCTTTAACGGCTGAGAGGTCACTTGTGCCGCAGCCACAGGTGCAGAAGTGGATTGTTGTGACTGGGGATGGCCTGCTGATGCTGATGTACTGCCTTTTCCTTCAATTTGCTGCCGTTCTCTTTCAAACCTCTTGGCTGAGGAGGCTATCCACTGTTTGTACTTTGTAACATCTTCATCAGCAAAAGGAAAGAATGCTTGGCCTGCCAGCACCTTTTTGTAGCGTGGATCCAGAATAGTAGCACAAATGTAATGCTGGTTTGAGTGGATCATTTTAAGACGTTCATCACCTTGTAGGTGCTCTAATAATTTCTCAGCCAGAACAAAAGGGTCTTGGTTTTTTTCTTCTTTTTCAAACACAGAACACACCTCCTTCAGTTGGTGCTCCAGCATGTACAACAATGGGATAGCTTTTCCCAAATTACAGTCCTCCTTGCTGACTGCACGCGTGAAGAACTCAAAAGGACGAAGCATGCGTGTCAGGCTTTTAACTATGTTCCATTGCGCCGCACCCATCCTCAGGTCCTCCTTCTGAGCTGTACCCTGTGTTAAGAAATAGTGATCAAGTACCATATACTGCTCATACAGACGCTCAAGCATGTAGAAGGTTGAGTTCCAACGTGTTACCACCTCCTGGATGAGTGCTTTCACTGGCATTTGACGTGCATACAGCAGGCTCCTCAGATGCTTCCGGGCCTTAAAAGAATGGCTGAAATGGTTGCACATTTTTCGGCAGGTGTCCACTACTCTGTACGCTGCACTGTCTTTATCACCCAATAATTTTTTGACAACCAGGTTTATACAGTGCGCCAAACACGGCACTCTGAAATAGTCACCCAGCTGCATGGCCTTAACTATATTGGCGCCATTGTCCGTGGAAACATAACCAACCTGGCGTTTTTTTGGGGACAGCCAGTCAAGGACCTTTGTGTTAAAGACATCCAAAATGTTTTGTGCTGTGTGACGTTTCTCCAAACCACGAAATGCAAAAGTTGTCGTGTTGTTCCTAATGACAAAGAAAGGAGTTAGTGTAGTCTGTAATGCAAGTGGATTAGAACAGGGTAACCTGGTGATCACCCTGGGAATCCATTTTGTTGGATTTAATGCCCTCACACACCCTTTCAGGTGTCATGCTTCATCATTTGGGCCTGCTCCTCGTTGGGTCGGCGGTGCAATACCCAACGGGCAACACCTCATAGAGGGGCTCTTTGGCGGAGATCTTTTTCCAACTGCCGTATAGATGAAGTGCGGGTATGGGCCAGGATTCAGGGTAGACGTTATGTGAAGTAAAATAAAGCTAGTAGTACCAGAGACAATTTTATTCAGGAGGGCTACTGCTTTAGTTAAAAAGTTTCCTAGAGGAGAGTAGTGGAAAGTGATGTTTCCTACTCTCTTCTGGAGGATGTTAAAGTCCGGTCAACATGTTTCTCGCTGCTCTACAATTTACTGAGCGATTCTTCAGGACCACGGGGACTAGTGAAAAAGTGTCTAAGAGTATATGTAACTGTCTACACTATTGTCACTTGGTATGGTGTATGTATGCTCGTTTGGCTACCATCCTAGTGAGAGAACAGGTGAATATTACCCTTCTTCAAGTTGCGATTGTTAGTACCTGTTGGAGGCAAAAAAATTGGGAAGGGGTAAAAAACATATCGCAAACAAATCATACCACGTTGCATTAATGACTATGATACTTGTGTGTGACGCATGCTGTGAATCATGTGTGTCATTGTAACACAAGTATAACAAGCACTCTCAAACGTGGGGTTTCGTGGGAGTGATGTGTGAAGATAAAAACCATGTGTTTAAAATATCAAGTTGGTATTATTGCACGCAGTAACTCTGGACTCACCTAAAGTTAAAAACAATCAGACAACAACAGTGTCCAGCGGGTAAAGCTTCAGGAGATCTTCCACCATGATGCTATATAGAGGGAGAGATCTCAGTAGTATTTACAAAGAAAAAGGGTACATTCTGATTTTTGCACTCCAGAGTCAACGAGATCCACAAGTGAAAACAGACTATACTTAAGTAGTATTCAAAGGTTTGTATACTGATGTAATTAAACTTGTATGCCTCGCTTGCTAGGTTCAAGAACTGGAATATAGACTCTAGGTAAGGTGTGTCCAGTATGTTCAGTTTGGGTTGTTCATATAGATACCTGTATTGTATGTATGTGATACTGTATGGTTAATGAATGCAGGAGTATCTAGGTGATAAGGAAGAGATATATAAGTCCTTATATTTAGATAGTATAGTGACCATTGGAACGCTTAAAGTCCGTTTTGATCATTCTTATGTTAGGACTTTGTCTATTGTTGTGTTTGCTGTTCCACAACCCCTTTGTGCGTCCAGGTAGAAATGTCACAGAATATTTGTCGAGCATATGGTCTCCAAATAACTTCTGTGAATGGATATTTCAAGGCCAAAATTGCTCCTAATGGACTGATTGTTAAAAATTTCCCCAGGATATTCTGGGAAGATGGTCAATTTAAGGTTGAATGGTCCCAGATATCCTGGAAGTGTACACATGACTTATTGATCTTGATTGTCAACACTTCGAAACGTTTGGCAGACGCCCTGCTGGAGAAAATCCAGGCATTAGAAGCAACATTGAAAAATGCAGGAAATAACCCAGGGTTCAAAACAAAGTTGGCGGAAATCAATAAAGAAATTAGCGAACATAAAGACTACTTGATGAAACAAAAAGTCAATAAGCTACAAAAAGATATTGACCGTTTTGATAAGAAAAAAGTATATCCATACCTTAAAAAAGATTACACCCCTCAAGGTGGAGGATACCTCTCTGATTCAAGTGACAATTCGTCAAGAAGAGGGTCCTATAGTGACAGTAATTCCAGTGGGGATGAATGGCAAACACGCCCTCGAAGGGGCGGAAGAGGTGGGAGAAGGGGACATTACACATATCCCCCTCCACAACTACCATTCCCAGGACACCCCATGTGGCAATATCCACAGTTCCCACAAGCCATGCCACAGTTTGGACCACAGTACCCCCCTCAATTTGCCCCCCAAGGTAACCGGCCTTTTTTGACAGAGGTTGGGGCAGAGGGCGAGGGCGAAAGAGAGGGAACGCAACCGACAAACGGGTACAATGGGAGGACACAACACCTCAAGGAATGGACACCCGGAGCAAAACGAGCAAGAAATGAGTCTCGTAGTAAACCTCTCTTCACACCAATTAACCGACAAACAAGAGAAGGTCCTCCAGAAGGGTCTAGGCTTCGTCCCAACACCAAAAATTGATGATTTTCTCCAAACAGTGGAGTTACAAAAATTCTTCAGAAAGATAAGACTTCACGCCTTCTTTGATGGAAAACCCCACGAACCCACTGAGGACTCCGGGTTACACAATGCCTCCACCTTTACACCCCACAGCGGCATGGTACCTAGTGAAGTTCTCACTTATGAACAAGCAGTCTTGAGAGACATTAACAATTTAACAAATACCTCGACATACAGCAATATGTCTAGAGAAGAAAGATCAATTCTCGACGCTTTATCCAACAATCCACTGCTAACAATCAAACAGGCAGACAAGGGTGGCGCCACTGTGATAATGGATACTGAGGATTATGACACTGAGTGCCAAAGACAACTTAATGACACAAAATACTACAAGGTTATGAACCAAAATCCAACAGAACGTCTCACATTATCAATTGTGAGTATGGTGGAGTCAGCAGAATGTCAGGGCTGGCTCAGTAAAAAGGAGGCAGAGTTTCTTGTTAAAAAGAACCCGAAGGTTCCGTATTTTTATACGCTGCCTAAAATACATAAAGGGGTTACTCCAGTCCCAGGTCGCCCGATTGTGTCAGGGATTGACTCAGTACTGGATCCGCTGTCTAAATTCTGTGACCATTTTTTGCAGCCACTGGTGAAACAAATACCATCCTATATACAGGACACCACAGATCTACTACGCCTGTTACAGGACTACAATGAGGCCAGATCTATTGATTTCCTTATAACCCTAGACGTTGAGGCCCTCTACACCAACATCCCACAGAGGGCCTCCCTAGGTGTTATGGCCACCGCTCTGGAAAAGAATGAATGGACGTCCACCACGCCCATCAGTTTCATAATGGAATGCGCCGAAAAGGTTCTGACTGAGAACTATTTCGAATTCAAGGGTTCCTATTACCACCAAATACAAGGGACTTGCATGGGGAGCACGGTAGCCCCTAGTATAGCATGTCTTTATATGGCCCACTTTGAAGAGACCAATATATCGCCCTTGACTAATCCCTTCCACGAAAACATAAAGCTATATAAAAGATATATTGACGACATCTTGATCTTCTGGTCTGGGAATGAAGACTCATACAAGGAGTTTTTCAAATGGATAAATAGCCTGAATCCATATTTGTCCTTCACGATAACTGCTTCAAACAACCATATAGCGTTCCTTGACCTCACAATATGCTTGGAAGGGGGTTCCCTCAGTACTACCTTATTTAAGAAAAGTACAGACCGCAATAGCCTGCTCCACTACGAGAGCCATCACCCAAAAGCGCTAAGGTCTAACTTACCATATGGGCAATTCCTCAGGATACGACGTAATTGCAGCACCATGGCCAATTACAGAACTGAATCTGCTATACTTTCTAGGAACCTGAGGGAAAGAGGATACCCTACCAGAGACATAAGAAGAAGCTCGAAAAGAGCACAGAACAATAACAGAGAGGGCCTGATTGAACCCAGAGAAAGAGACCTGGCAATTGTCCAACCCATGACTTGCGTGACTACTTTCACACCACTTTCTAACAAAATAAAGAAAATTGTGAAACGCCACTGGTCTATTCTAAATACAGGCACCCTCAACATTGACCAACCGAGGTTCGCCTTTAAGAGATCAAGAAACATGAAAGATATCATTATCCACACCAGACCAATGACAAGAAATGAACCCAACCGTCAGGCAACACTGTGGGGCCTGCCACCAGTCTGCGGACACTACCCTTGTGGGAGCTGCGCTGCGTGCCCTCTCACTAAAAAATACAAACACATCACCTTATCTGACACCTTTAGGTGGGAAATGAGAGGCCACACAAATTGCAACAGCTCAAACTGCATTTACCTAATCATATGTCCGTGCAACCTATACTATATAGGTATGACAACACGCAATGCAAAGACCAGGATATCTGAACACCGAAGCAACTTCAGGTGTAAAAAAAGTAACACCAAAATGTGCAGGCATTTCTTAGAAATGCAACATACACCAGACTCTCTGCAATGGCTTATCCTTAAAGCTAATCCACAAACATCTAAGGAAGGGTTGTTCTACAAAGAACAACGATGGATACATAGATTGGCATCTAACAGCAAGGGCCTGAATGAAGACATACCCTGGGCAAGCCTCTGAAGTGAACACCAGACTGACTATACCAACACCACTATACCAGTTAAACCCACAATCTCTCCTATAGTCTTTTGATATAAATTCTACAACTAATAGTTTAGCCAACTCCAACCACTTTGACTACTCTATTGGGGTACTAATTTATGGGAATACTTCTATAACCCTTTAACCAGGCATCCCAAAGATACATAACCCATCAGTAAATTTAGGACGAATAAATAATTCAACACCATTACAAAATGGCCGCACCATTACCTGCCCGATAGATAACAACATTTGTTTCCAACTCAAAACCGAAAGACCACCTATACTAGACAGACATTGAGATCCAATTTTACTGAAATGTATGTGACTATAATTTAGTGGAAGATTAAGACTGACTCCCCTGATTATATCTACATAAAACGCTAATATAAGCATATCATTAACATGAATTTATGCACTGATACAGCTGTAATAACCACTGGTCACATCAACTTGAAGTGTTAAGCGAACAGAGTCTGCCCCTTACTATTCATATAGTTCCGCTTGCAGAGAAAATGAGTATAGGGTGTAAACACATGAATGTGACAACCAGTAACCACTACAATATGGCTGCCAAAGCCATTAACCAATGGAATTGACAGTCTCTTCCTTTATAAACAAACCCAACCCCTCCCACTGCCTCCACCCGGTTCCAGCGGCGATGGGTAGGTGCAGATAAACGAAGCTCAGGCATTCACCAAGTAAGTGAAATATGCAACCAAAAATGTACACAATAGCCTAACTATGTTTAGATTGCATACTCCATTTAGTTCATACGCGTTTTAAATCCTGCGCGCTGTTGCCCCTTGACCCCCGACCTCCTTTTGCCAATAGTGCGCCGAGCACCTCTCAAACGCGGCGCTCGTATACAAACGGTATTTCCGCATGGTTTCTATACAAATCAGTAAAGCGATTCAGACGCGCTTTTAATAAGCGCCCCGCCGGCATAGGCGTGAATAAGCTAGACGTCTGGTCTGTGTTTACGAATATGCCAGAGCGGTATTATATATTGCCGAGCACCACAAGCGGTATTTCCGCAGGGTTTCTAAACAAAACAATAAAGCGATCCAGACGCGCTTTTAATAAGCGCCCCGCAGGTTTAAACGTGAATAAGCTAGACGTCAGGTCTCTGCTTACGGATATGCCAGCGCGGTATTGTGCATTGCCGAGCTCCGCACGGACATCTAGGCTAGCGGCGTTCTTAAACGAGCGTTTCAACAGTAATGTAACCAAGTAAACAGTCAGGCTATTTAAATGCGCATTTTACATAGCGCTACGTAGACATATGCGTGTAGTAGGTACACGGCAGGTTTTTGTTCAGGGGGGCAAAAACGATACTGTTAACTTGCCCGAAACCTAAAATAAGTCTCTGTCTTGTAATCTAAACACTCCGCTGCCCAAAAGAAAACAGTAATTAATATGGGTATGATTTTGAAACTTCTGTCCCTTTCACTGGACTTATTGTATGGGGTCTTTTTAGAAAAGGGGCACATCATGCTTAATCCATTCACAGAAGTTATTTGGAGACCATATGCTCGACAAATATTCTGTGACATTTCTACCTGGACGCACAAAGGGGTTGTGGAACAGCAAACACAACAATAGACAAAGTCCTAACATAAGAATGATCAAAACGGACTTTAAGCGTTCCAATGGTCACTATACTATCTAAATATAAGGACTTATATAGCTCTTCCTTATCACCTAGATACTCCTGCATTCATTAACCATACAGTATCACATACATACAATACAGGTATCTATATGAACAACCCAAACTGAACATACTGGACACACCTTACCTAGAGTCTATATTCCAGTTCTTGAACCTAGCAAGCGAGGCATACAAGTTTAATTACATCAGTATACAAACCTTTGAATACTACTTAAGTATAGTCTGTTTTCACTTGTGGATCTCGTTGACTCTGGAGTGCAAAAATCAGAATGTACCCTTTTTCTTTGTAAATACTACTGAGATCTCTCCCTCTATATAGCATCATGGTGGAAGATCTCCTGAAGCTTTACCCGCTGGACACTGTTGTTGTCTGATTGTTTTTAACTTTAGGTGAGTCCAGAGTTACTGCGTGCAATAATACCAACTTGATATTTTAAACACATGGTTTTTATCTTCACACATCACTCCCACGAAACCCCACGTTTGAGAGTGCTTGTTATACTTGTGTTACAATGACACGCATGATTCACAGCATGCGTCACACACAAGTATCATAGTCATTAATGCAACGTGGTATGATTTGTTTGCGATATGTTTTTTACCCCTTCCCAATTTTTTTGCCTCCAACAGGTACTAACAATCGCAACTTGAAGAAGGGTAATATTCACCTGTTCTCTCACTAGGATGGTAGCCAAACGAGCATACATACACCATACCAAGTGACAATAGTGTAGACAGTTACATATACTCTTAGACACTTTTTCACTAGTCCCCGTGGTCCTGAAGAATCGCTCAGTAAATTGTAGAGCAGCGAGAAACATGTTGACCGGACTTTAACATCCTCCAGAAGAGAGTAGGAAACATCACTTTCCACTACTCTCCTCTAGGAAACTTTTTAACTAAAGCAGTAGCCCTCCGGAATAAAATTGTCTCTGGTACTACTAGCTTTATTTTACTTCACATAACAACGTCTACCCTGAATCCTGGCCCCATACCCGCACTTCATCTATACGGCAGTTGGAAAAAGATCTCGGCCAAAGAGCCCCTCTATGAGGTGTTGCCCGTTGGGTATTGCACCGCCGACCCAACGAGGAGCAGGCCCAAATGATGAAGCATGACACCTGAAAGGGTGTGTGAGGGCATTAAATCCAACAAAATGGATTCCCAGGGTGATCACCAGGTTACCCTGTTCTAATCCACTTGCATTACAGACTACACTAACTCCTTTCTTTGTCATTAGGAACAACACGACAACTTTTGCATTTCGTGTAATTAGGGCACGTCGTGTGTGGACCTTCTGCTTCGGTTGAGCAGTAATAGCCCAAGACTCCTTTCCTTTGATATCAAGTTTCTCCAAACCAAACATGGCTAGTGTTGCATGTTTCCGAGCAGCTTTAAAAACAATGTCCGGGTCAACACCTGCGTTTAGCTTTGCTTTAGCCCCTGAAAAAGAGACCCAGTGTGCAGTGATGCACATGTAATCAGCGCCTGCGCCACTGGTCCACATGTCTGTTGTCAGATGTATAGTGTGAACAGCACTCTTCTGCAAAGCTGCCCCAATCACCTCCAGAACATCTTCATGTAGTGCTGGAACCGCAACTCGGGCAAAATAGAACCGGCTAGGAACCTTCCATTTAGGGCAGAGCGCTGCCACTAATTCTAGAAAACCAACCCCTTCTACAAAAGAAAAAGGGAGAAGGTCCAGAGCTAGCATTTTAGCCAGCTTAGTGTTATACAGACGCGCCAGTGGGTGGTTGCGTTCATATTGCGCTTCTGTAAACAACATCTTTTTAATGTTGCCCTGGACCAAGGATTTATGGGATGATGATGATGATATCTTCGACCCAGTTACGCTCGCTGATGAACTTTTTCGCATTGGTGTCTCACTCTCTCCCACACTCTTAGTGTGGCTCACATGGGGTGTGCTGCTGACAGGGGTACTGGGTGTAAGTGAAGTGTTTGAATCGTCTTCTTCCTCCTCGTCATCATCAGATGAAAAATCAACGTTTTCATTACGTGCAATTCGGGCTTCCTTGATCGCCTCTAGGTGCGCAAACCATTGGACAGTGTGCGTTCTCCTAAGATGACCTCTCTGGCCTCCGGTACCATAGTTGGTACCAAACTTACCACGACTAACTCGAAGCTTACAAATGCTACAAATGGCGAAGTTTTCCTTTTTTGGGCAAACACTAAAGAAGTCCCAAACTGGAGACTTGAAATGTCTTTGGGGGCTGGAGGAGGCAGCGATACTGGTGGTGGTGGTCCTGCTGCTAATGCCAGATGAAGTGGAGGATGTGGATTGCCGAACTTCAGTACGTTTTGCACTTTCACCACCACTAATTGAGGTCGAGGTGGATGGAGGTCCCTTCTTGCGAGGAAGAAATATGGAAGCGGTAGGTGTTGGTGTACTAGTTAACTCCAAATCTAATGATTGTTGTGTTTCCATTTCCATTGCCTCCTCGTCGACATCATCATCACGCTCAGCAGCTTCTCGGGATAGGGTCAAAATGTCTCTTTGCTG
Source organism: Lissotriton vulgaris (assembly GCF_964263255.1). Classification (NCBI taxonomy): domain Eukaryota; kingdom Metazoa; phylum Chordata; class Amphibia; order Caudata; family Salamandridae; genus Lissotriton; species Lissotriton vulgaris. The sequence continues at coordinate 50,791 of NW_028250111.1, forward strand.
CATGCCCGCTGGGGCTGCAGTGACCTTTATGATGACTGGCTCGTCGTCATCGTGAGAGGCTTCATCAGCAGCAGTATCCGTCACTTCTTGTTGAGCCTCATCACACTCCATAGCTATGAGTTTTTCGACGACCTTCCTTTTACGCTTAGGTATCTTTGTCAGATCATGGTGTGCCTCACTCTCAGACGGCAGTGGTGCTGGTTCCCAATTGTGATCCGTATCATCAGAAGAAGGTGGGCTTGAAGAAGATGTAGACACCCCCCTTGATCTTTTCCTTGCTAGGGATGTGGAAGACAATGAATGATCATCAGGAGTAGTGGCTTCCTCAAATGATACCTCGGTTTGATTGTCAATTTCCTGATGTGCCCCTACTTCGGGAGGAACAACTATTGTGGGCACTTGTGACCCTCCATGCACCTCTGCTTGCGCATCTCCTTGCGCTGCCTCTCCTTCCACATGTACTTGGGCTTGTACTTGCACATGGTGTTGTTGTTGCGGCTGTGGTTGTTCAACACTTGTCAGATGAGTTACAACAACCTGTGTTGATTCAGGGACATTGCTGCTACTTTCTTGCGATGAGCCAACATCACTGGTCGATGGTGATTGGAGAAGTACACTGACTGCCTCTGAAGCACTCAAGGGCTTTGACTTAAGTTGGCGTGGTGGTGGAGGCACTGAACCCAATGGAGCGGGGGTGCTGCTCCCAGCTTGGTCCCCAGCAGATCCTGCTGCTGCTGCAGGCGTACTTTTTTTTTTGCTCCCAAAAAACGCGGCGGCCGGCACACCAGCCTCCTTGGTAACTTGCTTCTTCTGCTCCTTACTAGCAACTTTCTTGCTAGAGGAGCTACGGAGACCTTTTTTTGGGGCCATCATCTTCAGAGCAGGTCAGACAGCAGGCCGCAGTTGCACGAATTGTAGAGTTGTCTGAGGCCAGACGTGACGTCGCATGACGTTATGCTGCACACACACACAGCTGCAGGACTTCTTCCTGGCACTGGTGGTTCTCTTGAGTCTTGTGCACCTAAAAGCAATGGAAGACAGAGGAACATCAGTTCAGTTATACACCCCAAAAAAATCGGGAAAAAAACAGAAAAATCAGCACAATCCCATGCCCTCCATAATGCTTAAATTCAAGACACCCCACAGGAAGACTAGGCACATGCAACACTCACTAGTCACTACCCCTGGTGAAAAGGCCACAACAACAGGCCAAAAAAACGAAAACCACAGAAAAATCAGCACAATCCCAAGCCATCCAGCCCCTCCATGATGTTTAAATTCAAGACAACCCACAGAAAGACTAGGCACATGCACCACTCACTACCCCCTGGTGAAAAGGCCACAACAGGCCCAAAAAACGAAAATCACAGAAAAATCAGCACAATCCCATGCCATCCAGCCCCTCCATGATGTTTAAATTCAAGACAACCCACAGAAAGACTAGGCCCATGCACCACTCACTACCCCTGGGCATAATGGATGAAAGCTAGGCAAAATGGGTGCAGGCCTGAGAACACTGCCTGCATTCAAAATGGCCCCCTCCATCACAGCACATGGCCAGGGCCTGTAGCAGCACTCAAAATGCCCCCCAACCACATGGCCTGTCCACAACAGGCCCAAAAAACTAAAATCACAGAAAAATCAGCACAATCCCATGCCATCCAGCCCCTCCATGATGTTTAAATTCAAGACAACCCACAGAAAGACTAGGCCCATGCACCACTCACTACCCCTGGGCATAATGGATGAAAGCTAGGCAAAATGGGTGCAGGCCTGAGAACACTGCCTGCATTCAAAATGGCCCCCTCCATCACAGCACATGGCCAGGGCCGGTAGCAGCACTCAAAATGGCCCCCAACCACATGGCCTGTCCGCAACAGGCCGAAAAAAACGAAAATCACAGACAAATCAGCACAATCCCATGCCATCAAGCCCCTCCATGATGTTTAAATTCAAGACAACCCACAGAAAGACTAGGCCCATGCACCACTCACTACCCAGGGTGAAAAGGCCACAACAGGCCCAAAAAACGAAAATCACAGAAAAATCAGCACAATCCCATGCCATCCAGCCCCTCCATGATGTTTAAATTCAAGACAACCCACAGAAAGACTAGGCCCATGCACCACTCACTACCCCTGGGCATAATGGATGAAAGCTAGGCAAAATGGGTACAGGCCTGAGAACACTGCCTGCATTCAAAATGGCCCCCTCCATCACAGCACATGGCCAGGGCCTGTAGCAGCACTCAAAATGGCCCCGAACCACATGGCCTGTCCACAACAGGCCCAAAAAACGAAAATCACAGAAAAATCAGCACAATCCCATGCCATCCAGCCCCTCCATGATGTTTAAATTCAAGACAACCCACAGAAAGACTAGGCCCATGCACCACTCACTACCCAGGGTGAAAAGGCCACAACAGGCCCAAAAAACAAAATTCACAGAACAATCAGCACAATCCCATGCCATCCAGCCCCTCCATGATGTTTAAATTCAAGACAACCCACAGAAAGACTAGGCCCATGCACCACTCACTACCCCTGGGCATAATGGATGAAAGCTAGGCAAAATGGGTGCAGGCCTGCGAACACTGCCTGCATTCAAAATGGCCCCCTCCATCACAGCACATGGCCAGGGCCTGTAGCAGCACTCAAAATGGCCCCCAACCACATGGCCTGTCCACAACAGGCCCAAAAAACGAAAATCACAGAAAAATCAGCACAATCCCATGCCATCCAGCCCCTCCATGATGTTTAAATTCAAGACAACCCACAGAAAGACTAGGCCCATGCACCACTCACTACCCAGGGTGAAAAGGCCACAACAGGCCCAAAAAACGAAAATCACAGAAAAATCAGCACAATCCCATGCCATCCAGCCCCTCCATGATGTTTAAATTCAAGACAACCCACAGAAAGTCTAGGCCCATGCACCACTCACTACCCCTGGGCATAATGGATGAAAGCTAGGCAAAATGGGTGCAGGCCTGAGAACACTGCCTGCATTCAAAATGGCCCCCTCCAACACAGCACATGGCCAGGGCCTGTAGCAGCACTCAAAATGGCCCCCAGCCACATGGCCTGTCCACAACAGGCCCAAAAAACGAAAATCACAGAAAAATCAGCACAATCCCATGCCATCCAGCCCCTCCATGATGTTTAAATTCAAGACAACCCACAGACAGACTAGGCCCATGCACCACTCACTACCCCTGGGCATAATGGATGAAAGCTAGGCAAAATGGGTGCAGGCCTGAGAACACTGCCTGCATTCAAAATGGCCCCCTCCATCACAGCACGTGGCCAGGGCCTGTAGCAGCACTCAAAATGGCCCCCAACCACATGGCCTGTCCACAACAGGCCAAAAAAACGAAAATCACAGAAAAATCAGCACAATCCCATGCCATCCAGCCCCTCCATGATGTTTAAATTCAAGACAACCCACAGAAAGACTAGGCCCATGCACCACTCACTACCCAGGGTGAAAAGGCCACAACAGGCCCAAAAAACGAAAATCACTGAAAAATCAGCACAATCCCATGCCATCCAGCCCCTCCATGATGTTTGAATTCAAGACAACCCACAGAAAGACTAGGCCCATGCACCACTCACTACCCCTGGGCATAATGGATGAAAGCTAGGCAAAATGGGTGCAGGCCTGAGAACACTGCCTGCATTCAAAATGGCCCCCTCCATCACAGCACATGGCCAGGGCCTGTAGCAGCACTCAAAATGGCCCCCAACCACATGGCCTGTCTACAACAGGCCCAAAAAACGAAAATCACAGAAAAATCAGCACAATCCCATGCCATCCAGCCCCTCCATGATGTTTAAATTCAAGACAACCCACAGAAAGACTAGGCACATGCACCACTCACTACCCAGGGTGAAAAGGCCACAACAGGCCCAAAAAACGAAAATCACAGAAAAAACAGCACAATCCCATGCCATCCAGCCCCTCCATGATGTTTAAATTCAAGACAACCCACAGAAAGACTAGGCCCATGCACCACTCACTACCCCTGGGCATAATGGATGAAAGCTAGGCAAAATGGGTGCAGGCCTGAGAACACTGCCTGCATTCAAAATGGCCCCCTCCATCACAGCACATGGCCAAGGCCTGTAGCAGCACTCAAAATGGCCCCCAACCACATGGCCTGTCCACAACAGGCCCAAAAAACGAAAATCACAGAAAAATCAGCACAATCCCATGCCATCCAGCCCCTCCATGATGTTTAAATTCAAGACAACCCACAGAAAGACTAGGCACATGCACCACTCACTACCCCGGGTGAAAAGGCCAGAACAGGCCAAAAAACGAAAATCACAGAAAAATCAGCACAATCCCAAGCCATCCAGCCCCTCCATGATGTTTAAATTCAAAACACCCCACAGAAAGACTCAGTGCACCCACCACTGAGTACCCCGGGGCAAAAGGCCCCAAAACAGCCCAAAAATCGAAAATTCCAAAATTGTAGTTGCAGCAACTGTAATGCCCCAAACAAACTTACTTGTGAAATTTCTAATCCAAAAGTGATCCAAAGAAAGTCAAAAAGGCCTCAAATCCAAATATCCAGCAGCATCCACAAAAAGTAATCCTTCCAGCTCCAGATCCAAATGAAAAGTGACCAGGAGATGGACAAAGCACTGGGAGGAGCCTGCTGGACAGGAACAGGAAGTTGAAGACTGTGGGGCACTTCCTTCCTCCCACCCCCCCTCCCCAAAATGGACTCCTCGCAAAAAAAGTGCAGGCAAATGTCAACCTGAGGAGTTATTCAGATAAAAATCATCATTTCCAGAAGGTTTATGCTGCTTGCTGGTGGATTTCTTGTGCAGAATTGCAAATTTTATATTTTCGCGAGTGCGAGATTGTTGCTGCTCGCCGCACCTCAAAGCTCGCAATTGCGAAGTACCGCGATACGTGATCACGGCGTACTCGCGTTGACAAACTCTCGCTGTAAAAGTTGGCAAGCCGCGATTATGTAATCGCGCTTGCCAAATTCCCGCGGGATCCCGCAGCAAGATCCAAAATGGCGCAGCACTCGCAAAATATCAAGAAAAATAACTCGGCAAACGATGAATGACGCCGCGCGCCGCAAAATTGTTTCACCAAGAAAAAAAAAATCCGCTGCGTGGGAATTTGCGGATTTTGCGGGAAATTCGCGAATCTCGCGGATTGCGAATTTACCGAAAATCCGCAAAATCCGCGAGCGGAACGGATTTTACAACCATGCTTAGTGGGGTCACTTTTGTCTAGGTCTCTTTGAACTAATATAGGTTGTACGACCCAATATGCAGCTGGAGGTCTTATAACACCTTCTATTACCATGTTCTCTACGAAAACATGTGTTTCCTAAACTTCAGGCTAGACACTGCAATATGGCCGCCATAGTCACACAGCAGTCACGTGACTTCCCAGATTCCACACAGAGCGAAATTCCCGCTCCAACCTCTACAACACCTAAGTCGAGGTCTCTTTATACCAATATAGTTTATCAACCCAACATTTGGTATTCCCTCCCATAAAACCCCTTTTAATAACCCCCATTTACCGTGATACCACACTTGAGGTTAGACACTATAATATGGCCGCCATAATAACTCCATAATCACGTGAATGCACAGTTTAGACAACAAGTCCGAATCACGCTCTAACCTTTATAATCGGCCCCACCCCCGCCTTACGCCTCCACCCGGATCCAGCCGCGAGGGGTAGGCGCTAGCAACGCAGCTCAGGCACTCCCAAGTAAGTCCCTAAACGTAAGCTATGTAACAGCCTATACTATCGGCTAATGTCCAAATTAGCAGACCCGCCAACTCCGACAAAACAGGGTACCTGATATTAAATATGTTTTGTTAAACCTTAAATTTTATGGCGGCTTCACTCTTTTGGGGCAGCGTGACAACTCCTATATTGAGTTCCTTTAAGCCCTAAAAATTCTGCCCCTCCGCATTATATTACGTTCTCATCGGCACGGGGTTGTTTAATAGCTCAGAACCATGCTTCGGTTCTCCCCGGAACCCTTATGTCAGTAAACACGGCAACTGGTGAATTCCCGAGGGCTGCAACCTGTCGATAACATGTGTAGATGTATACCTTTACCCTGGCCCTACGCCAGCTCCGGTCCGCCTAGGAACCCCATTGTCAGTATCTATTGGTAACAGGTCCTCCGAGGGATGTTAACTGTTGATGCCACACATACATTTATATCAGAACCCTGGCAGAAATTCACTCTAATTTATGCCACAGCCACTGCTCATCACGAGGGCCCTATGAATGTATGCCATATCCTGTTTAGACACGAGGTGTTCAGGCTCTTTAAAACAACTGCCCAGACAGTGTGATCTACACACACATGGGAATACTGACACACAAGTGACTGGTGATTACTAGTTAACCTAGAATCCTTCCTATACTTAGCCTTGTGGTGGAAGATCTAACCTGAAGCTCTACCAGCTGGATACTGTTGTTATCTGACCATTATACTTTTTAGGTGAGTTTGGATATGTTGCTGCAACCCATACCAATTAGTTATTTTAATGTTCTTTGTATAAATGTTTTAATATTCCTTCCACATCACTCTCACTGAATGTCTCACATATGAGAGTGCAGGTACACAACTGTTATGGTGTCGATACACGCTAGTGGAATATAACAATGGCATGCAACCTACACAAGATATACAGTCATTGATGCGTTTTTAACATACCCTGTTGTGATTTGCTTTTCCTCTTTCCTTAACAGGTAATGACAGCTTAACACAGGTATTCAATAGAAGAAGGGTAATATAGGGATAAATTCCCTCCCAATTCCCTTCATCCCAAGTTGATGGTGTTTTGTACCCACACTATTGTACACACACTATACATTAGGGAATTAGAGTAGACAGTTTCCCCTTTTTAGATACTAGCTAATAGTACCATTGGTCCTGAAGAATCGCTTGTTTAAAATACGCCAGCGAGAAACATGTTGACCGGACAGTAACACAATCAGGAGGATCTCTGGAAGCATAATATTCCAGCCCTCTCCTCTAGAAACCCGTTTTTAATTAAAGCAGCGGACCACCTGAATAAATCATTCCCGGTACCCCTAGCTTTATTTTAAATCACCTGTCAACGTCTACTAATCTATTCTGGCCCTACACCCGCACTTCATCCACTTCATCCATACGGCTGTTGGAAAAAGATCTCCGCCAAAGAGCCCCTCTTTGAGGAGTTGCCCGTTGGGTATTGCACCGCCAACCCAACGAGGAGCAGGCCCAAATGATGAAGCATGACACCTGAAAGGGTGTGTGAGGGCACTAAATCCAACAAAATGGATTCCCAGGGTTAATTCCTCTTTACCCTAACAACATCTTCTGCATCATACATTGTATTGGTTTCTTCCTTCCCTCTCTTACCAGGAACAGCACGGCACTTTTGCATTAACCTAAGTGCATATAATGCCATAGATCAAATGAGTGTACTCAGAAGGTTTATAGGAAACAGCTAAGTTCTAAACGTTCATTCAATCCTTTCGGCTGCAAAGATGAAAAATGGTTGATCCAATATTTTTCTCTTCTTAAAAGGTGTTGAGAATGCATTGGTCTGAACATATAAATAAGTGCTCCATACTATGAAAATAATAGTATGGAAAAAAAACAAAAACAAATCTGAAGAATAAAGCCACCTAATTGTTAAAGAATCAAATGAAGAGTCAATCAAATTTATTTTGAAAATTTGAATTTTTTCCTTGAATATTTTTCTTGAGTGCCTATTGGAGACGTTATGGAAAGGGGAGACCTCTCGGTCACCCCGAACGTATGGCTGGGTGCCCTGATCGCCAGGGAAACCTTTGCAGGCGGGGGGGCGTGTCCCCGGCCGGTATGCCCAAAGTGGCGCGGTTGGCGCATGCCCCCGCGGCCTAAGAGGGTTGTCCTAACGCCTGCCCGGAAGTCCGTGCACTTTTGGGCGGGATGGGGATGCTGCCCCGCCTTCCCTCTGCAAGATAAAAGGCGCGGGAATCCAGGCAGGCGTCCTCTTGTTCCTGCGCTCTGAAGGCTGCACCACTCATCGCTCGTGAGCCCTCAAGGGAACATGCTGCAGTTTTTTTGAACGTGGTAATTGTTGTTTTTCTGTTTCAGTCGTTGAAACGTATCTGGGATCAGAGGACCTGCACAGAACGTCGGATATGCCTGGAAAGAAGAATGGGAAGAGCTCCGAGATGGAACGGATGGTTCGCACACTGGTAAACCAAGTATCGGCGATGGACAGGAAATTTGGTAAAGTGGACCGATTGGGTCGCAGCTTAGCGGCGCTCCAGAAGAAAGTAGAAGCTCAGGTGGGGCCCTCAGGGAGACATAAGAGGATTGTGGGGCCTGCTTTGCAAAACGTCACTCCAGGGGGGAAAAGGGGAAAAAGAAGAAAGGAAAAGGGGGCCCTAGCGAGGTCCCGGTCCCGATGGAAGTTCTGCTGGTCCCAATAACCCCAGCGGCCAGCATGGTGCCCGCACCAGATGGGGGATTGCCAATCCCTGTGATTATCACACCACTGGATAAGGAACAGGTACCCCCCGAACTGACGATGCACCTAGCAGCGGTGTTGCCTTGGTTGAAGAAGGGAGCGGGGGGATCTGCGGCTGCAGAAGATCCAGCTGAGGAGGCTAGGCAAATTATCGACCAGCTCAGGCAGGCAAGGGGCTCTGGGTCCGGGAACATGCCTTCTATTCCTCTGCAGGTGCCAAACACGGCCGCGGTCGAGAACCAGAATAAGGCAACAGACATGGCCGGAGGTACGACAGAAAATGGTAAGAGGTCGCTCCCAATGATGGGGTAGGGCGCTGTACCTTCAAGGCGGGAATGCCTGGCACAACATTTTCCGATGGCTACGAAAGAGATGGTGTGGGCGAACAAATACATTAATATGTTTTCATTGTTGACGGACAATCATGAGTTAGAATATGCCAAAACTCAGAAAGATTTGTGGCACCCCAGTGAGGGCAAAAATGGCAGAATTCAGGGTGGAGGAGTCTATGATGAACTGGATCAGGGCTTTTTCTGTTTTTGTAGCAATTATGGGTGAGCGAACACCAGAATTGTTGGGAGACCTTGCTTGCTACCAGAGCAGGATCACGGGCTTCCATGAGAAATATGGAGGGGACGCATGGAAAGGGTACGATGTGTCGTTTAGAAAAGCGAAAGAGTTTAATGAATCACTGACTTGGGACTGTTTGGACACTGTATCTTGGCATGCGCAGTTCACGCCGGGCTCGGCGGGAGGATCAGGGTCGAGTATGAACGGTTCCAGGGCTTTTCAGCAGAAACATCCACAGCCCTTTCGACCAGCCCACGTGGGAGAGACTCAGTCTAGATCGGGCGGGAATGGGAATAAGCGAGGGGTATGTTGGGGTTTCAACAAAGGAACGTGTAGTAGGCCGCAGGGAACATGCAGGTTCAGGCATGCCTGTGCAGGTTGTGGTAATACCTCCCACCCCGAAACTAGCTGCCGATCCAGAGGCAATGTTACTGGGGGAAAGGGGGGTACTTAGCAAGATTGACACGGTGCCGCGGATTGCTAAACAATCGCCCGTGGATATTTTGACTTTGACTCCTCGGCTGAACAAATACCCTGATCATGTGTCCGCCGGGATCCTGCGAGATGGCTTCTCGTATGGCTTCAGGATCCCAGCGGGTGATTTTCGGGGGCCCCCTTATGTAGAAACCAACTGTCCGTTACGCACAATCCGACGGTAGTCGCAACAAAATTTGCAAAAGAGGTTCGCTTGGGGCGGGTCGCAGGACCGTTTGGTGAAATACCAACGGCCAATTTTGTGTGTTCCCCATTAGGGGTAGTTCCCAAGAAGGAGCTGGGCGAATTCAGGCTCATTCATAATCTATCAGCACCTAGGGGAGCTTCCGTGAATGAGGCAATCGATGCAGGCATTTGCAGTGTGAGGTATGCATCATTTGATTACGCAGTGGTCATGTTGAATCGCCTAGGCCCCGGTGCATTGTTAACAAAATCGGATATTGAATCCGCATTTAGGTTACTACCGGTGCATCCCCAGGATCAACACTTGTTGGGTTTCGCATTTCAGGGGAAGTACTACATGGATATGTGCATGCCGATGGGTTGTTCAATTTCTTGTGCTTATTTTGAAATGTTTAGCTCATTTCTGGAGTGGGCATTCTCGAAGGCCTCAGGGCACCAACATGTGATGCATTATCTCGATGATTTCCTATTTCTTGGCCCGGCGGGCTCTCGGGACTGTGCACGGGCATTGCAGGACTTCTGCGTGCTCATGCGGGGTTTCGGGGTTCCGTTGGCGCCAGGGAAGACAGTGGGTCCAACTACCTCCCTGGAGTTTCTGGGTTTTGAACTAGACTCCGTGGAGGGTTGCTTCCGTCTGCCGGCGGAGAAGATCGCCAAATTCAGGGCCTCCTTGCTACAATGTCTTCAGAACGACAAGGTGACACTGCATCAGCTACAACAAACATTGGGACAGCTGAATTTTGTACTCAGGGTTATACAGATGGCTCGCCCTTTCTCCCGATCCATTGCACAGGCCATGGTTGGCCTCAAAGAAGGGCACCATTGTACGAGGCTGTCGGCAGAGGTTCGCCAGGACATGCTCATTTGGCTGGCATTCCTGGCGAATTTCAATGGCCGGGTAGTCTGGAGCAAAGCCCCGGCCTCGTCAGCAGACTTAGGTTTATGGACCGACTCTACGGGCAGTGTAGGGTTTGGTGCGATCCTTGGTAATCGATGGTCGGCCCAGAAATGGCCTGCATGGCTGGAAGCAAGTGGCTTGACGAACAACATTAGTTTCCTAGAGTTATTCCCCATCTGGGTAGCGTTGTCGGCCTGACCAGAAGAGTTCCGAAACCGCTCTGTGATATTCTGGTCTGATAACATGACTGTGGTTGAGTGCATTAACCAGCAGGCAGCACGCTGCAAGTGGATATTGCGTTTGTTGAAAGAAATTGTGTTGACATGCTTGAAGCTAAATGTACAATTCAGGGCAAAACACGTGCCGGGAGTACTGAATAATGCAGCTGATGCGCTCTCTCTGCAGGCATTCAGGGATTGTTTACCCTCAGCGGAGCTAGTGGCAGTGCCATTTCCCGAAGCATTATGGCAAATCGGCGCCCTGGACTACAAAACCTTGTGGCAGCCAGTTTAGTCCCCAGGACAAGAAAAGCTTATGAAGGGGCGTTCCGCTCGTACTGCGCCTTTTTGGGCCCTGCATGGGAGCATAGATGGGGTCAGGAGGGGTCCTTTACCCAATTTTTAGTGGCACTTCATGAGGAGGGCCGGTCGGCGGCAACCGCCAGTCGGTATAAGGCCGCCATATTGTTTATGGCTCAGCTCCATGGGATCAGGGACCCGACGGACTCCTTTATAGTCAAAAAGGCGCTGCGCGGCTGGTGGCGCCTAGAAGGGCGCAGAAAGGATACCAGGCATCCAATAGGATTTGACAGGTTGACCGCCTTGCTGGCTAAACTAGAGGAGACACGCTCCTCACCTAGTGAGGTTGTCCTATTTCGGGCAGTATTTGCACTGGCATTCTACGGGGCCCTGCGGGTAGGCGAACTAGTGGCTGCCAATAAAAGGGATACTGAGGGGGGTCTTCGCAGGGACCACACGCAAGTGAGAGGGGATTCCCTGCTGATCACGATTGACAGGTCAAAGACAGACCAGGAGGCCCAGGGGAGTAGCATTGTGTTGCAGCGCACTCCGGGTAGTCCCTGTTGTCCAGTGATGCACGTTGAGGCCTACCTAAAACAAAGGGTGATGACGTGGGGGGACCTTTCTGCGGCATGCTGATGGCACCCCGTTAACGAAGTTTCAGTTCCAGAGGGTGCTGGCGATCACGATTGCAGCTGCGGGCTTGAACCCGAGTGATTTTGGAACTCATTCGTTCAGGATAGGGGCCGCTACAGAAGCGACGGCAGGGGGTTTGCAGGCAGACAATGTTAGACAGTTGGGGCGCTGGTCTTCAAATTGTTTCAAACGTTACGTGCGGTTGCACATGTTGTAATTTACTGAAGAAGTGCACTCACGCTTGTTGTCTTTTGTTTGGATTACAGTTTCACGAGCCTGTGACGCAGGGCGGAAATTGGGACCGGCCCAGTATCAGCCAACCACCACTTCAGGAACAAGGAATGGAAGACGAGTGGTCTGGGTCGTGGGCCACTCATACGTGAGACGTGCCGCGGACATATTCAGGGCAGGTGATGCGACTCACACATCTGAGGAATATGGTTTCAGGATGTCCTTCCATGGGAAGGGCGGTTTGTGTATTGACCAACAGCAAAATTTTGTCGAGGAATTGTTAGGGCGGCACGAGACACCGCCATCAGTAGTCATAGTGCACATTGGGGGCAATGACTTGGTGAGGTTGGGCAGACGGGCTTTAATCGAACACATACTTACAGCAGTTAGTGGGTTAGCAAAGAAACTCCTGGGGTGCACAATAGCTTGGTCACACATGATTCCGAGGAGGGTATGGAGGGGTGGGTGGTCCACGACAGCGTTGAACCATTCGGTAAAGAGGGTCAACAATAAAATGGAGAAATTGTTTCGATCTAACCACCTTCAAAGTATACCTCACGGGTGCATCTGGGGGGACCACTGTTATTCAGATGATGGGGTACACCTGTCCAAGGTAGGGAATGACGTATTGATAGGAGACATGATAGCTTGGCTAGTGGGTTTGAGGAGACATGACCTATAGGAGTTGTGGGGGGGCCAGATAGTCGGTCAACTATCTGGCCTGTGGCGGTAAGGTCACGATCGGTGAGCAGTGATTTCAAGGTCCCTAGTGGGGGCGCCACCCAATATGGATGGGAGCGCCCGGGGGGAGGCGGCTATTGGGCCCTCCCACGGGGGGGGTCACCCATTACTTGGCCATAAATATGGCCCAAAATTGTTTGTGCATGTGTCTCCAGATACAGACCATTCCATAGAGAACAGAATTGTTTGGATCCCTTGTAACCTTTTGTCTGCTGTAGAACATTTGTAGACGAGAACAGTAATTGTGTATCTACTTCACTATTGGGATCCAGTTAGTCATTCCTAGTTCCTAAATGAAATAATAAGCTAACTCTGACAAATGATGGGATTCATAGTGGAGTTCTAAATTCAGTGAGCGTTGGCCCTCTGATATCATTTTTGCATAAAGCTTCTCTGTCCCTTGGATGCATGGTTCCCCAAGCATAATATGGTTGCTGATCAAAGTTTCTAAGTAGTTTAAGGAGGATATTTAAAGGAATCATGGCAAAAGCATAATTGAATCTACGTGTCACAACCATGCCCCATGAGGATAACTGTAACTGGTTCCATCGCTTGAAATCTGAGTTTATTTGATCTATTGGAATCGCTAGATTGTCTTGGATTATGCCAGGGATGTCCCTGGCACAAGGCTTCCTAGTTATTTAAGTTTATAAGGGATTCACTCACATGCAAGTCATTGAATGAGCTTTCTGTTGTGATCTGTCATAGGCATGGCCTCAATTTTTCTCCAAATTATTCTGTTACCAGAGAAGCCAAAGAATATGTTATAGTGTTCATTAGGAGGGGCAATGATATGTATTGGGTGGGTACAGAGAGTCAAAAGTACATTGTCAGCGTAGAGTGATCTTTTGTTCACCAGCCTGCACTGAGGATTCCTGAAATATGAGCTTGCCTGATTGCAATGGCCAAGAGCTCAAGTGACAGTAGGATAACAGAGGGGATTTTGGGCATTCCTGCTATTATCCCTTTTATATAGGGGTGTGCAAAATGTGTACAATTTGCTTTTGCATAATTAACCAATACTTTGCAAAAATTACGTGCAGTTGCGCAAAATGCGAATCCATTATGTTTCACTATATTTTAGCGCAAAATGTACCCTGGCAACAAATTTTGCCACAAGGATAAATTTAACAAAAGTATAAAAAAGTGATGGATGGAATGCTTGAATTAATCTCATCCTCTAGTAATTACTCAGGCTGCATCACAGTCCATTGTTATTTTGCACACCATGCCACCTTAGTTAGGACAAAATTCTAAACAAGGAGTGGTAACGGCTATTAGGAGCGCACAGCTACTGTCAAGGTCTATGTAACAGATCAAATTGTCAAATAGGTGCTCAGGAAGAGGTGGGGGGCTGGTTACCACAGTCCCCAAGGCAAACCTAGGTCCAAACAATAATTTTAGTCCTCCGAGCACTCAATATTATCAGAAAGAAAGTCTCAATGTAGTTTTCATCCTTTTAATGTTCAATCTGTATCCACATCAAATCCAATTCTCCATCAAACGATTGCTTGCAGCCAACGCGCGTTTCGTCAAGTCCGTGTAGGACAATTTGACTTCCTCAGGGCTGCAACCCAAAGGATCACAATCAGTCTCATTCTTCCAAAATCATAAAACAATATAAAACAAAGCAATTCATACATTGCTTGCATATTATATATATCATACAAAACTAATACCATTCTGACCTAAGTTCAGGTCCAATATACATTCATACAATAAAAACGTATGTGTACAAATACTGGAGTTAAGGTGAGGCAGATATTACATATACATATATTGGGCTAAATAACTTATGGAGATTATTATTGATACAGTTATAAATTCGCTTTAGGAATTGATTGGAATAATACATTGGAGCATTGATCATAAATGTGGATTTGGACAAAAAACTTTGATCACAATTGAGGATTTGAACAAAACTTTACGCGCTGCTGACATATACAATATCTCAACCACTATATGGTGAGTACATATATGGAATAGACAATAGTTTAATAGGTGGACGCATCTGTTAATTTTTACCGATCTAGTACTGTCAATAAGACTGCACGTGTAATAATCTCCATTACAGATTATGATCGTGTAGAGAAGGGAATTTACCCCAACTTCTACTGAACTCGTTTGATGGTCCGTGGGTAGACAATTACCATTAGTTAGGTGAGTTATTTACATATGACCTGTTAACTATTGGTGTTTTCGGTAACCACAGCCTTTAACCTATTACACTGTATACATGACCAGTATATAGCTTGATGGTTTTAAACACTTTTTGTCCTATGTTAACATGGAATTGATATTTTTGGTAATTATAGTCCTTCTGGTGAGAATAATATGTGTAAACAATGAATGTATATTGGACCTGAACTTAGGTCAGAATGGTATTAGTTTTGTATGATATATATAATATGCAAGCAATGTATGAATTGCTTTGTTTTATATTGTTTTATGATTTTGGAAGAATGAGACTGATTGTGATCCTTTGGGTTGCAGCCCTGAGGAAGTCAAATTGTCCTACACGGACTTGACGAAACGCGCGTTGGCTGCAAGCAATCGTTTGATGGAGAATTGGATTTGATGTGGATACAGATTGAACATTAAAAGGATGAAAACTACATTGAGACTTTCTTTCTGATAATATTGAGTGCTCGGAGGACTAAAATTATTGTTTGGACCTAGGTTTGCCTTGGGGACTGTGGTAACCAGCCCCCCACCTCTTCCTGAGCACCTATTTGACAATTTGATCTGTTACATAGACCTTGACAGTAGCTGTGCGCTCCTAATAGCCGTTACCACTCCTTGTTTAGAATTTTGGTAAGAGAGAGCGGCCGCTGAGGTTTGATAATGAATAGAGACAAAGAGGCTGAAACACTGTTTGGGAACCTGGCTGCGGGTGGGACCATCAAGAAAGCAATTGGCCCCCCAGCCAGTACTAAGAAAGAAGGTTTAAGAGCCAAATTCGTAAAACTAGAATTGTTAAAACGCACTGAGCTGAACAAGTGGTGGGATGCTGCCACCCTAAAACAATATTTGACATTGAATAGGATTCCTCGTGGTTTAAGATCACATATAATACCAACGTATGAGGACTTAGAACCAGATTTATATGATAGGTGGGAAAAAGAACTCAATGATAGTTCACGCAACCTTATACAGATCCTCATTGACAATGCGGAAAGGAAGATAGTGAAATTACTTGTAGAGATCAGTAAAATTGAGGATGAAATAAAAGAGATGAACCTACCTGAACTTACTGTTAAGAACTATTTGGTTCTAGATGAGAAATTGAATGATCTGCAGATGGAGATTAAGAAAAGGAAAGCACATAAACTTAAAAGGGATGAGAAAGATTATAGTACAGGAAGGGTCTATACCTTTGCTAGGAGATTTGATTATCTGGTTAAAAAAGTACCCTCAAGTACAAGGAGTGGTGGCACCCCTGTTGTAAGTGATACTGATGCATCTTCAGTGTTATCGAGCAGTGAAAATGGAGATGCACCAGAGATTGTCCCGACTACAGAGAATACTACTTTTTTTGGGGAGGTACAGAGATTAAGGAAAGGGAATCGGGACCTAGAGATGAGAAACAGAGATACACAAGCAAAAAGACAAGGAGAGGCAGTAGGGGGGGGTAGGAGATCCAGGCGCAAGAATAAGGAGCCTGAGATCATGGAAGGAATGACAATGAATGATGAATCTATTTCATGTGACATAGAAGTGATCAACTTATCTTCTTGTGAATTATCTGAGAATATGGTTACTGTTTTAAAAAAAGGTTTGGGTTTTTGTCCGGCAACGAATTTAGATTGGTGTATGACCAAAATAGATCTCTTTAAATTTGTTAGAAACCTTAAAATTAAGAAACACTTTGCCAATGTACCTACAAAAGATAAGCAAACTTCTAATAAAGTTTTGAGTGAAATTACCATACAGGAACTAAAAGATACTCAACTTCTTTTATCGCTTACTGAAAGGGAAGACGATCCGGTCACAATGCAAACACTCATTGAAGATCTTGAAATATCGAGATTCGAGAGGGAAGGGAGTGGATTAAAAGTGAAATCCAAATGGACCCCACAATTGATTCCAGGGAACACCATCGACACATTCTTTAAAATGGTCTGCGCAGATATAGACAAAATAGTGGATGTATCCAAATGTAGGGATACTAGGGTACCTCGTGATAATCTTACACTTGGTGAAAGAGAAGCCTTACGAGACCTTATGAATAATAAAGCTATAACGATACGAAATGCAGACAAGGGTGGTAATATAGTTGTATTAAACACCACTGACTATAATGATGAGGTCCACTCTCAACTTAATAATGTTTTGTTCTATGAGAAGTTGACTATCAACCCCATTCCAGACATTACTGCTAAAATTAACAATGAAGTTAAACTATGGTATGACCAAACACTATTAGACCATGATGAATACCTTTACCTTCAGCTTAACACACCAAGATCACCGTGTTTATATACTCTCCCCAAAGTCCACAAATGCCGAGACAAGCCGCCAGGACGGCCTATTGTCTCAGGCATTGGTGGCCCGACGGAGAGATTGTCTGAATTTGTTGACTGTTTTTTGAGACAATATGTCTATAACTTACCATCTTTCATAGAAGATACTAAGCACATATTGAATTTACTTGAAGATATCACTTGGGAAGATGGTATGCTATTAGTAACACTGGATGTGGTATCCCTTTATACCATTATTGATCACGATTTGGGCATACGTGCCTTGGACCACTTTCTCAGTGTAAGACCAGCTGAAATGTTTGATCACACCCAAATGCTACTACATATGACCAAGTTGGTATTGGAAAATAATGTGTTTCTGTTTGACGACCACTGGTATAGACAACGACTTGGGACTGCGATGGGTTCCAGATTTGCTCCGTCTTTTGCCAACCTGTTTATGGGTTGGTTTGAGGCGGAGCGAATCTGGGGCCCCGAGGGAACAGAATGGACACCATATATACATTACTGGGGTCGTTTTATTGACGATTGCTTGATGATATGGACGGGGACGGTAGAGAAACTTAAAGGTTTCTTTGACTACCTGAATGATAACACGTATAATTTGAGATTCACGACCACTTATGATAAGCAGAAAATCACTTTCTTGGATGTAGAGTTACATGTGGAGGGAACAAAGATCCATAGTCGAATGTACCGTAAACCGACAAGTTGTAACTCGATCCTACATGCTGAGAGCTGTCATCCCAACTATCAAAAAAGAGCTATACCATATGGTGAATTAATTAGAGCTCGACGAAACTGCTCAACGGATAAAGAGTTTGAACATAATATAACAGATATGACATTCAGATTCCTTAATCGAGGATACAGACAGAATGTGATTTCTAAAGCTGTATCGAGAGTGAAGAAGGTGAGAAGGGAAACTACGTTAATAAGAGACAGTAAGGATGACAGGACAACTGACCAGAAAGTACGAGTAATAACTAACTATGGAACTGACTGTTCCAAGTTATTTTCTATTCTAAACAGACATTGGCACCTGCTTTGTGTTGACGATGATCTAAAACCATACATTCATGACAGACCTAGTGTGACATTTAGGAGAGGAACAACTCTTAAGAACATGCTAAGTCCTAGTTATCCAACTAAACAGAACAAAACTGACTGGTTGAACAGTTTTAAGGGATTCTACAAATGCGGTAGATGTATATCTTGTAGATGGGCAATGAAAAAGGTACTAACTTTTGAATACAATAATTCTGGCAAATACACTATTGGCATGTTCATTAATTGCGATATGACATACGTGATTTATGTGATTGCTTGTACATGTGGTAAAATCTACGTAGGGAGTACCAAGAGAAGGCTCAGGGACAGAATTGCTGAACACTATAGAGCATTGAAGAATGGTGACACAAGGTATCCGATTGCATCGCATTTAATCCAGAATTTTGAGACTAAGGATCAACACAATTTTTTCTACCATGGAATTGACCATATAAAACCTGACCCACGAGGAGGTAACAGAGTATTGGCACTTAGGAAACGAGAAGTACTCTGGTTGATTAGACTGAGGGCGGTTGAATGTGGACTCAATGTAGATCATGAGTATGAGTTCTATCTTGGTAACTAAAGGGAGAATTGTTGAATATAAGAGATGAAAACTGCAATTAACAATGTTGGTGTCTATGTCTCTGTTTTATGTTTAGTATGTACTACTTTCTCTCTTTGCATGCTCTATTGAAAAAGAAAGTGATTGAAAAGAAAAAAGAAAAAGTATTTAGACTGAGAATAATACAGTTGAACCCACTGCCTCTACGTTTTGCCTTATGCTTAAAATGAGTAGACATGCTAGGCAATGTTTAAATTTTGACAAAATAAAGGGAAAAGATTGTGGTTTACCTGAGGACCACAGTGGTTCACAGGACTAAAGAAAAAATATATAGTTAAGAATCATGTGGCCATAAAGGGTGAAATTTATTTACGTGATTTTATTTAGCCTAAAATCACATGTCTGAGAGTATATATAGATCATACAAGTTGGCGCTTATTGTGGCAGATCTAATTTCAAGGCACTTATACTAAATGCCTTGCTAGAAAGCTTATAATATGTGTAAGACTTAAAACCCATAATACTTTTTGGTAATATCTAAGCTATAGCGAGTATGGGATTATGACAATATATATCCAGGTAAACGGAGACATTACAAGATGTCTGCTGTGTACCTCGTTTTAATTTGCTGTTAAAAGATGGCGCCCGCGCGGAAACGCCATTATGAGAACTCTATTAAAACAAGAGACGATGTGCATATAGACAGGAAATAGGATACTGTCTTCATCGTTCTGAAAAAATGTACAACTTTTAGCGAGTTAAGTATTATTTGAAAATATAGGCCGAATTACGGGCAAATTTGACATTCCAAGATGTCGCCCATGTTTTTCACTATAAATTGCTACTGTAAGATGGCGCCCACACAGAACGCCAGAGTAAGAAACGAGATACCGATACCGATACTGTCCTAATGGTGAGTAAGACGAACGCAATGCAGAGATATTGCCATGACTTTGAAGCTAACAGTTGGGGATAATAAGAGGCTTATTGCTGTACCTTTCTTTTGCCAGACACGGACTCGTGTCATTGAACCTTTATAACACGGAGGATTTGAAGATACAAAAAGAATAAAAACGTATGTGTACAAATACTGGAGTTAAGGTGAGGCAGATATTACATATACATATATTGGGCTAAATAACTTATGGAGATTATTATTGATACAGTTATAAATTCGCTTTAGGAATTGATTGGAATAATACATTGGAGCATTGATCATAAATGTGGATTTGGACAAAAAACTTTGATCACAATTGAGGATTTGAACAAAACTTTACGCGCTGCTGACATATACAATATCTCAACCACTATATGGTGAGTACATATATGGAATAGACAATAGTTTAATAGGTGGACGCATCTGTTAATTTTTACCGATCTAGTACTGTCAATAAGACTGCACGTGTAATAATCTCCATTACAGATTATGATCGTGTAGAGAAGGGAATTTACCCCAACTTCTACTGAACTCGTTTGATGGTCCGTGGGTAGACAATTACCATTAGTTAGGTGAGTTATTTACATATGACCTGTTAACTATTGGTGTTTTCGGTAACCACAGCCTTTAACCTATTACACTGTATACATGACCAGTATATAGCTTGATGGTTTTAAACACTTTTTGTCCTATGTTAACATGGAATTGATATTTTTGGTAATTATAGTCCTTCTGGTGAGAATAATATGTGTAAACAATGAATGTATATTGGACCTGAACTTAGGTCAGAATGGTATTAGTTTTGTATGATATATATAATATGCAAGCAATGTATGAATTGCTTTGTTTTATATTGTTTTATGATTTTGGAAGAATGAGACTGATTGTGATCCTTTGGGTTGCAGCCCTGAGGAAGTCAAATTGTCCTACACGGACTTGACGAAACGCGCGTTGGCTGCAAGCAATCGTTTGATGGAGAATTGGATTTGATGTGGATACAGATTGAACATTAAAAGGATGAAAACTACATTGAGACTTTCTTTCTGATAATATTGAGTGCTCGGAGGACTAAAATTATTATTACACCTTAGTTAGGACTTAGTCATATGCACATCATTCTTGATCCTGCTCCAAAGGGAGCAGTCCAGCCCAAACTGCCAGGCCAGGTTCTCCCTGAACTGGAACACAAGCAACTCATGACCTGTTTTGCCCTAGCAAAAATACCGGGAACAACAGGCGCTCATGTTATGTTTTTCCAATGTGTTTGTGGTACATTTATAATGCAAATGGTGCGTTTTGCAGTAAATTATTATCCGAAATAGCGCTTAAATGCGCAAAGTGGCATAATGGTGTAATTTAGGAAATTTTGCATGACAACCGTAACGCAAAATTTCAGAAATTGCACGTATTACCCAACATGATTTAAATGTGGCCCATGCTTACTTTTAATGACAATCGTACTTGATAGATAGCAAGTGCAACTCACCACTGCAGTTGGACTCTCGTCCAACCATTTCCCCATTCATAGGTCCAATTCCCTTTCTCTCCAACAGACAGAAAAGGTAACGTAGCCCCACTGTACTCTATCAAAAGCTATCTAAGCATTCAATGAGAGGTCCACCCTTTCCTCTGGTATTAGCCTTGGACATTCAGAGGAGATGCAAGAGTTCTAAAGTAATTATCTGATGTCCTTTCAGGGACAAAGCCCACCTCGTTTGTATGGCTCAGGCTCTGGATTGCTCTCTGAAGCCTTCACATCAAAATCTTTGCAAGGATCTTCACATCATCATTTTGTACTGAAATTAGAACATGAAAGCGGATCTCTACTTGGCTTCAGGATCAACAACCGTAAAGCTTCATTAAGTTCTGGATGTATCCTTTACGTGTCGGAAAATTATCTATAGACCTTCCTGTGTATAGGTACACAATCCTGAAGAATATTAAGGGGACTCTATCCTCTCTTGGTGCCTTTCCTGATTGTAATAGTGCAGTGGCCTCAGCTCTCTTGATCTCTGTCATTTCATGTTCTAGGTCTTCCCTCAAATGTTAAAAAACCCAGGGAATCTTGAGGCCTCTTCTGCAGACTCACCTGTGGATTAATTGCTGTAATAAGTGTAATAAAAGGATGTGAATTCTTTTGTTATCTCTTAGGGATTGGTGAGCAATGACCCCTCGGAAGTATGTATTGCTGTTATGGCTGATTTGAATTCTCTCTCTAAGTTGCAAAGCAAGCCGTCTCCCTGCCTTTTCACCATGTTCATACTGTCAACTCTTTATGCACCCACATGCCTTTCATGCTTAGGAGGTATGTTAAGTTCATATTTCTCCGTGAATAGACTCCTAAGTTGAGATTCTGAGGGATAGCTTCAATAACTTTGATACAGCAATTCAATCTCTGATTCCAGACTTGTCCTTCACATTTTTGCAACTCTGAATGAAGCTTCTGACTAGAATGCCACACTTCTAGGATTTCCCAGCAGCCCAGAGCAACTGTGGGGACATTCCCGAATGCTCATTGAGCTGTAGGTATTCATGGAAGTATTTGGGAAGTATTCTTTTCTCTTCAACTATCTTTATCTTGTATTGAGAGGTAATTCATTCCTCATGTTTTTACTTTCAAAAAGATGTTGTTAATATATATCCGTAAGGATATGGTTGTGTGGCATGGCATCACTCCTTTTTCAAAATCGCAGTGGCAGATCTTAAGTATCATTGCGTTATTGCCCAGGAAGTAGTCAATCCTTTTTACAGTTCTGTCAACACAAGAAAAGAAAGTGTATTCTCTACCCGGTGTATGAAAAGGGCACCAGGTGTCTAGGAGAATGTAATCTGCCACCAGATCTTTTAGGAAGCCACAGTCAGTCGAGTTTGTAATATCTGGGTGGCCAGGCGTGTCTAAATGGGGTCAACTGTCAGATATCAAATGCCTCCTAATATTAGTGTAGCATATATAACATCAGTAAGCAGTCTATAATGTTTTGAGAAAAATTCCTGCCTTTGAATATTGGTGGCATATATGGAACCTACAACAAATGTACAGTTTTGTGCTGTTAGTTTAGTCAATGAAAAAACAACACTGGGTGTGGGCTTCCCACAGTAAGGCCAAGCCTCTCAAGACAAAAACAACTAAACAAAAGCCAATACAGTGACTTCTAATTAACAGACCGTCGGTTTCTACACAGAAAGAGTTAAACTTGGTGTGAGTTGTAGACTGAAAGATCAGTCAGAATAAATCACTTTTATTTTTCATATCTTTTCTCGTAATTTATTGTTGGTTATAATTCACCAAATTGCACAAATAATATAGAACAAACCATACAAAGAGACAAATTAATAAAAATTACAATTTCATAAAATACACACTACCTTAATAGCTTTCATACATAGTTGATCAACATTAACATTCCAATCTCACACTCTCAAACATACCACACATACACATGTCAATATTTACAGTTGAATATCACAAAAAAACTGTTTACACCAGAGATACTTTTTGATTGGTTTAGTGATTTTTAAACACATCAATGATTGTCTTAATAAAAGGTAATCTTATGGTGTAGAAGGGCAGTCTACGCATTTCGAACCCCTAACTGGTGGGGAGTTCTCATCAGGACCTCATAGCTTGGATTGGAGGGTGCCCTATTGAATGAAAAAAAACGGACGTGGACAAATGGCTTCTGAGTAGACTTTATTTTAGTGGTAGATTTGGTGATAAGTTCTTTGTGCGAAGCTTGCGAGGTGCTGGGAATAAATCGAGGACCTCAATTTCGGAAGCGCTTTGTATAGTCAAAACATAATTCCCATTGGGATCTGACCATGTTTTCAAAACCCTAACAGGGAAATGCTTATGGATAAGAATTGCCACACCACTTTCATGCATGGGGTAGCATTCAGTATTTGTTCATCATTTGGGCATGGCCTTTGTGCTGCGTAGATCACATTCCCTAACTAGCCTCTCTTTTTTCTGATTCGGTCTCGGATAGTTGACCCTCTTGCAGAAGTGCGATGTCTGGCCTCTTGTTAGTGAGGTAAGTTAACATATTGTTTTGCTTTTGATATAGTTAGAAAACTATGAGAAAGGAAAAACCTGGTCAAGGTTGATTACAACAAATACGGGCAACACAATTTCAATGTGACTAAACCATTGGCAATCACTCACCACATAGTATATTAAAAATAGATATTTATTTAGTAAGTAGACATATACAAAACTTTTTTTCACCATACATGTATATATTTTTTTGTTATTTCACTTTTTACAGTCAAGCTAATCGTTCTCTTGAATATTAATTTGTTATAAGACTTGATAATTGTGAAAAAAATTATATAAAAAATGGCTCATTCAGTGTAAGACAATTTCATAGTAAAACATTGATAATATATGCGTTCTCAGTTGTAAGACACATTATTTACAGATAGACACAGTGATCAGGAACTGACGGTGTGTTCTTGAACTAAGTGCGTTCCGTCTCAACGAGTCACAGTCTCTATAGTCGATATTATATACTGTAAATAAAGGGTATCTTTCTTTTATATCTTTTCTGATTGTGCATCGAGATTGGTCACGTTAAAAGGGGGGGGGGTGACGTTGTTACAGTTGTATTGATGTTCCCTGAGTTTCTTATCCTTTCTGATCGAGTACTACGACCCAAGAGATGTTGAACATATATCCTGGCTGGGCAGTGTGGATGTGTTATCTCCTGGGTTTTATATGACCATGTCTGGGCTTACCCACCAACTTAGGGCAAACAAAGCACACACAAGGAGATTATAGACGGAGCACTGAAACTTTTCCGACTCTCACCCCCAGTCACAGATCTGGGTTGAATCCATCATCATTATTTAGCTCACTTTGCCACCTAAGTTCAGACTCAGCTATATGCACATCAGTCTTGAACCTGTGCCTCATGGGAAAAGTGCAGCCCGAACTGCCAAGCCAGGTCTTCTCTGAACCGGAAACAAGCATCCTGGGGCCGGTTTCTGGGTAACACCCTTCATCAGCCAGGCTAGCTGGAATCCAGTGGCAAAGTGAGCAAGGGGCATACCCTGCCAAATTAGGGCAAATAAAGCAAACAGCCAAAAGACAGAGATTCTGCTGCTGGGAAAAAGTAATACCTTCTCACCCAAAATTTGGTGGCCTACAGACGCAGCCCCACCTCCTAATACAGTGGACACTGCCAAAAATCTAGGAGTCCGATTTGACATCACTCTCTCCTTTAGTCGTCTGGCTCTTCGGTAGCAGGAACTTGCTTTCATTGGATAAAAACTCTGAAGAAATTCTTTGACCTCCTTCCAGCCACAGCTCGCAAATCCGTGGCGGTTGCCCTGATCCTATCTTGACTAGATTATTGTAACAGTCTCTATGCAGGAGTAAGAAACGTACTCTGAAAAAGTGACAGACTGTACAAAATGCAGCAGCCCGAATGGTAATTAATTTACCAAAGGGATCATCTGCCTCTGTTGTGCTCCAAATCCTTCACTGGTTATCAATACATAAGAGAATTCTCTTCAAAAGCCTTGTGATAACCTTCAGAGCTGTAAAAGAAAGTGTCCCCAAATACCTCAGGGCTAGATTGAAAGCCTGTGTACCTACACATAATTTGAGATCTTCCAAGGAAAATCTATTAGTACCCCCCCTATTTTCGTCTGAAGTCCAGAGGAGGAAAATCTATCGCAGTTCTGGGGACAAAAGTATGGAACCATTTACCCACCCAACTGAGACTTATACAGATGGAGTACATGTTTAGGAAAAAAATGAAAACTTGGATCTTTACAGTTCCAGATAGTTTGGCCCTATCTTTGATCTCACCAAGGCAACATTAGAGACCACACTCCCTGACACTCAGTCTACCCGTTCCTAGCGCCAAGATGCTTCATTGGAGTGAAAGCCAGCGCTTTATAAATGTCATCATTCATTCATTCATTCATTCATTCATTCATTCATTCGAGGAGATGATGGATGGAGTGCTGAAACTTTTCAGACATTCACCCCCAGTCATAGAACTGGGTTGAATCCATCATCATTCTTTAGCTCACTTCGCCACCTCAGTACTGACCCAGCTATATGCAAATCAGTCCTGACCCTGTGCCTCATGGGAACAGTCCAGCCCGAACTGCCAAGCCAGGTCTTCCCTAAACCGGAAACAAGCATCCTGGGACTGGTTTCTGGGTAACACCCTTCATCAGCCAGGCTATCTTGAATTCAGTGGCAAAGTGAGCAAGGGACCCATGTCTGAGCATACCCTGCCAACTTAGGGCAAACAAAGCAAACACAATGTGATGATGGACGTAGCGCTGAACTTTTTCAGACACTCATCTCCAGTCACAGATCTGGGTTGTTCACATCATCATTCTTTAGCTCACTTTGTCACTTAAGTTCAGACCCAGCTATAGACAAATCAGTCTTGACCCTGTACCTCATGGGAACAGTCCAGCCCCAACTGCCAAGCCAGGTCTTCCCTGAACCGGAAACAAGCATCCTGGGATCGGTTTGTGGGTAACACCCTTCATCAGCCAGGCTAGCTTGAATCCAGTGGCAAAGTGAGCAAGGGACCCATGTCTGGGCATACACTGCCAACTTAGGGCCAAGAAGGCAAACACAAGGAGATGATGGACGGAGCATTGAAACTTTTCAGACAGTCACCCTCAGTCACAAATCTGGGTTGAATCCTTCATCATTCTTTAGCTCACTTCGCCACCTCAATTCAGACCCAGCTATATGCAATTCAGTCTTGACCCAGTGCCTCATGGGAACAGTCCAGCCCAAACCGCCAAGCCAGGTCTTCCCTGAACCAGAAACAAGTATCCTGGGGCCGGTTTCTGGGTAACACCCTTCATCAGCCAGGCTAGCTGGAATCCAGTGGCAAAGTGAGCAAGGGGCATACCCTGCCAAATTAGGGCAAATAAAGCAAACAGCCAAAAGACAGAGATTCTGCTGCTGGGAAAAAGTAATACCTTCTCACCCAAAATTTGGTGGCCTACAGACGCAGCCCCACCTCCTAATACAGTGGACACTGCCAAAAATCTAGGAGTCCGATTTGACATCTCTCTCTCCTTTAGTCGTCTGGCTCTTCGGTAGCAGGAACTTGCTTTCATTGGATAAAAACTCTGAAGAAATTCTTTGACCTCCTTCCAGCCACAGCTCGCAAATCCGTGGCGGTTGCCCTGATCCTATCTTGACTAGATTATTGTAACAGTCTCTATGCAGGAGTAAGAAACGTACTCTGAAAAAGTGACAGACTGTACAAAATGCAGCAGCCCGAATGGTAATTAGTTTACCAAAGGGATCATCTGCCTCTGTTGTGCTCCAAATCCTTCACTGGTTATCAATACATAAGAGAATTCTCTTCAAAAGCCTTGTGATAACCTTCAGAGCTGTAAAAGAAAGTGTCCCCAAATACCTCAGGGCTAGATTGAAAGCCTGTGTACCTACACATAATTTGAGATCTTCCAAGGAAAATCTATTAGTACCCCCCTATTTTCGTCTGAAGTCCAGAGGAGGAAAATCTATCGCAGTTCTGGGGACAAAAGTATGGAACCATTTACCCACCCAACTGAGACTTATACAGATGGAGTACATGTTTAGGAAAAAAATGAAAACTTGGATCTTTACAGTTCCAGATAGTTTGGCCCTATCTTTGATCTCACCAAGGCAACATTAGAGACCACACTCCCTGACACTCAGTCTACCCGTTCCTAGCGCCAAGATGCTTCATTGGAGTGAAAGCCAGCGCTTTATAAATGTCATCATTCATTCATTCATTCATTCATTCATTCATTCGAGGAGATGATGGATGGAGTGCTGAAACTTTTCAGACATTCACCCCCAGTCATAGAACTGGGTTGAATCCATCATCATTCTTTAGCTCACTTCGCCACCTCAGTACTGACCCAGCTATATGCAAATCAGTCCTGACCCTGTGCCTCATGGGAACAGTCCAGCCCGAACTGCCAAGCCAGGTCTTCCCTAAACCGGAAACAAGCATCCTGGGACTGGTTTCTGGGTAACACCCTTCATCAGCCAGGCTATCTTGAATTCAGTGGCAAAGTGAGCAAGGGACCCATGTCTGAGCATACCCTGCCAACTTAGGGCAAACAAAGCAAACACAATGTGATGATGGACGTAGCGCTGAACTTTTTCAGACACTCATCTCCAGTCACAGATCTGGGTTGTTCACATCATCATTCTTTAGCTCACTTTGTCACTTAAGTTCAGACCCAGCTATAGACAAATCAGTCTTGACCCTGTACCTCATGGGAACAGTCCAGCCCGAACTGCCAAGCCAGGTCTTCCCTGAACCGGAAACAAGCATCCTGGGATCGGTTTGTGGGTAACACCCTTCATCAGCCAGGCTAGCTTGAATCCAGTGGCAAAGTGAGCAAGGGACCCATGTCTGGGCATACACTGCCAACTTAGGGCCAAGAAGGCAAACACAAGGAGATGATGGACGGAGCATTGAAACTTTTCAGACAGTCACCCTCAGTCACAAATCTGGGTTGAATCCTTCATCATTCTTTAGCTCACTTCGCCACCTCAATTCAGACCCAGCTATATGCAATTCAGTCTTGACCCAGTGCCTCATGGGAACAGTCCAGCCCAAACCGCCAAGCCAGGTCTTCCCTGAACCAGAAACAAGTATCCTGGGGCCGGTTTCTGGGTAACACCCTTCATCAGCCAGGCTAGCTGGAATCCAGTGGCAAAGTGAGCAAGGGGCATACCCTGCCAAATTAGGGCAAATAAAGCAAACAGCCAAAAGACAGAGATTCTGCTGCTGGGAAAAAGTAATACCTTCTCACCCAAAATTTGGTGGCCTACAGACGCAGCCCCACCTCCTAATACAGTGGACACTGCCAAAAATCTAGGAGTCCGATTTGACATCTCTCTCTCCTTTAGTCGTCTGGCTCTTCGGTAGCAGGAACTTGCTTTCATTGGATAAAAACTCTGAAGAAATTCTTTGACCTCCTTCCAGCCACAGCTCGCAAATCCGTGGCGGTTGCCCTGATCCTATCTTGACTAGATTATTGTAACAGTCTCTATGCAGGAGTAAGAAACGTACTCTGAAAAAGTGACAGACTGTACAAAATGCAGCAGCCCGAATGGTAATTAGTTTACCAAAGGGATCATCTGCCTCTGTTGTGCTCCAAATCCTTCACTGGTTATCAATACATAAGAGAATTCTCTTCAAAAGCCTTGTGATAACCTTCAGAGCTGTAAAAGAAAGTGTCCCCAAATACCTCAGGGCTAGATTGAAAGCCTGTGTACCTACACATAATTTGAGATCTTCCAAGGAAAATCTATTAGTACCCCCCCTATTTTCGTCTGAAGTCCAGAGGAGGAAAATCTATCGCAGTTCTGGGGACAAAAGTATGGAACCATTTACCCACCCAACTGAGACTTATACAGATGGAGTACATGTTTAGGAAAGAAATGAAAACTTGGATCTTTACAGTTCCAGATAGTTTGGCCCTATCTTTGATCTCACCAAGGCAACATTAGAGACCACACTCCCTGACACTCAGTCTACCCGTTCCTAGCGCCAAGATGCTTCATTGGAGTGAAAGCCAGCGCTTTATAAATGTCATCATTCATTCATTCATTTATTCATTCATTCATTCATTCGAGGAGATGATGGATGGAGTGCTGAAACTTTTCAGACATTCACCCCCAGTCATAGAACTGGGTTGAATCCATCATCATTCTTTAGCTCACTTCGCCACCTCAGTACTGACCCAGCTATATGCAAATCAGTCCTGACCCTGTGCCTCATGGGAACAGTCCAGCCCGAACTGCCAAGCCAGGTCTTCCCTAAACCGGAAACAAGCATCCTGGGACTGGTTTCTGGGTAACACCCTTCATCAGCCAGGCTATCTTGAATTCAGTGGCAAAGTGAGCAAGGGACCCATGTCTGAGCATACCCTGCCAACTTAGGGCAAACAAAGCAAACACAATGTGATGATGGACGTAGCGCTGAACTTTTTCAGACACTCATCTCCAGTCACAGATCTGGGTTGTTCACATCATCATTCTTTAGCTCACTTTGTCACTTAAGTTCAGACCCAGCTATAGACAAATCAGTCTTGACCCTGTACCTCATGGGAACAGTCCAGCCCGAACTGCCAAGCCAGGTCTTCCCTGAACCGGAAACAAGCATCCTGGGATCGGTTTGTGGGTAACACCCTTCATCAGCCAGGCTAGCTTGAATCCAGTGGCAAAGTGAGCAAGGGACCCATGTCTGGGCATACACTGCCAACTTAGGGCCAAGAAGGCAAACACAAGGAGATGATGGACGGAGCATTGAAACTTTTCAGACAGTCACCCTCAGTCACAAATCCGGGTTGAATCCTTCATCATTCTTTAGCTCACTTCGCCACCTCAATTCAGACCCAGCTATATGCAATTCAGTCTTGACCCAGTGCCTCATGGGAACAGTCCAGCCCAAACCGCCAAGCCAGGTCTTCCCTGAACCAGAAACAAGTATCCTGGGACCGGATTCTGGGTAACATCAATCATCAGCCAGGCTAGCTTAAATCCAGTGGCAAAGCTAGCACGGGACCCACGTCTGGGCATAACCTGCCACAGATTTGGGTATATTCCAACATTGTTCTTTAGCTCATTTTGCCACCCCAGTTCAGACACAGCTATATGCAAATCAGTATTGACCCTGTGCCTCATGAGAACAGTCCAGCCTGAACTGCCAAGCCATGTCTTCCCAGGACCAGAAACAAGCATCCTGGGACCGGTTTCGGGCTAACAGGCCTCATCGGCCAAGCTACCTTGAATCCACTGGCACAGTGAGGAAGGGACCCACGTCTGGGCGTACCCTGCCAACTTAGGACGAACAAAGCAAACACAAGGAGATGATGTACGGAGTGTCAAAACCTTTCAGACACTCAGCACCAGTAATCCATCATCATTCTTAAGCTTACTCCAACCACCCCAGTTGAGACACAGGTATATGCAAATCAGTCTTGACCTTGTCCTTCATGGGAATGGTCCAGCCGGAACTGCCAAGCCATGTCTTCATTGGACTGGAAGTAGGCGTGGGCGGAAAATCCGTTCCGCTCGCGGATTTTGCGGATTTTCGGGAAATCCGCAATCCGCGAGATTTGCGAATTTCCCGCAAAATCCGCAAATCCGCGAGCAGCGGATTTTGCTCGCACTGCTCGCACTGTTCGCGTGAGTTCGCGCCCCGCGAATAAGTGCAAAATTGCAGAAATACGATCTTAGCAAAACTGAAAGTAACTACTTACCAGGTTCAAAAGTTCAGGCTCATCATTAGTAGCCATTTCCTGGAGTGCTTCCTGAGGGGCCCCTCCAGAGTTCAGTTGCCAGTTGAAACTAGTATGTGACCCTGCTCTGAACCTCAGAATAGTTACACATATGCCACAAAGGTCCTGAATTACAGCTAAGGGAGACAAGCAGGAGCCAGGCTGGAAGTTAAAATCCATTAATCAGCCCCTAATTCATTATTGTCAGTTGGGGCAGGGCAGGTGTTGTAACTAATTTTGCAACAATGAAAGCACTTAGCAAGTGCAAAAGATCACTAATCAGGGCGCACTAAGGAAGCAGGTGCCAGCTAAAAAAATATTCTGTGACACATGAATCAGCCCCAAATTAATTCAGGTCACTTGAGGCAGGGAAGGTGTGCTTTGCTTTGCCGAAAATAATGTACACTGGACAACCAGAGGGTGTGGTGATGAAACAGAGGGTGGCATGGGTGGGCCAGAGGGTGGCATGAGTAGTCAGAGAGTGGCAGTGGTGACAGAGAGTGGCAGTGATGAAGAAGAGTGTCCCAAACAGGCTGGAAACAACAAGTTCGCGAAACTTGCGACCCGACAGGTAAGTTCGCAATTTGCGAAAGTGTACAAAACCCTTGCGAACTGGCAGAAACACGGGCGAACACACAAAAAAAAAAAATCCGCAAATTCGCGGGAATTCGCGGATTTTGCGGATTGCGAATCCGCAAATCCGCAAAATTTGCGAACGCGAGATCCGCAAAATTCGCTCATGCTTAACTGGAAACAAGCATCCTGGGACCAGTTTTGGCCTAACAGCCATCATCAGCCAGGCTAGCTTGAATCCAGTGGCAAAGTGAGCAAGGGACCCACACCTGGGCATACCCTGCCAATTTAGGGAAGACCTGACTTGGCAGTTGAAGTGAGCTAAAGAACGATGATCGATTCAACCCAGATCTGTGACTGGGGGTGAGTGTCTGAAAGGTTTCAGCACTCCGTCCATCATCTCCTTGTGTTTGCTTTGTTCGCCCTAAGTAGGCAGGGTATGCCCAGACGTGGGTCCCTTGCAAACTTTGCCACTGGAATATTAGTTTGTCTTACCCCAAAGAATAGAAATCTTCTCTCTCCCTCTGTCTCACTTTCCTTTTCTCTCTCTGTCCCTCTTTCCTCCCATTTAACACTGTCAATGATTTCAACATAGTTGAACTCTAACCAACAGCACTGCATACGCTGGAGTTTTTGATTCGAATGTCATATATAGGTTTTTGTGCAGGCTACACATGGGTCACTGTGGCCTAGTGGTTAAGGTCTCTGACTCTTACACTAAAAGTTATGTGTTCAAATTCTAGTGTTTCAATGGTTGAGGTTGCTGAGGTAAATTTATAGGCAAAGGCACTTTATCACTGCTGACCATTGCTAAAGTGCACGTGCTACTCCCCTAAACATGGTGACCGTGAGTGTATACCCAATTGGCATATTTTGTTTACTTATACGTATCTTGTAAAGTAGGATACCATATACCCAGGGCCTGTATTGTAAATGCTACTAGTGGACCAGCAGCACTTGTTGTGCTACCCACAGAAGTAGCGTTTCAAACTTGTTTAATGCCTGCCATTGCAAGGCCTGTGTGTAAAGTTTACTGCCACTTTGACCTCATCTGCATTGATCTGCATTCTGATAGCTATTCCTGGGCTGCAAGAGGGAGGGGGAGCTGACACTTACACCTGAATAGGCAGTGTCTTATTTGTCTTGTTTCCCACACAAAGGGCTGATTACCCTCTACTGATAGTCTGGAGCCAGGGTTGGGAAGAAAGGAGGACCTGTGCACTACAAGGTCCTGCTTTGAAGTCAAGCCCACTTAGAAGGCACAACTGGGTATAAGTACTGGGGCTCTCATCCTACCAAAACAGTACACTACTGGACATGTGAAGAACTCTGCCATGAGTAAGGAGTGCTGTGCTGCACAGATTGCTTGACTGCTGCTCTGGAAGAACTGATTTTCCTCTTTGCTGTGACTCCCTGCTGCCTGCTGATCTCTGCTCTACTGAAGACATGGACTGGACGCATCTCACTTGAACCCAGAGTGACTCCAAGGGCTTGCTGGCTTGCGCCCTGTTCAGAAGTATCATTGTCATCAATGACTTCCTACAAATCTGTAACAGCAGGGCAACTTTCCAATCTGTGAGTACTGCCCTGCCAAGTGGTGCCAATCTAGTCCTGGACCGTGAAAGTGGGATTCTGCTGTCCAGAACCATCAAAACCGGCGCAGTGGCTAATTTGCACTGATCTGACCCAACACATTGCCCTTCAAAGCTGACACAGGAGCCATTCAACACCGCTTTGATGGACTTCGCAGCTTAACGACGACGGACAGTGCGGGTTGGCGATGACGCTGTGCCTGTTTCTTAAAGGGGTTCAACAACAAAGCTTTCATTGTCTGCGTGGATCAGAACCAACGCATTGAGTCATCAATGAACACTTGCTCCATCCAAGGTACTTTTTCAGCAGGACCTGCTTGAGTCCTGCACCTGCAGCAGCGCAACCTCAAGTAACCCATAAGCACTATTTGCTTCTAAGCCCTTTGCTTGATTTTTTTTTTTTTAATTCATAACTCTGATTCTACTTATTGGATTTTTGTCGTTATGGTCTTGTTTTACTCTATTATTTTTCTAACCCTGTGTGCAGTATTTTTGTTGTGTTCTCATTGTGTTACTGTGTGTGGATGTTGCAGAAATACTTCACACTTTGCCTCTTTAGATAAGCCTGATTGCTCTGTGTCAAGCTACCAGAGGGTGAGCACAGTTTATTTGTAAGTGTGTATCTAACATACCCTGACTAGAGTGATGATTCCTGCTTGGACAGGGTGCATACATCTGCCAACCAGAAACCCCATTTCTACCACTTTGGCACTTTTTTGCTCCTCCCATGAGCGTGTGCTGGTATTGACAGCTGATATTATCATTCTGATCCACAGCTGATATTATCATTCTGATCCACCTCTATCACCTCCAGTGTGGAAGAGGCTGTGAAAAAAGACTCCATAGGAAATGGCAAACACTCATCCTGCACTAATATACACTTCAAAGTGCTGTTAATCACTGACCCAAGCCCTACTCTTGTTCATTACTGTAAATACTGGTAACTTTATTATTATAGGAGCTTATAGAGCGCCTGGTGACGTCTCTCGACGTGTCCCCGCACTAGTCAAATAGAAGACAGCTGAATTTTGTGATGACCTAATTGCCTTCTGAGGAGATTTCCAGTGGTGGCTTCATCTTATCCACAGAGATTTGCCCAGGATCACACAATTTGAAGAAAGTGCTGAAACCTGGGTTAAGACCCAGTTCTCCAGGATCCAAATTCCACAGTTTAGCTGTTGGACCCTGTTTCCTCCCACATCACCTTTCGAAGGTGAGGTGCCAGCCTACAGCCTTCACCATTCAATGCACTTGTTTGTGGCTCTTTGTAAATTGAGTGACAAGTTGTGATTCCTGCAATTAAGTGTTTTATTGCTCGACTTATTATTATTTGCTATAAACAACTTCTTTTCTGCAGCATTCTATTTATATAATTTATAGAAAACCAAAGCACCTGCCACAGTGCAGAAACATTGAAGCCGAAAAATAACGCACAAAGGCCCAGAAGTAGGTGGATAAATACCGGTCGGTAACACCGAAATTCTGTAAATTTCAGCGTTACCGACCGGTATTTAGCCATGTGCGATGTAGGTATTACCAAACTCCAGTGGTAATCAGGAATCTGTAAAAATAAGGGAAACCAGTTACCGATCCCCTATTTACCGATTGGCAGACAAAAATACCGAATCGGTAAATAAAGAATCGGTAAAAAATAGCAAATGCGATGTACCAAAAAATCGGTAATACCGGATTTGCTAGAAATCGGTATTTAAGAATCGGTAATTAGCACTGACTCACAGCAGGTGGTAACCAGGTGCACTGCATATAAATAGCCCCAAAATGCAACAGTGTGACCACAGTGGCGGCCCTCTACATGACAGCAAGGCGTCTACGTTTACGAGCAGCAGGACTGAGGATCTGGAGACGGGAGGAGCGCGTGTACAGACTGCGTGTTACACTGTTGCAACTGACTGAGGCTGAAATCCATGAGAGGTACAGGCTACCACCATCCTGGACCTGATTTTTTTTGTTTGAATATCTTTTATTGCATTTTTTGTTTTAGATATGCATTTGCAAATATACAGACACGGAGTAATGTCATAACCAGTGCATCGTGTAGTCAGTACATGTCTCTGCAGTTATCAAGTCACATTTGTAAATACAAACAAGAGACACCAAGATAAAGGCAAGGGTAGTATACACAGTTATGACAAGGTCATTGGTTATAGTTGCACAACAAACCGAGATAATCAGTTGCATATTAACAACAGCGATTCGCTGAATAAGCTATACGTTTCTCAAGTCTCCTGCAAAGGAATGAACAGGTTGAAGCAACAGACATTCTACATCTCCGCTACTGTGGAAAACCAGATGTGACAGCTATGCAGTGTTTATTCAAATTTTGTCCAGAACTAAAAACTGTGAACTGCAACCTGGGGATATAATGACTAAAGACTGGGCAAGGTCAAATGTATGAATGTGTGGTTCAGTCGGGTCAGTCAAGCTCGGGCCTGTGTGGTGTCATATTTACTCCTGTGGCTACTGGTTGTAAAGCACTGTAGGTGGGATGCGGAGAGGGGGGGAGGGGGAGAAGAGAGAATAGGAGTGTCGATTTAGAGGTCCAATCCGGGGCCCGCAGGGGAGCAATATCTGCGCGGCGAGTGGGGGGAGGGTGGGGGTGGGGAAGGGGAGGGAAGAGGGGAATGAATGGTTTGGAAGAGTGGGGGAGGGGGTGGAGGACAAGCGGGTGCAGATAGAACAGCAGTCTCAATGTACTCAGGTCTAAATGATACCGTTCTGTAGACACACTCGTGGTAAGCGGTGAGGGTATTATCCCAGTCCTGCGCTATAGGGAACATGCGCAGTCCCGCCGTCTCCTCTGTGTGTAGAGCTACACTCTCTGCCCTCGCCCAATTATCAAATGAGGCACGCCAGTGTGTGGCTTGTGGGGGTGGTCTGTTTTTCCATCATTTGGTGATAAGGCGTTTCGCAGTAATCAGCCCTAGTTCCCAGAATCTAACCCGCACTTTCGTCTGCACCGTCCTCTTGAAAAGACCCAACAGGCAAGTTTCCCAGGTGTGTGATAAATCGCTCCCCGTTGCCATTGCCAATGAGGTCGACACTAATTTCCAATATTCATTCAGAAGAGGGCAGGCCCAAAGCATGTGTAGCAGTTGCGCATCTACAAGTCCACATCCGAGGCATGCCGTTGAGTCGAGACCAAAGTATCTACTGATTTTGTCTGGGGATAAGCATGCAAGGTGCACAATACAATATTGTATAATCTTGAATCGGTAGTGGCGTGGGACACAAGTGGCTCCAGCTAGCACTAACGCCCCTTCCTTGTCTGTCCAGGTGCGGCCTCTGTCACTAGTCCATTTGTCTCGTAGGCGTTGTGACGAAAATTGTGTATGCGTATGCAGTGCTTGGTCGAGCCAATGTATCACGTGAGAACTGTTGCCCATCACATGCAGGTATTGAATCAGTAAATGAGTCGGTAGTTCCTCTGTCAGGTCACCCCAAGCTTGTGTTAGTAGTCGTATAAGTGTCGCATGTGTCAGGAATTGTCCAGGTGGCATCCCCGTGCTAGCTACCAGAGACTCAAACGAGAGCAGCGTACCCTCTGCATAGAGGTCTCCCAAGCTTTCCAAATCAGCGTTCGTCCAACAACTCAGCGCTGGTTCTGTGAGAGCGCCTCCTTCCCAGGGTGTCCCCAACAGAGGTAGATTAGGGGCATACGGCGAAACAGAACTTTTGAGCTTCAGGCTTCTCACGTAACACTTTCTTGCCACAGCGAGGTGCAACTGGTCTGGGCAGCGCTTCTTGGCTAGAGGGTAAAACAGTTCATGTATCTGAGTCACTGTCATGACCATGTCAGCCGAGGTCGTGTCACTCAAATTCTAACCACTTAACCAGTAGGCAACCCATTGTAGCTGCGCTGCTAGGTAGTAGAGTTCATGGTTAGGGACAGATAACCCCCCATGTGCCGTCGCGGCGTACAGTGTCTTCAGGGCAACTCTGGGTCGTCCCGTGCTCCAGATCAGTCGCCTGGTCAGTGTTTCCAGTTCCCGGAAAATTCTGGTCTGAACATAGACTGGCAAGTTGACATAAAAGAACAACAGTCTAGGCAATACTATCACCATCCTGGACCTGATACGGGACCTGCACCCACTCTTGGAGCAGCAGACACCAAGGGCGCACGCATTACCCACTCATGCACAGGTACTCTGTTGTCTGCACCTCCTGGCTTCTGTCAGTTACCAAGGGGTAATAGCTGTGGCTGGTGGAGTCTCACAGAGTTGCCTGTCGCGTTTTTTCAAGAAATTCCTGGATGCCATGTTGCAAAAGATGCCACACTACATCAAATTCCCCAGCACACGGACTGAAGTGCTGAAGACCAAGTTGGACTTTTATCAGAAGGCCCAGTTCCCACACGTCATTGGTTGCATTGACGGGACACATATACCAATCTGCCCCCCCTGCTGCGACTGAGTACATCTACCGCCATCGCAAATCCACACATTCAAATAATGTCCAGGTCATATGTGATGCATCTTCCATCATCACCGACATGGTTGGAAAATTCCCAGGGAGCACCCATGATTCATAAATATTCAGGAACAGTGGGATCTATACCTGTCTCCTTGCAGTTGAATTTGGAGAAGGCTACCTGCTAGGTAAGTACATGTGACACCCCCGAAGGATACACCTGTTTCTGCGATTGTAGACTGTGAATTACTTACTTGCTTCACACACACAGGTGACAGTGCCTATGCGGTGCGCTCTTTCATCCTGACTCCGTACCTGCACCCATCCACCCCAAGTGAAAGGCGATACAATGTTGCATATAGATCAACACGCAATGTGGTTAAGCGAACATTTGGACTCCTCAAAAGCCGATTCCGCTGCCTGCACAAAGTGGAGGTGCACGGCAGTACCAGCCCCTGGTCTGCTGCAAAATCATAGCTGCATGTGCCATGCTGTATAACCTTACCACTAAGAGGGGTACACCTGTGGAAATGTGTGATTCTGAAGAGGAGGATGAGGGTGAGGAAGGTACACAGCCACAGCACAGTGCAGCAGGTGGCGCAGCTGCAGCAGATGGGAGACAGAGATGGTCAGAGATCACACAAAATTATTTCTGAGTTAGTAATGAGACAAAGCCAGTTAATGCATTTGTGTCAGGGTGTTTAATAGACCTTACAACAGGCAATTATCCAGCACACCGTAACACCAGCTATGTGTCTAATGGGCTACGTCACCCACAACAGAATGGGATTAGAGGGTCGTGCCTATCTCCTGCACCCCCGCACACCAGTGCTGCATTCAGCATGCACACTGTCCTCACCAGTGCTGTGTCCTGCAGCAGAACCATGCCTCACACTGCGCCTCCTGCTCTCTGGTAAGGGGGGTTTCAGTGCTGCGACTGCTTGCCTCCTCACTCTTGTCCACATCCCTTGTACCAGTGGCAGCAATTTGGTTAGGATGCATCACCTCTACGGCACTGGTGACTGTGACCAGGCCTTGAGGAACCTCACGGCTACACTTTGCCATTTCAAGTTGCATGGCAACAGATCTCTGACTGAGCACATCGGTTGCATTGCACAGCCTGTTCACAGACTTGGTACAGCCTGCAAGTACCTACCTGCCTCTCTGCCTTGAAGCGTGCTCACCATCCATTCTGCCACATAACTGCCTCACTGCCTGCGACACCTCCTTTATTCCATCTGCCACAGTATTGTTGAGGCAGTAGATGGCCTTCTCATGTCGTCAACCTTCCTGTTGTTAGCCACCATCTGTTGTTGAATGGCCCTCAGTGTCTTCCCCTGCATGCACTGCACTTTGAGCATCTGCCCCTCCAGTCCAGAGAAGACACTGGATCCATCAGCGTCAGGACTCTGTGCCCTCTGTCGCCATCTACGGGCACCTGTGGTGGTTTCCTCCACGGGGGACGGTGCCCCAGATGCCTGTGTGTCATCACCCGGTGTGGTCTGTTGGGCTTCCTGCCTGTTCTCCTCTGTGGCATCTATCTCCTGGAGTGTAGCGACTGTGTACCTCTTTGATCGTGGTGGTGGTGGTGGTGGTGGGGATGTTGGTGTAGTGTCTGCAGGTGACATGACTTCCTCCTCAATTGTGTTTCCCTCCTTGGAGGCCATGCCAGTCTCCCCTTCTGCAGCCTGGGGCGCTGTTCAGCCTGTGGATACAGAATGTACTATTACTCACTTTTCTGCCAGCATCTGTCTGCAAATAAATGTCACAACTGACATTGTAGCTATCTGTCCTCCGCTATCTCATCTATTGATGTGTGTGACATGCCTATGCTTATTGGGGACTGGCTGATTTGCTACCAGTTGATAGGGACTACATTTCTCATGATGCATTGCTGATCTTACACAAAACATGTTCTGGAGTGGGATTCTTGCAGGGGGATTATGGTTAGGGAGGGGAGACAGCATGCTGTGCATGCATCTTACCTGGTCTCCTGGATGCTGTTGCTGAGTTATCCACGTCCCCGATGCCACTGACGCTCTCTTGCTGGAGGGTGGACTCTACCAGTTGGTCTAGGGCAGTAGGAGCAGGCGCTGTGGAGCTTCCCCCACCTGTCTTCCCCGCTTGTTTCTGCCGGTCAGCCACCCTCTCCTTCGCACGTGCCCTCAGTTCATACCATGGCTTTTTTAAGTCCTCAGTTGTGCGATGTGTGACGCCAATCGCATTGATCTTCTGCTGGATTGCCAGCCAAATGCTCCTTTTCTGAGACTCAGGGACGTTCAGTGATCTTTTGCCAAAGAGCTGGTCGTGGTCTTTGACAACTTCCTCTATGAGGACCTCCAACTCCCTCTCACTGAACTTGTGCTTCCTTTTCCTTGTGGCAGCATTCTTCCCCTTCTCCTGTGAGGCCATGGTGCAGTTCCTCTGTGTTATCTGGGTGGTGGCTGTGCAGTTCCTCTGCGCTTGCTCCTGCTCCCTGCCTCTCCAACAGCTACAGATACAGTTCACCTGCATGGTTGTGGCCACTTCCTGGGTGTGAGGTCATGTGGATGCACAGAATTGGCTGATTCGACAATTACAGAATTTTGAATTACGGAATTGCTAATTACAGAATCAGTATTACAGAATCGGTATTAGAGAATCCGTAATACCGATTCAGTAATGGGGATTCAGTAATTTCTTTACCGACTTGTATGAAATCGCTATTTTTTTGCGATTATTACCGAATCTGTACTTTTTACCAAGTTTTTTACCTACATCGGAAATACCAAGTCCTTAATAGCGATTCTGTGACTCGGTATTTCGGAATTACCTCCATCTGGCCCAAAGTTACTTATCAAAGTAGTTTATTGGCATCTCAAATTGAATATTTACTGTTTTTTTACAAAAATATAAATAAACAAAAACCACCAAAATGACCGCAGTTCACATTTACTCAGGGATTCCGCTCCACTAAATGTATTCCCTGTTGTATAAACAATCCAGTTCTCTCTTCTTGGCTGTAGTGGATAGACTGGGGACAGTTTACATCAGTCCTGCACCTGTCTGTAGCAAAAACTGTACGTGCAGATTAGGGCTTCTTTGTTTAGGGCTTCTTTGTTTATGGAACGACATTATTATAACTAGTCCTTTGTACATGATGGGTGTGGTGAGAAGGATGTCAGGGCTCCAGAGAG
Organism: Lissotriton vulgaris; assembly: GCF_964263255.1. Lineage (NCBI taxonomy): Eukaryota > Metazoa > Chordata > Amphibia > Caudata > Salamandridae > Lissotriton > Lissotriton vulgaris. The sequence continues at coordinate 91,643 of NW_028250111.1, forward strand.
AGTTCATAGCGGTGTTTAACTGGGAAAAGAGATGGCTGTGACACGTAGGTCTCACAGAGGGAGATGGGGAAGGCATTACAGACTCTTAGAGTCAGAGGGTGAACAGAGGCAATTACTATGAGGTATGGCACAATAATATGAAGATATAAATATCTGATGGAATTAGTTTAGGAACGCTGATGTCTGATATGAATCCTTCTTTCGACTCAGAGAAACCTATTAATAAAGGTAAATATACGCATGTATATTAACTGACATATATTTACTGCAGCAGCTATGTGTAACTCTGCACTAGTTAAGTTTGCTGTTCACCATTTCTAAGTGTAGATGTACATGTAGGTGTAGACTTACATGCCCTCACCCCCTAAAACCAAGAAGTGAAGCCTACTACAATTCTTATGAGTGTAAAGTTAATCTTGGACACTTCACACACGGAGCAATGGTCGTACTCTTTTTTGAATATGTGTTTGCATTAAAACTTCCCACTTAATCCGTTCTTAAATTAACGTAAACGCCTCCCATTGTGTAAGAAGTATTCCCCATTTTCCAGCCTCTTCCCTTTGTCCCTCTCACCTTTACTGACAAAACAGCTTCTTACCTTTGGGGATATGTCTGCCACCGTAGTTTGTGACGTGCATTTTGTAGTACTCGAGTAGTACTGCTACTTTACATGCTACAAAATGCAGATTGTGAATAAGTCCCAGAGATTTCTATCTTTGATGGAGCATGCTCCCCATACAACAAAACAAGTCTGAGTTAATCGGAAAACTCTGAAAAGCTGCCATCAGTTTTTACTTCTTCGCTGCTTACTCTCTGTCTTTGGAAGTGTCTACAATTCTAACATGAATTGGTTGAACAGAAGCAGGCTGAGCAAATCCTGATTTTACCCTCGGCTGCTATGAGGCATTATTACATCCTCAGAGGTGAGTTAACATTCCTCCACCGAGCTCTCCAGGTGCTAAAATACCAGATAAATATCCTGCCCTTGATAACGCAGCAGCCACTTTCACTGCATGGTGCACCTCTCCTTACCGTCATCTCAGTTCCGCAGAATCCTACCACTGGAATGGATTGGGCTTTGATCAAATATACACCTCCCACCACGTCCATATAAGTAGGGTCGCTGCAGTTCGGGTCCGAGGTATTTAAACGCATGCCTGGGATGCTGTACCTGAGCCTCCGCAGCAGACACTTCTTGAAAGACACGGTCATTTCTGAAGCTGAACATTCAATAGTGGGGACGATCTCACTGTGACCTGCAACAAAACAGGATCAAGTGATTACTAATGGGACAGTGCTTTCGAGAGAAACTGAAAAAAACATATTACCAGACTTTGGGATGGTCCGCACAGTTATTGTAAAAACATCCTCATGAGTGGGCTAGTGTTAAAAATCAACAGACATACGAAATAGACTAGAATATCATGCTACATAAAACGAAATACGAATGCATTGCTAGATATCTAGGAGCCGAATTTAATATGATTCATATCAGAAGAATGTGGGTTATAATAATCACCTGCTTCAGGAACATTTTAAGTGAACTATTAATGCAGCACAGACCGAGTCTTCTGGAGATTTTCAGGTATAGTTTGTTTATTTATAAAGTGCGCACAATCATATGTAAATGGTTTCTTTATGCTTCAGTAGTAGAGGCATCGACTTTGCAGGAGTGTGCAGAGACTGTGGTAACATCATTGCAACTTTCTCACCCAGTACAAAACGTGTGCTTCAGAAAATGCACCCACTTTTCCCTCTGGCACAAGGCTATGTGCGTTGGCACATGGTTGCCAAAAGTGCACCAGTGCATGGGGAGAGAATAAATGCACCATATCTTATTAGATGTGGGGCACTTTTCCTCTTACCTTTTGACGCAAGGCATTGTAGCAACTTTGGTGCTGCGTTGCATTGCGTCAAAGATTAGCAAATCTGGGCCTCAGTCTCAGAGAATCTCACTCACTACTGTCGCTTGACTCTAACTCACTTTCACTGACACACACACATGCTTACTCATACAGAAGCATTTACTCGCTCATACCCATGCTCCCTCTCAGTTAAACACTCTCTCACGCACAGGCATGCACATAACATACATTTAAAACCAATTTTACTTACCACAGTTGCCACTATTGGTCCTAAGTGTGCTTCATTTTTATTACACTACTAGTGAATAACAGAATATTATTCATTATTAGTATAATGGAAGACAAGCAGACAATAAGGAATGAAGAGCCCCCCATAATGTGTTCCTGGCACTTACTTTGTCACCGCTGAGGCCAGGAGTCGCACACGCAGAGAGCCAGGGTTCGTAAGGGGCAAGCCAGGGTTTGCAGCTTCAACCCCTAAATGATGTCCATGGATTTCAGTTTTACACAGCAGAGCAATTTCTCATGTTACATTACAAGGGTTTGTATAGCGCCAATTCAGGAGTCCTTAGGTGCAGGTATTCGTGATTGTGACTTGATGCATTTTATTACCCTTTAAGGGGCTTCACGGATGCAGGGGTGGTCCAGCCTCTTCCTAGACAAAGGCTGAATGGTGCTCTTCTATCTTCCAACTATTCCTGATCACACCAATAGATAGATGCCGGTATCAAATAAGGCTGCTCTTTTCTTTATCGGTTAACTTTTTAGTACAGCATGCCAAACACATATGTGTAACTGGATTTAAATAGCAGGATTTCAACCACAGGGCTGCTTCACTCCCTGAGTATGCCGAAGTGGATTGGGATGGCTGTACTTTTCTAGTGCCTCTCTAGGGTGTTCTGCAGACAGCACCTACATGCAGAGAGATGCACCTCACAGTGTAGTAGTCTCCAACCTGGCGCACCCACAACAGGTGAACATGAGGTGTGAACTATCTGCTCCTAGCTATTAGCAGGTAATACATGGGTACTCACAAACTTTCTCTCGGGGCCAAATTTACAGTGTGGTTTGTGTCTGAGGGCCGCACCGGTTGGGGCGGGGTCAGTGGGGAAGGGGGCAGGGCTAGAGTAAAAAATCCTGTGACCATGAGGTTGATCACAGGTCCCTGCAGCGGACGCCTTCGTCCACTGAGCCACCAGACCCGGCATACACACACCTCTCTCTCTCTCTCTCTCTCTCTCTCTCTCTCCCTCCCTCTCTTTCTCCCTCTCCCTCCCTCTCTCTCCCTCTTTCTCCCTCTCACTCCCTCCCTCACTCTCCCTCTCTCCCTCTGTCTCTCTGTCTCCCTCTGTCTCACTCACTCTGACTCTCTCACTCCCTCTCTCCATCTCTCCCTCTGTCTCATTCACTCTGACTGTCTCACTCCCCCTCTTCCTCTGTCTCACTCACTCTGACTGTCACACTCTCTCTCTCTCTGTCTCCCTCTCTCTCTGTTTCCTTCTCCCTCACTCTATTTCCCTCTCCCTCACTCTATTTCCCTCACCCTCACTCTATTTCCCTCTCCCCACTCTATTTCCCTCTCTCTCCTTCCCTCTCTCTCCTTTCCTCTCCCTCCTTCCCTCCCTCTCCCTCTCCTTCATTCCCTCTGTCTCCCTCTCTCTCTGTTTCCTTCTCCCTCACTCTATTTCCCTCTCCCTCCTTCCATCTCCCTCCTTCCCTCCCTCTGTCTCCCTCTCTCTCCTTCCCTCATTTCCTCTGTCTCCCTCTCTCTCCTTCCCTCTCCCTCACTTTGAGGTCTCCCTTACTCTGAGGTCTCCCTCACTCTGAGGTCTCCCTCACTCTGAGGTCTCCCTCTCTCTCCTTCCCTCTCCCTCACTCTGAGTTCCCCCTCTCTCTCCTTTCCTCCCCCTCACTCTGAGGTCTCCCCCTCTCTGAGTTCTCCCTCTCTCTCTTTCCCTCTACCTCACTCTGAGGTCTCCCTCCCTCCCTCTGTCTCCCTCCCTCTGTCTCCCTTACTCTGTCTCCCTCACTCTGAGGTCTCCCTCTCTCTCCTTCCCTCTGTCTCCCTCACTCTGAGGCCTCTCTCTCTCTCTCCTTCCCTCCCCCTCACTCTGAGGTCTCCCTCTCTCTGAGGTCTCCCTCTCTCTCCTTCTGTCTCCCTCGCCCTGTCTCCCTCGCTCTGTCTACCTCGCTCTGTCTCCCTCGCTTGCTCTCCCTAGCTTGCTCTCCCTCGCTCTGTCTCCCTTGCTCTCCCTCGCTCGCTCTCCTTCGCTCTCCCTCGCTTGCTCTCCCTTGCTTGCTCTGCCTCGCTTGCTCTCCCTTGCTCGCCCCCGCTCTCCCTTGCTTGCTCTCCCCTGCTCTCCCTCACTCGCTCTCCCTCCCTCCCTTCCTCGCTCTCCCTCCCTCGCTCTCTCTCCCTCGCTCTGTCTCCCTCGCTTGCTCTCCCTCGCTCTGTCTCCCTCACTTGCTCTCCCTCCATCGCTCTCCCTCACTTGCTCTCCCTCGATCTCCCTCACTCCCTCGCTCTCCCTCCCTCCCTCCCTCTCTCGCTCTCTCTCCCTCGCTTTCCCTCCCTCCCTCACTCTCTCTCCCTCCCACGCTCTCCCTCCCTCGCTCTCTCTCCCTCGCTCTGTCTCCCTCGCTTGCTCTCCCTCGCTCTGTCTCCCTCACTTGCTCTCCCTCCATCGCTCTCCCTCGCTTGCTCTCCCTCGATCTCCCTCACTCCCTCGCTCTCCCTCCCTCCCTCCCTCTCTCGCTCTCTCTCCCTCGCTTTCCCTCCCTCCCTCTCTCTCTCTCCCTCCCTCTCTTTCTCCCTCTCCCTCCCTCTCTCGCCCTCTTTCTCCCTCTCACTCCCTCCCTCACTCTCCCTCTCTCCCTCTGTCTCTCTGTCTCCCTCTGTCTCACTCACTCTGACTCTCTCACTCCCTCTCTCCATCTCTCCCTCTGTCTCATTCACTCTGACTGTCTCACTCCCCCTCTTCCTCTGTCTCACTCACTCTGACTGTCACGCTCTCTCTCTCTCTGTCTCCCTCGCTCTCATTGTTTCCTTCTCCCTCACTCTATTTCCCTCTTCCTCACTCTATTTCCCTCACCCTCACTCTATTTCCCTCTCCCCACTCTATTTCCCTCTCTCTCCTTCCCTCTCTCTCCTTTCCTCTCCCTCCTTCCCTCCCTCTCCCTCTCCTTCATTCCCTCTGTCTCCCTCTCTCTCCTTCCCTCATTTTCTCTGTCTCCCTCTCTCTCCTTCCCTCTCCCTCACTTTGAGGTCTCCCTTACTCTGAGGTCTCCCTCACTCTGAGGTCTCACTCACTCTGAGGTCTCCCTCTCTCTCCTTCCCTCTCCCTCACTCTGAGTTCCCCCTCTCTCTCCTTTCCTCCCCCTCACTCTGAGGTCTCCCCCTCTCTGAGTTCTCCCTCTCTCTCCTTCCCTCTACCTCACTCCGAGGTCTCCCTCCCTCCCTCTGTCTCCCTCCCTCTGTCTCCCTTACTCTGTCTCCCTCACTCTGAGGTCTCCCTCTCTCTCCTTCCCTCTGTCTCCCTCACTCCGAGGCCTCTCTCTCTCTCTCCTTCCCTCCCCCTCACTCTGAGGTCTCCCTCTCTCTGAGGTCTCCCTCTCTCTCCTTCTGTCTCCCTCGCCCTGTCTCCCTCGCTCTGTCTACCTCGCTCTGTCTCCCTCGCTTGCTCTCCCTAGCTTGCTCTCCCTCGCTCTGTCTCCCTTGCTCTCCCTCGCTCGCTCTCCTTCGCTCTCCCTCGCTTGCTCTCCCTTGCTTGCTCTGCCTCGCTTGCTCTCCCTTGCTCGCCCCCGCTCTCCCTTGCTTGCTCTCCCCTGCTCTCCCTCACTCGCTCTCCCTCCCTCCCTTCCTCACTCTCCCTCCCTCGCTCTCTCTCCCTCGCTCTGTCTCCCTCGCTTGCTCTCCCTCGCTCTGTCTCCCTCACTTGCTCTCCCTCCATCGCTTTCCCTCGCTTGCTCTCCCTCGATCTCCCTCACTCCCTCGCTCTCCCTCCCTCCCTCCCTCTCTCCCTCTCTCTCCCTCGCTTTCCCTCCCTCCCTCACTCTCTCTCCCTCCCACGCTCTCCCTCCCTCGCTCTCCCTCCCTCCCTTGCTCTCCCTTCCTCCCTCTCCCTCCCTCCCTCCCTCTCCCTTGCTTGTTCTCCTCGCTCTGTCTCCCAGGATATTCTTTCCCTCGCTCTCCCTCACTCCCTGACTTGCTCTCCCTCACTCCCTCGCTCTCCCCCCTCGCTTGTTCACCCTCCCTTGCTTGCTCTCCTTCGCTCTCCCTCCCTCCCTCGCTCCCTCGCTTGCTCTCCCTACCTCACTCTCCCTCACTTTCCCTCCCCTACTCTCCCTCCCTCCCTCGCTCTCCCTTGCTTGCTCTCCTCGCTCTGCCTCCCTCGCTCTGTCTCCCTCCCTCCCTCTCCCTCCTTATCCTTCTCTCCCTTGCTCTCCCTCGCTCCCTCTCTCTCGCTCTCCCTCCCTCTCCCTCGCTTGCTCTCCCTCCCTCCCTCTCCCTCCCTCGCTCTCCCTCCCTCCCTCGCACTCTCTCCCTCCCTCACTCTCCTTCGCTCCCTCACTTGCTCTCCCTCCCTTGCTTGCTTGCTCTCTCTCGCTTGCTCTCCCTCCCTCCCTCGCTCCCTTGCTTGCTCTCCCTCCCTCGCTTGCTCTCCCTCCCTCCCTTGCTTGCTCTCCCTCCCTCACTCTCCCTCACTCTCCCTCCCTCACTCTCTCTCCCTCCCTTGCTCTCCCTCCCTCGCTCTCCCTTCCTCGCTCTCCCTTCCTTGCTCTCCCTCCCTCTCTCTCCCTCACTTGCTCTCCCTCCCTCCCTCTCCCTCTCTCCCTCACTCCCTCTCTCTTGCTCTCCCTCGCTCTCTTGCTTCCTCTCCCTCCCTCCCTCGCTCTCCCTTCATTGCTCTCCCTCTCTACCTCGCTCTACCTCCCTCCCTCACTCTCCCTCCCACTCTCGCTCTCCCTCCCTCACTCTCCCTTCCTCGCTTTCCCTCCCTCCCTCTCCCTCTCTCCCTCGCTCTCCCTCACTCCCTCTCTCTCGCTCTCCCTCGCTCCCTCGCTTGTTCTCCCTCCCTCGCTTGCTCTCCCTTGCTCTCCCTCCCTCACTCCCTTGCATGCTCTCCCTCCCTTGCTCTCCCTTAACTCTCCCTCCCTCACTCTCCCTCTCTCCCTCGCTCACCCTCCCTCGCTCTTCCTCCCTTGCTCTCCCTCCCCCCTCGCTCTCCCTCCCTCTCCCTCCCTCTCCCTCCCCCCTCTCCCTCCCTCGCTCTCCCTCACTCCCTCTCTCTTGCTCTCCCTCGCTCCCTCGCTTGCTCTCCCTCGCTCCCTTGCTCTCCCTCGCTACCTTGCTCTCCCTCTCTCGTGCTCCCTCTCCCTCCCTCCCTCACTCTCCCTCCATTGCTCTCCCTCACTCGTGCTCCCTCTCCCTCCCTTGCTCTCCCTCCCACCCTCCCTCTCCCTCCCTCCCTCCCTCTCCCTCTCCCTCGCTCCCTCGCTTGCTCTCTCTCCCTCCCTTGCTCTCCCGCACTCCTTCGCTGTCCCTCCCTCGCTTGCTCTCCTTCCCTCACTTTCCCTACCTCGCTCTCCCTCTCTTGCTCTCCCTTCCTTGCTTGCTCTCCCTCCCTCCCTCGCTCCCTTGCTTGCTCTCCCTTCCTCGCTTGCTCTCCCTCGCTCCCTCCCTCGCTCCCTCGCTTGCTCTCCCTCCCTCGCTCTCCCTCACCCTCCCTCCCACACTCTCCCTCCCTCCCTCGCTCTCCCTCCCTCGCTCTCCCTTGCTCCCTCACTTGCTCTCCCTCCCTCCCTCGCCTCGCTTGCTCTCCCTCCCTCCCTCGCTTTCTTTCCTTCCCTTGCTCTCCCTCATTCCCTCGCTTGCTCTCCCTCCCTTGCTCTCCCTCCCTTGCTCTCCCTCCCTTGCTCTCCCTCCCTCACTCTCCCTCCCTCGCTCTCCCTCCCTCGCTCTCCCTCCCTTGCTCTCCCTCCTTCGCTCTCCCTCGTTTGCTCTCCTTCCCTTGCTCTCCCTCCCTCCTTCGCTCTCCCTCCCTTGCTCTCCCTCGCTCTACCTCGCTTGATCTCCCTCCCTCGCTTGCTCTCCCTCCCTCCCTCGCTCTCCCTCCCTCACTCTCCCTCGCTTGCTCTCGCTCCCTCGCTTGCTCTCCCTCCCTCGCTCTCCCTCCCTCGCTCCCTCGCTTGCTCTCCCTCCCTTGCTTGCTCTCCCTCGCTCTCCCTCCCTCCCTCGCTCCCTTGCTTGCTCTCCCTCCCTCGTTCTCCCTCACTCTCCCTCCCTCACGCTCCCTCCCTCGCTCCCCCTCCCTTGCTTTCCCTCGGTACCTCTCCCTCGCTTGCTCTCCCTCCTCCCTCGCACTCTCTCCCTCCCTTGCTTGCTCTCCCTCCCTCACTCTCCCTTGCTCCCTCACTTGCTCTGACTCCCTCTCCCTCCCTTGCTCTCCCTCCCTTGCTCTCCCTCTCTTGCTCTCTCTCCCTCCCTCCATCGCTCTCCCACACTTCCCCTCCCTCCTTCGCTCTCCCTCCCTCGCTCTCCCTTGCTCCCTCACTTGCTCTCCCTCCCTCCCTCGCCCTCGCTTGCTCTCCCTCCCTCCCTCGCTTTCTCTCCTTCCCTTGCTCTCCCTCATTCCCTCGCTTGCTCTCCCTCGCTTGCTCTCCCTCCCTTGCTCTCCCTCCCTTGCTCTCCCTCCCTCCCTCACTCTCCCTCCCTCGCTCTCCCTCCCTCGCTCTCCCTCCTTCGCTCTCCTTCGTTTTCTCTCCTTCCCTTGCTCTCCCTCCCTCCTTCACTCTCCCTCCCTCGCTCTACCTCGCTTGCTCTCCCTCCCTCGCTTGCTCTCCCTCCCTCCCTCGCTCTCCCTCGCTTGCTCTCCCTCCCTCGCTTGTTCTCCCTCCCTCCCTCGCTCTCCCTCCGTTGCTCCCTTGCTCCCTCGCTTGCTCTCTCTCCCTTGCTTGCTCTCCCTCGCTCTCCATCCCTCCCTCGCTCCCTTGCTTGCTCGCCCTCCCTCGTTCTCCCTCACTCTCCCTCCCTCACGCTCCCTCCCTCACGCTCCCTCCCTCGCTCCCCCTCCCTTGCTTTCCCTCGCTCCCTCTCTTGCTCTCCCTCCTCCCTCGCACTCTCTCCCTCCCTTGCTTGCTCTCCCTCCCTCGCACTCTCCCTTGCTCCCTCGCTTGCTCTCCCTCCCTCTCACTCCCTTGCTCTCACTCCCTTGCTCTCCCTCTCTTGCTCTCTCTTCCTCCCTTGCTCTCCCTCCCTTGCTCTCCCTCGCTCTCCCTTGCTTGCTCTCCCTCCCTTGCTTGCTTTCCCTCACTTGCTCTTCCTCCCACTCTCGCTCCACCGCTTGCTCTCCCTCCCTCGCGTGCTCTCCCTCGCTCTCCCTCCCTCCCTCGCTCCCTCACTTGCTCTCCCTCCCTCGCTCTCCCTCTCTCTCCCTCCCTCGCTCTCCCTCACTCTCCCTCCCTCACTTTCCCTCCCTCCCTCGCTCTGCCTCCCTCCCTCGCTTGCTCTCCCTCCATCCCTCTCCCTCGCTCTTCCTTCTTACAATGCATATACTATACTGGCCCCATATACTATACTGTACTGCCACCACATGCTCAGCATACACTTGGTATGTTAGCTGTAAGTACCTGTCACACCAGCAGTTACTCTACAGAGCCATGGAAACAACCAAGAACGGGAGTAGGTAACAAACCAGTGTAATATCTGTTTGCTCATTGATTAGACGCTGTCAGCCAATGTCAAACAACTCATTCTACTGAGTGAGTAAAAAAACAACAACAACAAACTTTAATACAGAATATGAGAGAAGATCATTAAATGAGACCTTTTGTTTTTCTGAGCCATCTCCTGTTTTGCAGCGAACAGACCCTGTACCAAGGTTGGCATAATCCAGATTGTTTAAAAGATCTGCCCTGGGGTAGGCTCCCAGATTGGTAGGCTCTTAGGGCCTACCTTCAACTACGGCGGGTTGCGGCGGCGGCCTGACAACCGCCGCACTGCAGAACCACAAACAGTATTACAAGTGCGGCGGTCAGACTGCCACAAGACCGCTGCAACCGAGATGGAACCACGTTCTCTGGTGGTCAGACAGCAGTCTGAAGGGAGCAATTTGCCAGCAATGTTATTGAGGCTCTACCTCCATTTTACTGCTGGCCCTGAGGAACGAAAGGGGGCCCCTCCTGCCCCTGTTCACTGGCGTACCTGCAAGTGGGCACATGGTGTGCACTCCTGTCTTTATGCCCCCCAGTTGAGGACAGCATGGACTTTACAGTCCTTGCCATACTGGAACGCACTGTTGCTGGCCCATGACGCTGCCTTTCTAAGGCTCTCTTATGAGTCTTTGAAAGGCAGCACCGTGGGACAGCTGCCACAGGACTGCTCACCGGATTTTAACTCATAATCTGACTGGTGGTGTGCGGACGACTTTAGTGGTCCTGGAGCTGGGCTGCAGCGTCGTCCCCGCTCCAGGAAAGTTAAAGTCACAATCAGGCATTTAGGGGCAGATTTACAATTACTGGCGCATCCCTGCATATCAGCAGGGATGCACCAGTATTTATGCGCCGCAGCTCCGCCACCCGGGATACGCCGCATTTGCAATGCGGCGCACCATGGGGCAAAAACAACACAGATGCGTCACGCATCTGTGCCATAAAATCGGCGCATTGCTGGAGTTGCGTCACAAGCACGACGCAGCTCCAGCAAGGCTTGGGGGGCTCCTCCACAATGCAGTGTCAATCCTTACGCCTGCTTCAAGCAGGCGCAGGGTTTTGACGCAGCATGGGCCCAAATGTGACTGAGTGAAATCTTGTAGATTCCACTCTGCCACTTTTGGGAGGTGTTCCTGTGCCGGAACACCCCCCCCCCCCTGAGATGGAACGTCTCCTTCTGGCGCAGGGCTTTACAACATGACGCATCTGGGAGATGCGTCACGTTGTAAATACCCCGCACCAGGTCGCATATTTTGCGCCTCCGCTGCGTCACAAAAGTGACGCAATGGTGGGGTAAAACAGGCACAAGGGGCTCACATGTTTTAAGCGATGCAGCGATGCAATAGAAGCTCATGTTCACACCAGAACATGGGTTTCTATTGGAATTCACAAGGCCATATTATCAAGCCCATTATCGCCGCTTTACCAGCAGTTTTCTGCCACTAAAACAGCAATAATTTTTAACGCCCTGCTTGAGAATATGCCCCAATGCTTTTATCCACGGAGTAAATTTGGATGAACATGACAAAAGGTTGATGGAAGTGTTGTCCAAGCTCCAAGACTCAGGTCTCACTCTAAGACTTGATAAATGTAAATTTAATGTGAGTGAGATGGAGCATTTGGATCATTTGGTGTTGAGCTCAGGTATTAGGCCCAGACTCTCTTTAGTAGATGCTATTTCTCGTATAAATGATTAAGAGAACAAATATGAACTGGTATAATTCTTAGGCATGGCGGATTTCTACAACAAATTTGTGCCATGTTTTACTCAGAAGACTGAACGTATGAGAGAGCTTATGAAGTAAGTACATGAGCTTGTTTATAGTCAAGCTTCTTGTGAAGAATTTGATCTAATTAAGAGGGTTTGAATGAGGCTCCCAATTTAGCAAGACTTGACCCTTCCAAAGAGTCATATATTATGACCAACGCCAGCTGTAAAGGATTGGGTGCCGTTTTGTTACAGACTGGTAAAGATTTTGACAACACCATTTTGTTTATTTCTAGGCCACTTAGGGGAGCAGAATACAATTACTCGGTTGTTGAAAAGAAAGCCTTGGGGGTCTATTGTGCTATTCGCAAACTGAAAACGTTTCTGTGGAGCAAACATTTTTCGGTTGTTTCTGATCACAAACCTTTAAAGGAGGTGTTTGGAAAGAAAGGTATTGATTGTGTTTCTCACAGGATAAAGAAATGTAAAGTTGCGCTGCAGGACTTTGAGTTTGATGTCTCCTATTTACCAGGTTCGAGTAACATTCTAGCTGATTGTTTGTCTAGATTGGGTGGATCGGATGTTATGGATTCCTGTGATACTGATGATTGTTTTGCAGGTGAGGACGTTGAAGAGGATTTGAAAGTTTGTGTGGTGAGTGAAGGCATTTTAACTGAAGTGGAATGGCTGGATGGTTTTAATGATGATTCCGTTTTACAACAGGTCATTTCCCTATGTACATAGTGGTTGGTGTGAGAAGCGTGATTTCACTGAACAACTGAAGGGGTATTGGTGTGTTAAAGAGGAACTGTCTTTTTGGAGTGGTTTACTCTTGAGGTGTAGGAGGCTAGTGGTGCCAGAAACTCTACGTGACAAATTGGTGGCAAACACTCATGCGAGTCATATGAGCATCGCAAAACCTAAAGAAAGAATTAGGGAGGCATATTGGTGGCCTGCCATGGATGTGCAAATAGTAAGAAATGTACATACTTTTCTTCAGTGTGTGAATAGTGACAAGATACTCAAGTGCAGGACCCAACTGATGATCATCAGGAAACAAGCCAATGGTCCCTGGGCGGATGTTGCTATGAACGTTTTGGGTCCGGTGAAGATAAGAACACATGATCTCTATGTTTTAGTCTGTATTGACATGTTTTCCAGGTGGCCGGAAGTAAAAACTGTTAATTTAGTTGATTCTATAGTGGTCATTCATTTTTTGGAGGATCTTTTTGCGAGTGAAGGGTTGCCAGCATCTGTGTTGTCTGACAACGGAGTTCAATTCACCTCTGTATGGTCGAAAGTTTTTTGAGAGAGAGGCGTTGTTCATAGGCAGGCTTTGCTACATCATCGTGAGTGCAATGGCATTGTTGAAAGGTTTGTGAAGGTACTTAAAGAGGCAATGCAGTTAGATGTTTTCTCTGGTTGTGACTGGGAGGAAGCAGTAAAGAAAAAGGTGTGTGAATACAGATTCACTTCGAAGTCTTCAACTGGAGTTTCACCCTTTAGATTGTTTAAAAGGAGGGTTGCCAATACCCAAGTCACACCTCTTTCGGTCACTTCTAGAAGAAAGGAGGCTGGTGGAGTGGAGGACTGTATCGAAGGTTGGAAAAACAGAAAGTTAGAAGAGATGGTGAGGAGAAACATTGGTTTTGATGAGAGAAAAGCTGTGAAGAAAACTGTGATTCAGGTTGGCGATTGGGTTATACTAAAACTTCCAGAAAGAAGATTTGGTAAGTCAAGGTTTGGTCAGCCTAATAAGGTGGTCAAACACTTGGGTAATGCAATTAAACCCCAAGATCACAGGATTTGGAATCTCAACAGGATTGTGAAGTGTCTTTCCAAAGATGCTGGTGAGGGTACCGGTGTGAAAGGCTCTCCCACCCCACAAGTTGTGGAAAGAAGGTCTAATAGACTGAGAAGGATTCCAATTCATTTACAAGAATGTTTTTATCTTGTGTTTCATTTTTTTTGTGTGTGTTTTTTTTGTTAGGGTTGATAAAGGGGGAGGAGATGTGGTGTTCTACTCTTATCTAATCTAAACTCTGTTCTACCTTCTTGCCAAGGCTGCTGTTCCATGACAGAATGTTCCACGGTTAGGAATGTTGTTTCTTGAATTAGCCATCAGTTGCTCTAGTTGTCTGTAGGATGAGGTCTCTACAATTGGAGCTATATTAAAACAACCTACTTCAAAGGATCTGCCTCCCGTGTTTCTTTTTAGAGGTGCCCAACACCTCACATTGTTTACGGTTATAGAATCCTTTCCGCACAGTGCCTCACTACCGTATGTTACATTATAATTTTGCATTTATTACTTTAAAGAGCGGAAGATAGCTAGGTCCCCCCAGGAACCTCTGCAGAGATCTAAATGCAGTCAATATGGTGTTAACTCTCCTTTGCAGGTCCATCTTGTGTAGCTGAAATGATCCTTTATCACAGAAGTTAACCCCCAGACACTTGTAGGTCTTTACGTGCTCCAGTTGACGGTTTTGGAGATACCACTTATGTTTGTATTTTGTCTGAGTCTTATTATTAACTTCCATTACTTTAGTCTTGGCCTCATTTGTTACCATGCCATTTGACAATGGGTACTTTGATATTCTATTTATAAGGCATTGGAGCACTATCTTTGTTTTGCTTAATAAAATAACTTCCTCTGCGTATAATAAATTTGATATTTGTTTTCCTGCTAATTTGGGGGGATGAACGTTTTCATTGTCCAGGCATGTGTTAGGTCTGATAAACACAAGTTAAATATGGCGCGGGAACTCACCTTTGTTCTGGATCCCAATGACATTAATTTTTCTTGATAGAGTATAGTGATTGAATTGCTTTTAGAAAGCTGACTGGTATTCCTTGTGTCTTCAACTTTTCCCAAAGGGTTTGCCGATGCAAACAATCAAAGGCAGATTTGAAATCCATGAAGCAAAGGTTTAATGGTTGCTTCCTGGTTTTGTATTTGTCTATTAGTATTGAAAGTATTAGGATATTAGTAGTTGTTCCCTGCCCTTGCACAAAACCTGATTGACCTGGCAGAATTATCTGCTTCTCAGTTTCCCATTTTGATAACTCTGTCAGGAAAACTCCTGAGAAGAGTTTAAAGTCTGTATCTTGTAATGTAATTAATTAATAATTGGTGGGATTTGCCCATCCGCCACTTTTGTAGATAGGTGATATAATGGAGCTTTTCCATGATTCCGGTATTGATGATTATCGAACTGCTTGATTGAAAACTCTTGTTAGGTATTCTGCCCAAACAGTAGGGTTACCTTGATATAAAGCAAATGGAATTCTGTTTGGGCTTAGGGCTCCATCTTTTCTTTGTTTTCAGATTAGTTTTCATACATGGTCTTCAGTCATATTAAATTCCATTTCAGTATTCATTTTATCTTTTCCTATGTAGTTAGCTGTACTATCACTTTGTTTAACTTATGGGTTACTGTTCAAGTGAGTTGTTAAAAACCCTACCCAAACGGCTTCCCTTAGAGTAGATGTTGTGGTCATCTTATTAGTTCTATTCAAACTGTTAATCATTTTCCAGATGTTTTTTTCTTCATTTTATAGTGCTTTTGCCCAGAGTACTTGTTTTACTTGAGGTTTTTCTTCCCAAAATAGCTTCCTCAATTCCCAGGTAGTCCTTTTTAATTTGGAACAGAGGTCTAGATTATCCTACCTTACATCAGATCCTCCTCCTCTATTTTTGAATTCCTAAAGACTTCACTTTTCAGTTAACCAATCTGCCCCAGGCAGGGCTAGGTACACACACCTGCTCAGCACCAGAATACACTTACATGATAACACATGTAAGAAAGTCAATCAATCAATCCATCAATCCATCAATCAATCTGGATTTGTAGACCACTGGTAATCACCCATGAGGGTATCCAGATGCTAGATTCCTGTGTCAGTTAGTTGAAGAACCAGGTCTTGAGTCCCTATCTGTATTCCATTGGAGAAGGTGCTGTTCGGAGGTGGAGTGGAAGGCCATTCCAGGACTTGGCTGTGAGGAAGGAGAAAGAGCGACCTCCACTGTGTCTTTGGCAGATGCAAGGAGTGTGAGCAAGGGCACAGGAGGCAGATGGCAGGTGTCTTGCGGGTTGGTGGAAGTTCAGGCAGTGGTTAATGTATGCTGGTCGTAGGCCATTTAGTGCTTTGTAGGAATGTGTCAGAAAGTGGATTATTGGGTTAGATGGTAGTCCCTGAAAGTAATATTGTTGCTGTTCTTTTTTGGTCTCGTAAAGGTTTCAGTAATGTAAACTTAAGCTTTAACCTTGGGAGATAAGGCAAACAGCAGACAGACCATTATCGCATCACCTTCCTCATCAATTTAATGGTGATCCCGAAGAGGTGCAACAGAAGAAAACACAACAATGGAAAAGGAATCTTCGTAATATAAACCACAATGAACTAACTACCCTCTGCAACAACACCTTGACTCCTCAGACCAACATGGAGGACGTCAATGACCTCACAGACTTCTACAACCTTCCATATTTGAAGTCATAGACTTGGTTGTAGGAGAGTAGGATCTGCTTACTATGGTTACCACCACGTTTT
Source organism: Lissotriton vulgaris (assembly GCF_964263255.1). Lineage (NCBI taxonomy): Eukaryota > Metazoa > Chordata > Amphibia > Caudata > Salamandridae > Lissotriton > Lissotriton vulgaris. The sequence goes on from NW_028250111.1 coordinate 107,480, forward strand.
GCTGTGTTTCACCGGTTCATCGACTTTAGTCTGGCTGTGGCCCTGCTAATCAGGACCCCAGCCTTGCTGTTCTCTCTCTAAATTGATTACATGTACATTAGGTACACACCAGATTGGTTACTGGGTTACCCATGTGAGTCACTAGTATATGGTACTGTAGGTACCAAGGGCATAGGTACCCCAGAGGCCTACCAGGGGCTGAAGCATGCATTGTGCCGCCCCTGGTTTGCCTTCCAAAATGGCACCACAGATCAGCACTTGCAGCCTGGGTAAGGTGGTGTAAGCACCCCTTACAGGGATATAGTATACCTTTACCCAACATTTAAAACAGACACATATTAACCTATAAGTCACTCCTATGGCAGGCCTTAATAATTCTGAAGGCAGAGTGCTTGGTTTTGTGTGAGAGGGTGCCCTAGCAGGAGCTGAGTCCCTCTGCAGCTTTTGGAATCCCTTCCTTATAGCTGTTCTGTGACATGACCACAGCATATACTCTTAAGTGCATTATAATCCTCGCGGTTAATGCTAACTTTGGTTTGGCTTTATCAAAACATGTCATGTTTGGTGTCAAACACTTTGGAATACTACTTCCCCACCAGTTCTGGTGGCGGGGGTAGCATTTCACCCTTCGAGAGGGAGAAGACATGTACACACTTACTTTCCCTGTAATAGTTTAAAAGAGCCCCAGCATCACAAAATGGATGCTGCTGCCACAGACACGAGTCTGACCTCCTGCAGCTGGACGAAACTCTGGCAGAGGAGGCCTGGGCAATAGGTTTCCTGTCCAGGGAGGTGCTAGCACCTCCCCAGACAGGCCCTAGTGTATTGGGGGAGGGTGGGTTGCATTCAGTGAATGCTTTTCAGACACTGCCTGGGGCACACAAGGTGTCCCATGCATGTTCCAGTTCAAACCGGTTGCTGGGGCACTCAGCCCCAGCTCTGGCGTGAAACTGGACAAAGGGGAAGGGGTGTAACCACCCCCTCCGCAGGTCCTCTCATAGGTGGGACCCTAGAGTTAGTCTAACCCCTAAACTTAGTATAAGTATAGGAACTCAGCCCCTAGGACTTTAGATTACCCTGGACAAAACTCTGAAGAAGAAATCTTGGATCTTTGACATTCCATATCGATTGGAAGACGGAAGAATCCTCCCCTGGGGTCAAGGAGTGACTCCCCTGTTCAAACAGGCACCAAAGAAGCATCTTGCCGGTCTGCATTTTCGAGGCTGGACCGGAACTCCTGGACATCCTGCACATTTACTAGTGCATTAACTTCCCGAGCTTTCCTGAAGTTGTGCATTGGGCTACTTGTAGTCCAAGCCCTAAGAACCTTTTGCATTGAAGATTGTGGGACTAAACTCCACGAGTGTTCCATGGGCCCGCTTTCAGCATTTCCGCTTGAGGCCCCATCGCGATCCCTAGTCCGTTGACTAGTGGGTCCCCATGAACAACAATCCTTTGTTTCTTGAGCTTTCCTGATTGCTCCAGATGTACCCTGACTCCTCTCCAAAGGGTGAGTCCCCAGACCTTGCTGGTCTGCACTGAAGCCAATCTTTGCATTCTGCATGGGTTGCTGTTGCCAAGGCTTGTTGGGTCCATTCTGGATACCAACGCTACAGCACTCGGCATCCGACATGGGACAGCTCCTATCCAGCTCCTGGTTGTCGTCAACACCTCCTGGTGCTTGTGGCTGAAGAGTCAAGCTTCACCTACTTCACCTTAAAGCACCCAACATCGGCTGGCATCTTCTTGTCGCCATCCTGGTCACTGGCTAGTGACCCAGACTGTGTCCCCTCTGCTTTCAGGTTCTTCAGATCTCCGATCCGCCCTTGGATCTATCCGGACACTTTTCCTCTGGTCGCCTGCAGCACTTCTTCGCAGCTCCCCATTGAAAACGGCGACGAAACCCGACACGAAAAGACACATATGCACCCGGCTTCCCTGGGTGAGGTAACACGAGTACTTCGGTGCTTGACTCTCGAAGTGTCCAGTACTGAAGGGGTTCCATCGTAGTCCACTCTTAAGTGTCCCTAATCTTTGATTTTGTAACTTTAACTTTCGTCATAGAAGTCAATGGTGATTCGCGGCTGTGTTTAGACACTGCACGCGTCCCCCGTGGGTCTTCTGCGTCCCTACCTTGGGTGGTTCCTGATTACCCCAGCAGTTCTACAGGCCCTAGGCCTAATCTCTATCCCTCACGTGGTTCTTATACCACTTTGTTAGTATATGGTTTGTGAGGCCCCTAGGGCAAAACGTATACTGGGCTATATACTGTGTGCTATTTAAGCTCTTGTATCTTACTTTTGCCTCTAGCCTCATAAAGAGACTAGAGGGGTGTGTTTTAGAATAAATACATATATTTTATATATATACCTGGTGTGGTGCTCTTTCATTTGATCATTCAAGAGATTATAGACTGGTAAAACAAGCTGCTTTGCATTCCTTCAAGACTTAGCCTGAAGGCTGCTCTCCACAGCTACCACTAGGATAGCTTTCTTTAAAGGTTGTCTTAAACCTACCGTTAATGAGGGTCGTTTGGACTGGTGCAAGGTGCCCACTAGAATAGTGGACATCATATGCCAGGCCAACTTCTCACATCGGTTGCTCCCCTTCAACAAAAAAATACATCCAATAAAAACTCTAAACCCTGGTTCAATGACAACTTGAACTTCGAAAGACACAATCTAAGTTAAGCAGAAAGAGCCCGGAGATCATGTACATATTTGGAACTTCTAAAATGCTTAAGATCAACGAGGAACACATACAACAGAAGATTAAGGCAAGCGAAATCCAATTTCAGTAGTCAGGCAGGAGGTACACAACGTATCAAATCTGCTGGGCACCGAAACTAGCACTCTCCCAAAATGTGACGAGCCAGCTTACTTCTTCATGCAAAAAACCATAAAGATTGAGAATGAACTTCAATTAGCAGAGTAACTACCCCCGGCTGCCTCACTCAGTTTTTCAGACACCACCCAGTATACTGAAGGGAGTGCTCCACTCAGGCACCTCTCCAAAAACAATGCCTCTTGGCACGCTTTCTCTTCAATCAACGAAAGTGACATCTACAAAATTATCTCATAATTGAACCCATCTAATCACTTCACTGACCCTCTTCCTCTGTCTATCTTCAAAGAGATCAAAACCATCATTCTCCCTCTATGGTCTTAGATTGTAAATGCCTCGCTATGTCAAGGCACTATCCCTGACTGTCTAAAAGCAGGACAAGTAACCCCCCACTTTACAAAAACCTAATGCAGACTGCTCTGATCCTAACAACTTTCGACCCATTTTCAACATTCCTACTCTTGCGAAACTCCTAGAAAAATGTGTCCAGATCCAACTCTGCAACCACATAGACAACGTTCAACTCCTTGACCAACTCCAATCAGGCTTCTATCAAGGTCACATCACTGAATCTGCACTCACTCATGTCGTGGATGACATATAAAAAATGCAGGATCAAAATTAATCATGCCTTCTGATACTGCTTGACTTATCTGCCGCCTTTGACACGGTTAAACATGATAGTATATTGAAATTACTGTACCAAAGGATGGGCTTATCAGGGGTCGTATTGCAATGGTTTTCTTCATTCATCCAACACAGGTTCTAGAGACTCAAAATGAATCAATTCCTGTCCAAGTCCCGCGCGATCACTCCGGGCGTTCCACAGGGATCTGCTCTCTCATCCATCCTCTTCAAGCTATTCCTGGAACCACTGGCAAACACCTTAAAATCCGCTAACATCCACTATCACATGCACACTGATGACACTCACTTGTATCTCAAAATTGCCTCCCCGGAGGACATTACATCCCTCAATTCTACTTTACAAAACACTCATCTCTGGCTCATGGATAACCATCTCAAACTCAACGCTGCCAAAACCAAATACTTTATCTTCTCACCGCCGAATAACACCCCCACGATCGATCTTGGTTGAAACAACTTACAGCCCTCTACTCCTCTCCTCAAATCATAGACTCCGCTAGATCATTGGGAATTACATTAGATAAATATCAGAATATGCAGGATCAAATTATCATAGTCAACAAAGGAGTGAATTACCAGCTGAGCATTCTGCGGAAATTTAAACCCTACCTCCCACATGAAGACCTAAATGAAGCGGTCCAAGCTCTTGTATTGCCCAAAATGATACAAGTTGACCCCTCGAAGAGCCTCCCTCAACGCGGCTGCCAGACTCCTCTCCAGAACACAAAGAAATACGTACATCTCCCCTGCTCTAAAATTCTCTGAAATAGCTACCATATGAAGCGAGAATTCAACTAAAAAGTGCATGCATGACTCATAAAGTGCTACATTTCAATACACCCAGATATCTGGCCCAAAAGCTAGAAAAATCAGGGGGCTGCAGACCTTCGTGAAGTGCACACTCCCTGCTTATGAAACCCCAACGAACCCATAAAAACAAAACGGGCTCTAGAGCTTTCTCGTTTGTTGCACCTACGGTATGGAATTCTCTACCATCGGATGTTCGTCTAATCTCATTTTCTGCCTCCTTCAAAAAAGAAGCAAAATCTTTTCTGATGACTAAGTTTTTATCCTAAGACAACATCCTTATGCTCACTGAAATGTAACCATACTAGCTACTCTTTTTGATGCTTGACCTTCCCATCGCTGACTACTATTTGAGATTAAGCTTATTACTCTGTTTATTTTTAATGCTGTGTTTGTCATTCAAACATGTGACTACTTTAACAGTCCAAGTGATACCCTACCTCTCTTCATGTAAAGTGCTCAGATACCCACTATGGTTATGTTCGCAATATACAAAGGTTTATACATAAATAACTTAAGAAAATGTGTAAAGTATTTAAAAGTACCAAAACCGTTTAAAACATACCATAATAAAAATCTCATTCCAATTCATAAAAAGAGAATATTTTCAGGAGCAAACGTATACCAACAGTACAAAAAAAAACATTAAGGAGAACCAGAGATATATTTTTAAAGTTTTAAATAAAAATAGCACCAGAAACTTCAAAGTGCAACTGGTTGTGCTCGACTGGGACAAGGGTATGGTTTGAGGTCAACCGTGAAGGAACACGGGTCAGATACAAAGACCAGGTTAGTTGTAGTCAGAAATTTACCTTCATACTTAGAACATTTTCAGGAAGGTAGAGTTCTCGTCAGAGTAAGGCTGCAGACTGGATCTAAAGATGGGCTCATCGATGATGGGATGTCAATTGACAAAATTTCAGTGAAGTCTTTGATGAAGACAGGGAAAAGTCCAGAGTTTGCGCCCAAGAAGTTGTAGACATCAATCAGTTGCTGCTCACCGTTGGGCCTTCAGAAAGTTGGATTCCCTCAGCAGGATAATGCTGCAGGCTGTGGCAGAAGAGGGTTCCATGCCATCTGATGCAGGTGGGTGTCGGCTATGCTGAATCACATTTACTGCTCTGGGGAAGAACGTAGCAGGAGCTACGGTGAATTCAGGCCCACCAATGATGCACCCTTGCCGGATCTGCTTGGTAGGTAGGTCCCATTCTCCTGTCAGTTCTCCAAGCAAAAAGTCTTGAAAGTTTTAGGTTTAGGTAGGAGGAGCTCACTCTCACACAAACCAAGGGTTCCAGGAACTCAGAAACAGAATTCCACTACAAAAGAAGCCACCTGTACGGACTAGGGCATGCCCAGTTGAAACTGGTTGGCTGGGCTTTTTCAGCAAAGTAGACTCCTTGCAACTTTTAGATTCATGTAGCTGAACAGTAGGTCAGCCAACTGACCTTTGGAGTACACTTATTTTTCCTAGGTACAAATGGGAGCATGTTCAGCCCTTAGAGCTCTACTCACAGGTCTCAATAACAGGTGCAGTGCTTATTCTGTCCTCCACAGTTCCCGTAGTGTTCTGATGAAAGTACCCATGTGTTCTAGATTTATGCCTGGCAATAGCTTGTGGGAGAGGGTGACTCATGGCCCCTCACTAACCAGAGGTAAAAGGTTCACAGTGGCAACCTTACCACGTTTGGAGCAGCAAACAACTGCACACTGCTCTTCTCTACCAAAAACCACCATGGCATAATCTTTATTTCACTATGTATCGCTCCCTGAGTATCTATGTGTTCTAGATTGGTCTTAATTAGGGCTCCCGGTTTTATGGTATTTATATTTTTGTCATTTCTGTCTGTATTTATCCATATTTAGTTTTTGCAAATTTTACCTGTATTTATCCATATTTATTTTAGGTTTTGTGACAAAATGAAGCTGAAATGTGTATATTTCTGCATTTATTTAACTGGTTAATGTACACTCATGCCTGAATGCCTGACAGGATTCAATGATATATATACACACTCAGATGATACAATATGCACTTATAAGAAAATATGCACATTTTAGTATCATGGTTGTGCAAATCTACGCTGTTTAAGGCTCTTTACTAAAATTCCTTTATTTTTGTAATTCCCGTGCCTATTAATCTGCACAACTTTTGGCCCTGGCAGTCATGATTGACAGCATTCAGGATCACTCAAAGACAACCACATTTCTGTTTTTATCCACATTTAAAAATAAATACAGACAGGAAAATAAATAGTTTTCTGACTGTATTTATCTGTAGAAATCAGTAAAAACGGAAAACAGGGAGCCTTAGTCTTAATACTGAGAAACATATGTATGAAACATTGAATGCACCAAAAAGTGGAATGCAATGTTGATGCAATGCCGGCACCATAATTTGGATTGCAATAACTATTGAGTTTAAGTATGTGAGTTGAAATGCACATGAGGGTTTGTTTGTGTGTGCCACGTAAATGCACCATTTCACTATTGTATTCGCTTAGTTTATATTTCCTCATTTGCAGGTACCTTTATACTGGCAAGTATTAACTGCCTTTGCATGCCTATAATTTAGTATGCATATCAAAACATTTCTGAGAACCTTTTAAGCTCAATAGTGTAGGGCAAAAACATGTTGGCACTATAAGGGTCATAGGACAATTGCATCCTATTGCCCCTTTTATAGCTTAGGTTGATCCTTCCCATCCACCCTGCTAATAAAGACATACCTTGGGAGTGGATGAGGAATTTATATTTATACGTTACGACCCCCGACATTTTAATATACAAAGAGCTCCCATTGCTGAGCTCACCCTGACTTGTAGGGGACAAGGTGAACCCGATGATGAAACATTCCACTCCTACAGTGGGTGAGTGTTATATATAAAAAAATGATCACTTTTCCTTTTTTCCAACTCTTACTGAGGTGGTGTATAGTGGTGGTACACATGCACCCCCCTTGTTTCCTCTTGTTTATTTGCAATCCCAGGAAGTATGTATCCCTGCACCCTTTGGTGTAAAAAAAGATCTCCTTACCCTTCCAATTTCAAATATCCTCCACCCTCCCTTAACATAGTTTAAAGAGCACCAAACAATAAAATACTAAACGTTTCACAGCACAAAAGAAATCTGACACCAATTTATACAAATATTTTATGAATTTTTAGAGTCCAAGATTAACAAAATCCACTGGAGAGTTCTAGAGATATACATTTCCAAAGTAAATGTGAATCTCTGTTCTTTTAGTCACAACCACAAACAAGCAATGGTAACTGTAAAGGTTCGAATGTTTTCAAAAGTTTGTAAGAGTTGTGCTTGGCTAGTCTGGCCTGACTAGGGTAAATAAACCTGGCAGGAAGAAGGTCCTAAGGACGCTAAGGAGTATTTGGACAGTTATCTGGTCACCAAAGTGCTCTCCCGTCCAAGTTCTGAACTTTACATCACGACCACCATAGACTTTAACAAAGTTGTCCTGATGATCGGGATGTAGGAGATGGAGGATTCGAAAGAATCATTTGGGTGCTGTGTGGTCAATGGAGGGGTCCTAGTGGTTACTCTGTGGTCCATGGGACAGGTGGGGAAACTTTGGCCACAGAGGTTGGGGTCTCCCAAATTCCTCTTTAAGCCATTAGAAGGTCACTTGCTGCTGGACTAACGGCCTCCGTCCAAAGTGGGTCCAGCAGTATCCTTTGGTGGAGATTCGTGTCACTTTTGGGAGAGCAAATCTGGACTCAGATGACATTCCCAGGTCCAGATTTGATGGCCCTGGTTCTGGTTCCAGAGGGTCAGCTGACAAATGTTACTCAAGCTAGAAGCCACAGGTGCTATCCTCTCTTTGCTGGCCCAGTGTGTGACGGGTGCAGTCCAGAAGACGGTGCAGCCTCTTTGTCAAGTCCAGGTATCATCAGGGCAGTCCTTCTTCAGTCCTTTCTCCAGTTCCATAGTGATCTGAGGTTCAGGGTGCCATATTTATGCCCAGCAAGTGCCCTTGGAGGATGATGCAGTCACTAGCCAATGGGCTAAGAGGGTCTCCCTTGCCCTGTGACTACTTCCTAGATTGGGATTGGGATTGCTAGAAGTGTGGCATCTAGCAATTTAGGGGCACTATTCTGCCAGTTCCCAAGATGTCTGAAAATATCCTTGGATGTTAGGAGCTTGGTAGCCAACCCTAGAGGTTTGCTACCTGTGGCTAAATCCCATCTCTATTCCCGCTGCGAGCCTGTCTACCTGAATAAAGGGGCAACCCTTCTGGAGTGTGATTGCCATTTGCCCATCAATGGCGGGTTCACGTTTGAAACTCGTATTTTGGACCAACAACCTCAATGGCTTCCTGCAAAGGGGAGGGAACACCTTTCCATGCAGCAAGCTTCTACTGTTCCTGAGCTTTAGAGTCATTCACACTACTCCCCAAGAGGGCAAAATGCTGTCTGGTGGCTAAAAGCTGTGTGAGGCCACTGGACGAACTGAGAAAAGGACTGACAACTTCTAAAAGTTGCCTTTCCTTAAAATTGCCATTACATTCGTCTCAGACATCAAGTCAGGTTCAATGCCAAAGTTAATTTGATACCTCGAAGTACCTATTTTAGTAGTTCCATTTAGAAGTTAGCTGGCTGAGGTGGTCAGCTGGTAACATTTTGTTAGCCAATGGGGCTACTAACTCTTCCACTGCAAAAATGACAAAGTGAAAGTTTTGGTGTAAATGCAAATTTAAGATATATGTCCTACTTAATAATATACAGCTCCCTAACTTAGGGCTTGGTAGGCCTTTGTTAGTGTAGACATATATTTATATATATGGGTAAAGGAGCTTTGTCCTTGTTTTAAATAACAAAGTCAAACTAGCAGTTTTAAAATTACTCATCCAGGCTGCAGTGGCAGTCTGGGAGCCATGTTGTACTTTGTCACACATAGGGTTGGCACAACCAGTGTTAGAGCTTTGGGTAGACACTCCGTCTTACATGCCCTGGGTACCAAATACTATGGACTTATAAGTAAGTCAGTCTATGCCAACTGGGGATAGTCAATTCAACATACCTTTTGTAATGGGTCAGTTTACTGGCACCGAGGTTTGGTTATCAGGCCTCAGTGTACTATCAGAGTCAAAAAAACAACTGCATCAGTCCAAAATTGTTGAGGTGATCATGCAAAAAGAGGCAGTTCCTTACACACAGCATATGCAGTCAGGTTTATAACAGCATGTTGGGATTGAAAACTCCTCTGCATGGAAATGGGCATGCACCCCTGTCTTGATTCCCCCAACTGTACTGATGTCAAGATCCCTAATGCTGTTTTTTGTTACCCATCCACAAAAGAGTGCTTTTTAAAATCCTGCTCATCACGTTCAGAGCCTACCACCAGTCGGGACCGACATACCTGTCCCAAAGGTTTGGAAGATACACTCCCTCACGGTCACTCAGATCATCCAACCTAAACCTACTCGCAGTTCCCAAATTTAGACTAACCACAAAAGGTGGAAAATCCATCGGAGTACTTGGAGCCAAAGCCTGGAACAAGCTCCCACCACAAATGCGCTTGATCCATTCAGAAAAACTGTTTCGCAAAACGCTCAAAACATGGATCTTCAAAACCGAAGACTCACTCTGCTTGGCGTTAATCTAACCCTACACTTTATTCATAGACCAGGATCTATGAATATGATCTACCTTAAGCAGCATCCCCCCTTCTTCTTTTTCGGGACAGTGATGTCTAGCGCCAAGATGCTCCCTGGAGTGTAAGTGCGCTCTATAAAAGCCTATTCACATTCACATTCACATTCATGCATGTGTGCCATGACATAGGCCTGTCTCCAGATTGCAGTCTTGCTGGACTTGGAGGGGCGTCCTAAGCGCTACCCTCATTGTGGTGGAAGGCTACTGCCTTCTCCAGGAGTTAAGCAGCATGAGTGTAGTGGTGGCAGCATACCTTGTAGTGATCTGTGAGAGTGAACAGGTCCTTTTTAACCTATGTCACAGGAGAGAGGCCTACAAGCTCACTCATTCAAAGTTCCTCTCCTCATGCTTAACTTACCACTTGCCATACATCGGTTTGATGTGGAGTGCTACACAGTGCAGGAGTGCATCAACTGCCAAGCAGCCAGAGGGGCTTTGTGAAGAGTGGAAGGTCTGCAAGACATCTGCCTGTGATTTTAAAGTTTAAAATGGCATTTTTTTAAAGTTGGGTAATATGTATTTACCAATTTTATTTCATTTTCATATTTTGTGTATGTAAGATGTTTTTATGTTTATATTTTTAATGTTTGTTTTTCTTTTTATTTTCCTTATACCACTACTTCAAGGACTAAGGGCCACTGCACCACTACCTTAAGGACCACAGGCCCTTTCACTTCTCATTCATTAAAAGAGCTGAAGACCCCTGCACTGTTATCTCATTAAAGGAGCCTTGTGGCCCCTGCACCGCTACCTAAAGGAGTTGTGGGCCCCTGCACCACTACCTCAAGGAGTCACGGGCCCCTGCTCTGCTACGTAAACAAGCCACGGGCCCTTGTACTACTCATTCACTGTTACCTCATCAAAGGAGCCGCGGCCCCCTGCACTGCTACCAAAGGAGCAATGAACCCCTGCACCACTCATTCACTAAAGGAGTCGCAGGGCCCTGTTCTGTTATCTCATTAAAGGAGCTGTGGAACCCTGTATTGCTACCTAATGGAGCTGTAGATTCCTCCACCACTACCCTGCACCCCCCATGCATTGTTTCCTCCTTAAAAGATTCGTGGGTATGTGGATGAATAAATGAGGGAAAGAATGAGTGAATAATAGGTGGATGGATAGGTGAATGGATGGCAGAATAAAGGGATTAATGGATGGGTGGGTGAAAAGATGAGTGAGTGGATGGCCGAGCGGATGGCTGGATGATGGATGGATGGCAGAGTGGAGTGATGGCAGAATTAAAGGATTGATTGATGATGGGCAGAGTGGGTGAGTGGATGGCAGAGTGGATAGGTGGCAGAGTGGATGCATAGATGGATAGCAAAGTGGAAGGATTGATGGATGGCAGATTTGATGGATGAGTGGGTGGCAATGTGGATAGATGGCAGATTGGATGGATCGATATTTGTTCCCAATGAGGTCATCCAGCCGATGAATGGATGGGTTAAAGAATGAATGGCCAATTTGATGGATAGATGAATTGATGGAATGGGGAAAGATTGAATGATGGATGAAAGAATGAATAGCGGACAGTATAACAGTGGAAATGTGGATATCAGGTAGGTGGAAGGGTGAAAGAATAGATGGATAGATGAATGGATGGAAGAGACAAGGAAGCTGTTCCAAGGTGGCTTTGGTTCACTTGCTTCACTTGAATGGTGGCATCGGCACTTTAGTATGAGTGGGGGCTATTTTAATTTTCTGACTTCTCCCTTGCATCTCCTGATCAGATATCAAAACATAATATAACCAGGAGTTAATTTTTGCTAAAACAGAAGCATCTGTTTGTGGGAGCGCAGGTCGGATAAACAGGCATGGAGGCTGAAGATAGTTTCGAATAGGTTGTTTAATAATAACAGATTGAGGAACAAAGGTTCGTGAATCAGTGTGAATATCTTCCGGCGTTTCTTCTTCTTGAAGGAGGGCTGTTGCAGGTGTGTTTCCCGGCTCCTCGTCTTCGGAGTACTCAGGATTTCCCCGGAGGCTCATAAAAGAAGCGGAAAAGAAAGGGGCCGTCAGATCACTGATTCTATGTAAAGGTACAGGATTTTACCGTCACCACACCACAGTGTTTGTTTCTTGGGAGATCCGTGTGCTTTAACCAAAAGTTACGGGAACTTAAAAATGATTGAACTAAGGGTGGGCTGTCACGACCTACAATGGTCATAAACTGATACAGTCTGTAATAGGTACAAAAATAAAGGAACTTGATCACCACACCCTATTTGGATGCGTAATCGACGTTTATATGAATAAACCAATATCCACTTTAAGAAGATGATCGACTGTCTTGAAATACAAAAAGGTTCACCAGTTAAACCAAACTTCTACGTTCAGGAAAAACAATATGTCAGGATAACTGAGTTGCACATTCATAAATCAGAATACCGGTTTTCTAACACCACCGTTCCGTATTCTACCCTCAGTCCCTTGTAACACCCCACTCACCGGCCCTGCCGTAACTCTCCAGAGTCACAGCCGCTCTCCAGCATCCTCCGGGGGACTCCACCAGTCCTCACACCACGGTTCGTCTGATTCCTCTTCGGCGCCGTCTTCGTTCCGGAGCCCTGGCACGCTGGTCTGGATCCGTTGAATGGTTACCGTCTCCTCCGCTGGCGTCTTCTCCGTTGATTCCACCTTCCAACCCGACGCGCCTTCTTCCACGCAAACTCGGCTTTTCATTGGTTCTCCAGGTGTACCTCCCGGGTCATGTCCAACCCCTTCCGGGTCCTGACTACCGTTGACTCCCTGTAGGAACACGGAAAGACGGCATGGAGTTTCAGAGTTGGGATCGGGACTCTCGGTGTCCGACCGACATGTTTGATCCGTTGATGAACAACTGGGTTTAACCGCCCATGGAGATACATTGGTGAGTTCCTCCTCACATCCCCTTTCCCTTGCTGTCTTACTACTTGGGGTTGATTCTTGAGGGAAGCGAGACAAAAAGTCAGCATTGCCTTGGTCTTTACCCTTCCTGTGCTTGGTACAAAAACGATAAGGCTGAAGAGCAAGAAACCATCTGAGCACTCTCTCATTATGTCCCTTGTTCCTAGCCGACCATTCCAAGGGAGCGTGGTCAGTGTATAGAGTAAACTCCCTACCTTCTAGATAGTATCTCAGTGATTCTATAGCCCATTTGATGGCCAAAGCTTCCTTCTCTATGGTAGCATAATTTTGTTCTCTTGGGAACAACTTGCGACTTATGTATAGGATAGGTTTTTATCCTTGTGCCGTGTCTTGTGATAGGACTGCCCCAATACCCAAGTCTGAGGCGTCCGTTTGCAGGATGAAAGGAAGAGAATAGTTTGGGCTGATTAAAACGGATTCTGATGTCAAAGTTTTTTTAAGGGATTCAAAAGCTTGTCTGACTTTGGGGGGGGGAGGTGTTTGAGGATTTCTTCAGTCTTGCAATTTTTCTGCAACATATTGGTCAAAGGGGCTGCCTTCTGTGAAAACTGAGGAATAAATCTTTGATAATATCCCAACAGCCCTAAAAAGGCTCTTAAATCTTTTTTTTGTCTGTGGTAAGGGAACTTGTGTAATTGCTGTGAGTTTGGAGACTTGTGGCCTAATCACTCCTTCACCTAACAAGTATCCTAAATACCTCACAGTTTGTGATGCAAGATGGCTTTTGGCAGGATTGATCCACAATCCGTATTTTCCTAAAGCCTGGACTACATTATAAAGATGACTCAAGTGTTGTTCCCATGTCTCACTGTAGATGATTATATCATCAATGTAAGCACCAGCATATTGTTCATGTGGTCGCAAGATCACGTTCATAGCCCTCTGGAAAGTAGCTGGTGCTCCATGTAACCCAAAGGGTAGAACCTTAAACTGATATAACCCATCGGGTGTAGAAAAGGCTGTTTTCTCTCGGTCTTCTTTGCGAAGGGGAATTTGCCAGTACCCCTTGCATAGATCAAGAGTACTGATATATTTAGCTTGACCGATTCTCTCCACCATCTCATCGACTCGTGGTAGGGGATAAGTATCAAACTCAGATATTTTATTTACCTCCCTGAAGTCAATACAAAATCGCACTGACCCATCAGGTTTTGGGACGAGAACGATTGGGGAATTCCATTCACTCATTGAAGGTTCGATAATGTCCATTTGTAGCATTTTCTGTATTTCTTCCCTTATAGTCTGTCTACGTGCTTCAGGGATTCGATAAGGTCGCAACCGAACACGTTTCCCTGGTGGCGTTCTTATTGCATGTTCTATAAAGGTAGTCCTGCCTGGAGTAGTGGAGAATGTATCTTGTAACGGTTGTAACACCTGTGTCAATCGTTCTCGTAAAGACACAGACAAATCTGGGTCTATACACTGATCAAAGGAAGCGGCTTCTAGCCCTGCCAGGTTCACATCGTTTGGGATAGGCCCTTCCCATTTTTTTAGTAAATTGACATGGTACACTTGGGTCACATGTCGAATTGAGTCTAACTCAATGCGGTAAGTCACTGGAGTCACTTTCTCTAGTACAATATATGGTCCTTGCCACTGTCCTAACAACTTATGGTCAGAGGAGGACATCATCAATAATACAGGATCTCCTACTTGAAACGACCTCGCTTTAGCTCCTTTATCATACTGCCTCTTTTGAGCTGTTTGAGCTTCTTCTAAATTGTTTCTAACAATTGTCCTTATCTGACTCAAATGGGTTCGGAGATTTGACACATACTCAGTGATGGGTTTTGAATTGTGCGGTTCTGTTTCCCACCGTTCTTGTGCCATCTCTAGTAGAGTCCGGGGTTTGTGACCATACAGTAACTCAAAGGGTGAGTACCCCGTACTTTTTTGTTCTTTGCACCTAATGGCAAACAAAGCCAAAGGTAGCATATCCTCCCATCTTCTTGTTTCCAATGCTAAGAGTTTTTTTAAGGTAGTTTTGATAGTGGAGTTGTACCTCTCGACTAGACCATCCGTTTGAGGATGATAGGCCGATGTACGGATTTGTTTAATCCCTAACTGGGAACACACCTGTTTCATCAGTCGGGATACAAAAGGGGTCCCCTGATCGGTTATGACCTCCTTCGGAAACCCTACTCTGGTAAAGACAGTAATCATGGCCTTCGCCACATTGGTGGTATCTGGTTTCCGCAGGGGTAGAGCTTCTGGAAAACGAGTGGCATAATCCACGATAACAAGGACATACCTACATCCACTACGTGAGGGTAACAAGGGGCCTATGATGTCCATGCCTACTCGGCTAAAGGGCTCACTTATTATTGGGAGGGGTTGTAAGGGGGCCCTGGGTGGGTGATATCTACTGTTACATTGACATATAGGACACTCTCTACAATACCGCTTTACCTGTTGATATATCCCAGGCCAGTAGAAAAGATCTAAAATGTGTTTTTCTGTTTTTTCGGCTCCGAAATGTCCCCCAAGCAAATGATTATGAGCCAGATATAAGACCTTTTCCCTGAATGGTTCAGGAACCAGTAATTGGGCTTTTTGTGTTGGACTTCCCTTTCTATATAGGAAACCCTGTTTCTTAAAGAAATATGGACATACATGTTGGGGGTCCTCTTCGTTCAGAGCTTGATTCCAGGCTCCCTGTAGCGCTGGATCTTCCTGTTGAGCTGCATGGAAACTTCTGTCTGTTTCCCATGGATTTTTGTCTACAGTTATCGGCAATGCAATATGGTTTTTATTTTTCTCCGCTCGTCTCTGTCGTTTGCTTTTCCGTACTTTTGCTTCTGGCCATTCTTTCCCTTCTTCTTGTGAAAATGGAGCAGTCGATAACCACTCCTCTTCCTGGTGTGGCTTATCTTGTAATAGCTGATCTAGCTTTGGATAATCAGTCCCAAGGATAGCTTGTTCGGGTAACTGAGGAATTAACCCGACAGTCAAAGTAGTACCCTCATATTTCGGATGCCGTATTCTTACTTGTGCGGTTGGATACGGCTTTGTATCACCATGTACGCATCTTATTGCTACTGCTCCATCAACAGGACCAATATGTGAACCCAGGTCTTGCGGTCGAACCACACTGTGTAGGCATCCAGTATCGGCTAAGGCTGTTACTCTTTGTCCGTTTACAGATATAGTGCAATGGTATGGAGGTTGCTTTCTCTCTGAGGAAGAACAATAATAATTACGAACCACACCGATTTCCATGGGTTCTTCTTTCTCTTTTTGAGGACAAAATCGTGCAATATGGCCCATCCCTCTGCATTGGAAGCACTGTGGTCCCATAGGGGCCCGAATTATGGGTGACCCAGGTACAATGGCTATAGGTTCAGGTTTCTTTTGTGGAGGTGGGCGAGGGGGTCGATGAAGTACGGGCCCACTGTTTTTCCCTGAATAGTCATTGCCTTTTTGAAGCTCTTGGGCCCTACTATATGCCCTTGCAATGTCTACAGCCGTCTCAAGGGTGAGATTAGCTTGCTGTCAAACCCATTTCTGTATAGGAGGGTGAAGAGATGTCAAGTACTGTTCCAGATAAATTTTAGCCATGATGCCATCTTTGTCGGTGGTAGCAGGCTTTAACCATCTATCGGCCATATCTTTTACCCTGAAATATAAGGCTCGGGGTGTCTCTTGGGGACCTTCGTTCATTTGACGAAATTTTTGTCTATATGATTCATCGTCAATTCCTAATCGTTCCATGATACATTTTTTTAGATCCGCATAGGCGACACCTCCTTGTATCGTTGCTGCTTGATAAGCTGCTTGTAAGTCGCCCGATAGTAAGGGTCCTAGATACTGACCCCACTTGTCCACGGGCCATGAAGCTGCAGCTGCCATCCTCTCAAAGTTAGTAAAGAAAAAATCGGGGGCTTCTCCACTTACGTATCTCTGCAATACTACGGAGGGCAAAGTAGTAGGACCTCTCTGTTGTCCCAATACCTCCGTTAATTTACCCAGCGCTGTCTCCTGAGTTTGTCCTTGACCTGTTAGAACTTGTTGTATTTTCGCTCGGTCCTCCTCTACCACAGTCAGGAACCATTCCATCACCTTTCCCAGGTGTTCTTGGTTTTCCGCCATTTTGGTAAGTGCTGCCTCCATTGCGCCTTCAGATCCCACTTCTGACACCACTTGTGGGAGCGCAGGTCGGATAAACAGGCGTGGAGGCTGAAGATAGTTTCGAATAGGGTGTTTAATAATAACAGATTGAGGAACAAAGGTTTGTGAATCAGTGTGAATATCTTCCGGCGTTTCTTCTTCTTGGAGGAGGGCTGTTGCAGGTGTGTTTCCCGGCTCCTCGTCTTCGGAGTACTCAGGATTTCCCCGGAGGCTCATAAAAGAAGCGGAAAAGAAAGGGGCCGTCAGGTCACTGATTCTATGTAAAGGTACAGGAGTATACCGTCACCACACCACAGTGTTTGTTTCTTGGGAGATCCGTGTGCTTTAACCAAAAGTTACGGGAACTTAAATATGATTGAACTAAGGGTGGGCTGTCACGACCTACAATGGTCATAAACTGATACAGTCTGTAATAGGTACAAAAATAAAGGAACTTGATCACCACACCCTATTTGGATGCGTAATCGACGTTTATATGAATAAACCAATATCCACTTTAAGAAGATGATCGACTGTCTTGAAATACAAAATGGTTCACCAGTTAAACCAAAGTTCTACGTTCAGGAAAAACAATATGTCAGGTTAACTGAGTTGCACATTAATTAATCAGAATACCGGTTTTCTAACACCACTGTTCCGTATTCTACCCTCAGTCCCTTGTAACACCCCACTCACCGGCCCTGCCGTAAATCTCCAGAGTCACGACCGCTCTCCAGCATCCTCCGGGGGACTGCACCAGTCCTCACACCACGGTTCGTCCGATTCCTCTTCGGCGCCGTCTTCGTTCCGGAGCCCTGGCACGCTGGTCTGGATCCGTTGAATGGTTTCCGTCTCCTCCGCTGGCGTCTTCTCCGTTGATTCCACCTTCCAACCCGACGCGCCTTCTTTCACGCAAACTCGGCTTTTCATTGGTTCTCTAGGTGTACCTCCCGGGTCATGCCCAACCCCTTCCGGGTCCTGACTACCGTTGGCTCCCTGTAGGAACACGGAAAGACGGCATGGAGTTTCAGAGTTGGGATCGGGACTCTCGGTGTCCGACCGACATGTTTGATCCGTTAATGAACAACTGGGTTTAACCGCCCATGGAGATACATCGGTGAGTTCCTCCTCACACTGTTTTCGTAATGTTAAAAATAAAAACCTTTTTTAGAAAAACAGTGTGAAAGATTAGGGGACCACTTTCGCCACTGAAGTTTTAAAAAAGCATTCCACTTGGACTTTACAGTTCACCATTAATGATTGCAAATGTATGCTTTTATTATGATGAATGATGTTCAGCAACATCCAGTTCCATGCAGCGGTAAAAGCCAAAACAAAGGGGTCCCATGGAATATAACATGGTTCTCCTGGGACCCAATGCACTAAAGTTGCAGCCCATGCATTACAGTCATTATGCCTAGCAATGTGCACCAAGAAATGCAACAGCGAGTACATCAAGACATGCTAATAATGTGACTTCCCAAAGTTTTAATTGCTTTGTTTTATTTGTGGGAATGTTTCACTCTTAGTGTCACTCACTTGTGGATTGCAGGGTTGATACCTCTCTTGTAAAGAAAATACCAGGCATTTGTTTTTCTTTTAGCAACTGCCAAAGGTATACATATACAGAGACAATGAATCATGTGTGTGTAAATCAATGTATAAGAAATGTTAACAATGAGGACTACAAGGTGTAGGAGCCACATGGTATCCATTCAGGTAGACACTATGGGGCTTATTTACAAGCCCCTAGCGCCACTTTTGGCTAATTTATAACATGGGAAAAGTGACATACGGGTGGGACGAGGGCTTGTAAATCTGCCCCTATATTTTAAGAGTGCTTGATCAGGAGAAGTAGAAAACTCAGATTTAAAATGTAACACTGTGGTTGGTGTTGGCTTTACTAATAAGACTTTATTTCCACCCAAAGACACTGTTTGTAACAACCTCACGATAATGAAAGACTAGGGAAAAGCATACGTTTTGTCTTGCATTCAGCTGTTTGTTGCCAGATCATACCTCATTGTGCTACATTTAGGTTTTTAACTTAGTAACTGAAGAATCTCTGTGACAATAGCAGTAACCAATTGAGCTAACTATAAAATACAATTCTGCTATCTGCATGGTACACATGTTTTGCAGCAGGCACTTTAACCCTTTGTGCTACTTTATGGTGAACCAAAACAGTGCCTAGACACAACTCCATCTCTCTCCAGCTGGTGCATTAATCACCAGAGTTACAGGTCATTATGTTTTATATTTTAATAACACAATGGTGTTTTTTATTTGTGTTAGTACAGTGCTTTGTGGTATTTGAAGTACATTTAAAGTATCTTAGTCATATTTTTATAGTACCTTATACTGCAGTTTTGCTTTTTCTAAGTGTTGTATATAACCAAGGTTACGCTCACTCAATTTCATAGTACTCAATTTACGGACCTAAGAAAGATGGTATGCTAAGTTGAACATGCAAAGATCTTTTACCTCACTAGCAGGTAAGAAGTGGATTCCAAGCATGTAATCCACCCGTGTTACCTACCGTTATCAATGCGTGTGTGCTCAAGGAAAGGGCAACCTTGGTAATGGCTAAAATGGCCTGCTCATGCATGGAAGCCAGGACCAGCTGAAATTTCTGTTTTAAGCATGTGGAAAGGACATTATGTGGTATTTGTGTTTTTTGCATCCCAGATAAGAAGACATTTTTGAGAACTGCAAAGAGTTTAAAAAAAGAAAGCTATATCACATGCTGCAGCAAGTCTGTTTATTAATATTGAACTTTGGAATTTTGTATCATGGGTCAAACATACATTTAACACAGATCAGATCCTGCTTGCAAAAGATGGTAGGGTCCTCAAATGAAAGGCTAAAACAGATTGTGAGAAAAGAGCTGCAAAAATGAGGAAATATGATGCCTTCTACTTGGACTTTGGATTCACCTGCATCACCATAACTGGCAAAATTAGGTCACAGTGTGTGGTTTGTGTCATCATAAAGAACAAGAAGAGTTGGAAGGTCTGGGAAACAAAGTGCCAAGTCTACAAGGTCCTCATTGAAAGCTACGTATTTGAATTGCACTGAACCAGACCAGAGTGGTCGCTAGACACTAGGTGTATAATAGATATCCTATCAGCCCACCCACTTGGCGGAGCCTCGTCATGTAGGACATCTAGAACCAGCTTGGTGTGTCAGAGCCTAGAGGAATTGGCTAGACAGCACACAAATATGGCTCATACAATAGAAGTGTCCACGCCACTGGGCGGTGCTGGTGCAGTGCAGTGCAAAAAAGAAAAGTGAATCAGTGATATAAAATGACGGTCAACGCAAACGAAAAAACTTTTTATTGGTGTTCACCTGGACGTCAGATTAAAAAGAGATGCAAGACAGTGTGACAAAATCACTGTCTACTTTGCTGTGTAATAGAATAGGCCAACATGTTTCTGCCACTGGGTGATACTACACCGGCATTCTTCAGGGCCATTTACAAGGAATGTTGCTACTGCAAAGGTACACTCTGATGTTAGTGTAAAACGTGAGGATGACAGACCAGGAGTTTTTAGACTGTCAAACTAATACTGTGGTCACTAGTACCATCCTACCGTATCCTCTTGAACCGTTTGTTGATAGAGGATGCAGTCCTGTAAGCAAAAGAACAGAAGAAAAAAACTACTGTGCATTCATGTAGCATAACAAACTTACAGGAGAAGTTAGCCCCAAATGGGGTTACATAACATAAGGACCAAGGTGCGACTCAGCACGGCCAGGCCAATTTAGACCAGCCACTCTAATTTATCACAGGTTGCAAAAAAATAAACCACAGAAATTTCTGAATGCAAAGTCGAGAATAATGAAAAAGACTTACCCAACAGTGTGTGGGAGTCAAGCCTCACCTTACCCGGCAACGGCTCGGAGATTGAGGCCCCGCTCTAGGCACAAACATATATGTGTAAACATGTGGACCGGAGCGACTAGAAAGATCTGATATGTATCTTTAGTCAGTACTATGTCTCAAAAAGTTTGTGCGTTTGAACAGCTGGTTGTTAGTTACCCACCACGACCACAGGACCATGGAGGACAAGATTAGGGGAAGGCATAGATGTTAATTAAACATTACTAAAGATGCTGACTGATAGGGCAGATTATGTATAAATCCCATTATTTAACCCAAAGTGTTAAGTGCCTTTGTAAATACCCAAATATGCATACAGCTGTCAGTTAGAATATACTGCAGCACTCAAGATAAAACATGAAAAAAGTGGTTCAACTGTCTCTCTAATATGGCTTGTTCTAAAGATAGAGTATAGCCTCTGACTTAACTGGCGAGGCAAAGCAAAATCAGACGCCCAGCGCCTCAATAGTTCAGCAAGGCAAAAAAACGGATGTTGACTAATCGCGCCGGTTTTGCAGTTAATATTACTGCTAACAAAACCGCTTCTTTAACCCTCATTATGTCTACCAAACAAAGTTTCAGACTAATGCAAAAATAGCGCGGTGCGACCACTCACCTCTCCGTCGGTACCTCTCGGCTAAGCCCAAAGCCGAAGGGGAGGCAACGAGGGGAGGTGAGACGCGCTTTAAATACCTGTTCTAATTGGCGGAGGTAGCGTAATGATGATCAGCTGCTCCTCCTCATTCCGGTCTTGTAATGCGCGAAAGATGTTCGCTGCGCATGCGTCCCAGGAAAGCATCTCGTAACGCGCTGTGGTCTCAAACCGGGGCATGCGCAGGGTGATGGTTAGCGCGCCTGCAGTTAGTGATAAGGGAACGTCTTTACGCATGCTCAGACAACTGGAACGCCGCATGTATTATAACGGCGATAATGCAAAGAACGAGCGCGCCCTGATGCATATGAAAGGGCAAACATACCGCGAATACATTAAACAGGCGCTGTTAGTTCCGTTATACGCCTGATTTACAAAGTATGTCACAGCTGTTGAGTTGTCAGAATTAAAATAAAGAGACAGTAGAAACCACATTTCAAAGGGGGTATTTACAAAGGTTACAAATATTGAAAAGTAAACCTCAGAGAATGTGTACTGCCAATGATATGTAAAACATGACCCACGAAGTGTAAAATCATGATCTATGTAGATAGAGCAATTCATGGATAAGGCTCTAGGAGAATAGAACCATATCTGAAAAATGTTTACATTTCTTGGTCCATTCGCAAAGATAGAGACGGTATTGATGATTCCTACCGAGGGCTGTACAATGTATGGTTACTAGGAAGAGCCTAGGTAGTGTACAGTGCAGGAAGCTATATGGAGGAGGCATAGAGTGCTCAGAGTTATCAGTGCATGATGGTAAGTGCTCAAGAGCTAATCCAAACTACTCATATGGATACCCATGGGATGTTGTCGTTCAACCCTGACACATCAGTTTTCAATTTAAAAATCCACCGTTGTTCCTTGATGAACAGGAACCGTGAGACATCAGTGATGTGTGCTGGGATGAAGGGTTGTTCAAGGACCACCCACCTCAAGTCTTCTGCTTTGTGCTTCTTGATTAGAAAGTGGTTCGTCAGGCAGGTGGATTGTTTACTACAACGTATCGTGCTCTTGTGTTCACTGATCCGCAACTTGACTCTCCTGGTAGTGTGTCCAATATATGCCAGACCGCAGGGGCATGTGATCATATAGATCAATTTCTCCGAGTTGCAGTTCGTATGATTAGTCAACTTCCAAGGTCTGGATGTGCCGATGTCAATGGAAAGGGTCTTCTGAGTCTGTGGACACACAGTACAACTACCACACGGGTAGTGCCCCCGAACCGGGGAGGTGTTCCAGATGGTATCAAGAGTAGTAATAGTTTCTCTTCTTTGTGTCTTGGGTCTGGTATGAACCAGGCTATCTCTGATACTTGGCCCTCTTTTAAAGGCGAATAACGGTCTGGGTATGTCACCGGATGCTGTGTTGAGGATCTTCCAGTGCTTCAGTACCGTTTGCGAGCGGGGCCTCAATCTCCGAGCCGTTGCCGGGTGAGGTGAGGCTTGACTCCCACACACTGTTGGGTAAGTCTTTTTCATTATTCTCGACTTTGCATTCAGAAATTTCTGTGGTTTATTTTTTTGCAACCTGTGATAAATTAGAGTGGCTGTTCTAAATTGGCCTGGCCGTGCTGAGTCGCACCTTGGTCCTTATGTTATGTAACCCCATTTGGGGCTAACTTCTCCTGTAAGTTTGTTATGCTACATGAATGCACAGTAGTTTTTTTCTTCTGTTCTTTTGCTTACAGGACTGCATCCTCTATCAACAAACGGTTTAAGAGGATACGGTAGGATGGTCCTAGTGACCACAGTATTAGTTTGACAGTCTAAAAACTCCTGGTCTGTCATCCTCACGTTTTACACTAACATCAGAGTGTACCTTTGCAGTAGCAACATTCCTTGTAAATGGCCCTGAAGAATGCCGGTGTAGTATCACCCAGTGGCAGAAACATGTTGGCCTATTCTATTACACAGCAAAGTAGACAGTGATTTTGTCACACTGTCTTGCATCTCTTTTTAATCTGACGTCCAGGTGAACACCAATAAAAGTTTTTTCGTTTGCCTTGACCGTCATTTTATATCACTGATTCACTTTTCTTTTTTGCACTGCACTGCACCAGCACCGCCCAGTGGCGTGGACACTTCTATTGTATGAGCCATAATTGTGTGCTGTCTAGCCAATTCCTCTAGGCTCTGACACACCAAGCTGGTTCTAGATGTCCTACATGACGAGGCTCCGCCAAGTGGGTGGGCTGATAGGATATCTATTATACACCTAGTGTCTAGCGACCACTCTGGTCTGGTTCCGTGCAATTCAAATACGTAGCTTTCAATGAGGACCTTGTAGACTTGGCACTTTGTTTCCCAGACCTTCCAACTCTTCTTGTTCTTTATAGTTTCAATAGGGGTGATCCGAGTTGGGACGGTCTATAAATATAATCCCCTTGACCCTCCTTAAATAGTTGTTTTTCTGGTTTGTGTCATCACCTTGGCTAAGAAAGCTTGAAACCAAACAAATTAAAGCGATACCTGGAAGCTAAACACAGATCACTAGAGGGAAAGAATAGAGATTTGTTTGCCAGAAAGATGGAAGACGTCATCCACCAAAAAGACACTATGAAAAATGTGGTCCCAAACCAACTAATGGCCTGAAAGCTTCTTACTAAGTGACGTATCGTGTTGCCAAAAACAAAAAGCCTTTTACAGATGGGGGAAAAAGTGATTCTTCCTGCAAGTCTCGGTGGGACAGGACAATACTTGGTGAAAAAGCAGCAATGTTTAAAATGGTATGCCTCTCAGACACAACAGTTTGCCGCCGCATCTGTGACATGTCAGAGGATATCCACAGACAACTTGTAGCACACTTAAATTGAGTTTGTTTGCTTTGCAATTGGATGAAGTGACTGACTTATCTAAGGAATTTCGTTTACTTGCTTATGTCTGGTACTGCCACAAAACTGTAATATTGAAGATTTTTTATTCTAGTGTAAACCAATCAAGGGACATGCAACAGCATCAGCCCTGTTTCGAATTCTCAATGACTTCCTGTGCTGCAATGGCTTAAAATGGGACAGCTGTGTTTGTATCTGTATGGATCGTGCTTGTTCCACGTGTGGGGCTAGGCCAGGCTTAAAAGCCAAAGTGTTGAAAGTGGCTCCTCATATTCTATGGTCCCACTGCATGATACACCGAGAAGCCCTTGCAGCTCAAAACATAGATAGAGAACTTAAAGATGTGTTGAATTCTGCTGTGAAAATAGTTAATTTCATAAAGGCTCACCCCACTAGAGCTCGTCTCTCTGAAAGTTTATTTGCAGAAATGGGAGCGGAACATGATGGTTTGCTTTTTCATCAAGAAGGCCCGTGGTTGTCCAGAGGTAGATGCTGAATCACACTTTTGATTTGAGGAATGAAGTAGAACAATTTATTATGGATTTGGACCCCTACAAAGCAGAACAGCTGTGTAATCCCCATTGACTTGCACTTTTAGCATACCTTGCAGACATCTTTGATATATCAAATTACTTGAATTTGTCTTTGCAAGGTGCTAAAAGATCACCTTTCACCATGTATAAAAAAAATCTGCCTTCAAGAAAAATATGGAGAAGTGTAAATCTAGGTGGCCTGCTTGCAGCATTCTCATGTTTAGCAGAAGCTCTTGAGGATACAGGATATGAAGTTGAAAGTACCGTTGAGGTCAAAAGAAATCCCTTGACTTCTCTCAGGGACAGTTTAGAAAAGTACTTTTCTGAGGACACTGATCATGTCAATGACTGGGTCTTTCAAACATTTCAAGTGGATGCAGGTGCTCATCTTCCAGTGCACCTTCAGGAAGACCTAATTGAGGACCAGAGTGACCGTGTACTCCGGATGCAATTCAAAATCTTATTGGGATAATTTTGGCTTAAAAAGTTCCGAACAACATTCAGGTTTGCAAAAATCGCAGTCAAGACTCTTCTGCCTTTTAGCTCATCATCTTTATATGAGGTTGGGTTCTCAGTATTGGCAGTAATTAAAGACAAAGTACAGTTCCAGACTGGAAGGATGGCAGTAGCAGGAATGCATCCATAAAATACCTGACTCTCTGGAGAAAAAAACAGGCAGACCCATCACATTTGTTCAAAAAAGTGTTAACATCCAAAAGGGTTTTGTCAAACTGTGTTTTGTTTGTACCATTGTACATTTTTTTGCAATTCATTTTGGAGACTTTTTGTTTGAACTGCATAGTAAGCCTCTGACTCCAAACCACAGTCACCCACAAACCTTTGGTTTGCTAAACACTATTTAATATTATTTGTCCACTGTAAAAATGAGTTGCCATTGGAATTTGGGGTGTTTATGGTTGTCAATGATGAGGAGTACCAAGTTGCAGAAATTTTCATCAGGAGGGCATCCTTACGCCTAATAAATGTTCCCAGGGAGGTCTCGACATCCAAACGTTTGAACACCTCTGATTTAGAGCCAATGTGTAAAGTATTTATGTTGCACACAATCAGCAATAAACTGAAAACATAACTCAAGAAAAATTCCACACCAGTTTAGAAAAATAGAATACATTTTAATAAATCAAACATCCAATCATGAGAACTAGAGTTATGAATTTTAAAATTTCAAGGCAAAGAATAGCATGTAAAAAATCAAAGCACCAACCACAGACATATAGTCCAAAGATATGGCCTACTGCAATGGAACGTGAGTCTGATACAGAAAGTGAATTGGGCCCGGTCAGTGCTTACCTTTGGACTGAGCAGAAATGTTGGCAACAATTTTCTGCAGAAGGTAAAGTTCAGCAGGACAAGGCTGCAGATGTTGTCTTAGTAGGAAGCCTCCTCATTGGGGAGCTGCTGGAGGAAGTCACAGTGAAGATTTCTTTGTTCAGACTTAGTCTCTTTCTCAGATGTTGAAAATCTTTAGTGGGACGAAGCTTGAGGCTGTAGCCAACGAGAGTTCCTTGAGACCAAATACCCCTCAGGCGAAGGACCACTGAACCAGATTGGCTGCTGCTAAGAAGGACTGTTGTGCTGTCAGGCCAACCAACGATGCACCTTGGACTGATAGACAAGCAGGTTAGTCCCAGTCTTTTCTCAGTTTTCAGAGCAATTTTTTGCAAAAATGTTTCTAAGCCCCAAGTTTTGGATTTTGGCTATCTGGGCACATTTAGCACCACCCCCAATGGTCCAGGACTGACGGGGCACAACGTGGGGGGTTAGGACTCACTCAGGCTGGGTCCTGGTGCAGGTTCAGGATGGTTGGATCCTTTTCTTGTCCTTATGCTCTGATCATGAGGCCTGCCAACTACCCCTTGAATTCCCTCTGGTGGTCATGGGTTTAAGCAGTAGAGCACTGCTCAAGCAGCAGGGCATAACTCTGAGGGTTCAAGGCAGGCTCCAAGTTGGAAAGCGTTCCCTCCAGTTGCAGCAAAGAAGTCTTGTGAAGTACACAGCAGGCCACAGCAGTAGGCAGTCCACTTAGAGCTCTTCTGCTGGTCCAGAAAGTCAACTCAAGAGTGAGTGTGAGGGTCATATTTTTAGGTCTCGACTATTATATCCCGCAGGGATAGACAGGCGAGATTATAGTAGGCAGTTCAAAACTCTACCAAACTTGCGGATCCCATACAGTTCATGTGAGTATGCCATCGCCAGACACGTCACAACACCATTTGTCTGTGCCTCGCATCAGACTTCAAAGGCTGCCGCTCCCCCCGCTCCCCTGTGTGCACATCGCGCACCACCATTTGTCCATGCCTAGCATCAGACTTCAAAGGCTGCTGCTCCCCCGCCCACACCACGCCACAGCAATGCCGAGAGCGTGTTTTTTTTGTTTTGCATGCAACTGGCATAGCGCTCAATTTCGTCATAAGACCGGCATCTCTGCGCTTTTGTTTGTCCGGGGATAGCATCTGTGCTGTGGCACGGGCTACTCCAGCTCAGTTACTTGCGGCCTTTATATTTATTTATAGCTGACAGCTGTAATACACTCATGGAGTTAAAACTAACAGCTTGAAATAAATATCAAATACATTCAGCAATCAGTCTCTTTGTGCATAAGCATTGAGTAAGACGTTGATACTCGTTTCTTGACCTGGGGAGGATGAAGATGTGGGTCGGTCTTGTTCAAGGCTAGTTCGACCTCTGGCATGTGATGTCAGCCCTCGTCATCGGACAATGGTGCACCCTTTCTCCTCCAGCAACTCGTTACTGCTTTTTACACTCTCATAAGCTCCTTTTCCATTGTGTTCCCTTCTCTCTGCTATTATTCCTGTGCCCTCTCACACATGCAGGCTATGTGTCCCCGTCCTGTCTCTTCCCTTTCTCTCTTCTTGCGACCCTCTCTTCATTCGCTCCCCATGTAAGACTGCTCTCATTATCCCATTATAACTGTTTCCTCCATATTTTTCATCTCCCACTCCCTTCCCCACTGTCTCCCCCTTCCTTTGTCGCTGTCGTCCCCTCTCCTTGTCTCTCTTTCCCTATTACCTTCCCACTTGTCGTTTCTCTATCTGCCTGCCGTCTCCCCGCCCGACTTTACAATTCTCTCATTCCCCTCTCTTTCTCTCTCTATCCTATTCTCCACACAATGTGGTCTATGTGTCTCTCCTTTCCTTTCTTGCATTTCTCGTTCTCTCACTTCTTTCTCACTAGTTAACCTTCTTTTATGCCTTATCTCTCTCACAGTCGTCTCTCCTGCCTCTGTTAATCCCTCACCCTCACTCCCCCTCCCCCTCACACACCATCACCCTCACTCACCCTCACACCCTCACACCCCCTCACCCTCACACCCCCTCACCCTAACACCCCCTCACACCCCCTCACCCTCATACCCCCTCAACCTCACACACCCTCACCCTCACACCCCCTCACCCTCACACCCTCACACACCCTCACCCTCACACCCCCACCCTCACACCCCCTCACCCTCACACACCCTCACACACCCTCACTCACCCTCACACACCTTCACTCACCCTCAAACCCCCTCACCCTCTCACCCTCACACACCCTCACTCGCACTCACACCCCCTCACACCGCATCACCCTCACACACCCTCACCCTCACACACCCTCACCCACCCACACACCCTCACACCCTCACCCTCACACACCCTCACACCCTCACACCCTCACACCCCCTCACCCTCACACCCCCTAACCCTCACACCCTCACATAAAACAAAGCATAGCATAACAAAACATAGCATAGCAAAACACAACAAAAGATAACATAACATAACAAAACACAACAAAACATAGCATACATAACAAAAAATAGAATTGCAAAGCATAGCAAAACATAGCATAGCATAACAAAACACAACCAGACATAGCATAACATAACAAAACACAACACAACATAGCATAGCATAACAAAACAAAGCTTAGCATAGCATAACAAAGCATAGCATAGCATAACAAAACATAGCATAACAAAACATAGCATAGCAAAACAAAGCATAGCATAATAAAACACAACAAAACATAGCGTAGCATAACAAAACATAGCATAGCATAACAAAGCATAGCATAGCCAAACACAACACAACAAAACATAGCATAGCATAACAAAACACAGCATAACAAAAAAAATCATAGGATAGCAAAACTAAACATAGCATAGTATAACAAAACAAAGCATAGGATAGCAAAACAAAACATAGCATAGCATAACAAAACATAGCATAACATAACAAAACATAGCATAACAAAACACAACAACTTATAGCATAACAAAACATAGCAAAACACAACAAAACATAGCATAGCTTAACAAAACACAACAAAACATAGCATAGCAAAACATATAGGGCTAGATGTAGGTAGAAAAGATTTACCAATTTTAAATTACCGAATTTTACCGATTCGGTAATTTAAAATCGGTAAATCTATGGGTCCGACATGTAGGTATTCAGATGTGCTGGAATACCGAATCGGATGAATTTGGTATTTACTGATTCGGTAAATACCGAATCGGTAATGCCCATTCATTCCTATGGGCTTTGAAGCCCATAGGAATGAATGGGCATTACCGATTCGGTATTTACCGAATCGGTAAATACCGAATTACACAAGGGTGCAGGGGGTGTCACTTTGACACCCTCTGGCACCACCAAAACAGGCACGGTGCATGTGGCAGGCATACCTGCCCTATGGGCAGGTCTGCCTGTCACATGGCATAGTTGTGCATGCACACATGTGCATGCACACAGGAATCGGGATTTTACCATCAAATTGGATTTGATGGTAAAATACCGATTTGTTAAGGCTCCTGGGACTCTGAAGAGTCCCACCTACATATGGGTGGCTCCGAATCGGTAAATTTACCGATTTCTTATTTTACCGAATCGGTAAAATTACCGAATCGGTAATTTTACCGATTCGGTAAAATAATACCCCCTACATACCATTCGCCTATTTACTGATCGGTAACGGCCGAAAATACCGATTTTCGGCCGTTACCGACCGACCTACATCGGGCCCATAATAGCATAGCAAAACGTAGCATACCAAACACAACAAAACATAGCATAGCAGAGCATAACAAAACATAGCATAGCAAAACAAAGCATAGCATAATAAAACACAAAAATACATAGCATAGCATAACAAAACATAGCATAGCATAACAAAGCATAGCATAGCAAAACATAGCATAACAAAACATAGCATAGCATAACAAAACACAGCATAGCATAACATAGCAAATCAAAGCATAGGATAGCAAAACATAGTATAGCATAACAAAACAAAATAGAGGATAGCAAAACAAAACATAGCATAGCATGCAGCATCCCTCCGCACCACCACAGCATCACTCAGGGGCACCACAACATCACTATGTGCTACCACAGCATCACTGAACGCCACAGCATCACTCGTTCGCCATCACAGCATTACTCAGCGCCACCACAGCATCAATCTGTGCAACCATTCAACAACACCTGGTTCCAATATGTTCTCTCAATGTTTTAAGCTTTATTACAAATGTAACAAAAAGATGTTAATATTTCACTTCTGTTCTTGGATTTTCGTCACAATAAAATACACTGAACATAATCTTCACAAAAGTTATTCACAAAAGTTTAAGATATTGACATTATAATATACAATAGCTTTTATTTAAGTTTTAATTATTTTAAAAAATGTAAAGCCATTGTTATTTGTAATCTCAATACATCTAAGTCATGTAATACAACACATATTGCATTACAAATGCTATAGGTGTCACATTTGCGAAAGTCAAAACTATTGCCATTGTAAATGACAAAGCTATCATTCATTCACAAATCTTTATTTCGGCACATTGTGGCCATAAAAGATGCATAAAAACAACGGTACATAGCACATTCATAATAGAGCAATGGAAGATTTACATGGAGTTGGATGGGGTTAGGGAAAATACAATAAAATCCATAATTTAATTAAAAAGGCATATATAAAAACATTTTTGTAAAATCAATTTATACAGTACCAATAATTTGGTTACATTGGAGCAATTCATTAATATACAAGCATCTGATAATCAGAACAAACTTGTCATATACAGAATACTTAAACACAAGCCTGACCATTTATAACTCCAGACCCAGTTTCTTACGTGCTGACAATAGAAATCTACTGACACAAAAGACAATCACTTGTCTAGTGTCAGTTTTAATGATCCTATATGCTTCATTGTGGGTGCGTACACCTATAGCATTACACAGAGGCTTAATCCACTTTTTCCTTGCTGAGATATATGCTGCACAGAAGAAGAGGATATGATTATCGTCTTCTTTAGAACTAGACTGACAACACATGCACTTCTCACTTTTTGATGGTCCTGCTATCTTCGACCACCTAGCTAGGGTTTTATTGGTTTTCAGTATTCCATACCTAAATTTCAAATATAGGCTTTTAGCCAAAGGTGGTCGGACCTCATTTAAGAAGTCATCGAAGTATGGAAAATCCTTATACACCAAAAAACTACTTGTGATAGATCCACCTGTATGGCTATTAGGGAGGTTACATGATATATAAGCCCAAAATTTCCTTTTTACCAGTTTCTTACAACTTTGCGTCAAACATGAGGGCTCTTCCCAAAAGTGTGACAGCCTAATTCTACAAAGCCATGTTCGCACGTGTTTCAACCATGCATTAGAATTAAGCAAATCCAGACTCATTAATTCTATGAGACCATCTCTATAGTCTTTGAGTTCTGGTGTATACCAGAGTCTCACCCAATAGGAGAGTGGGCGCAGGATTGCATAATGGTCTGTACGCTTCATGCTTAGGTCCAGCATTAAAGTTAAAAGTGGAGTACGTTTAGGTAGCCTCAGAAAACTTCTATAGAAATTATTTTCACTTTTCATAAAATGGTTCCCAGCTGTTAGGCCCCAGATTTCTGCGCCATATAGCGCTGCTGACTGGGCCTTAAATTTAAACACTTCTAGTGCTGGAGATACTGATTTACTAAGGCTCTCCCCATGTTTCCTTATAATAGGTAAGGTGTTCTGAGTCAAAATCGTTTTGCTCTTTTCTTCTTGGGTTTTCCATGAATTCTTTGAATCTATAGAAACACCCAAGTAGACAAAGCTATTAATTTAGCTATTTTCAAAACCAACACATATACAAAATTTGTCATTTACAATACCAATAGCTCAAACTTTCCTAATGCGAGACCTATTGCATTGCAAATGCTTGTTATACCTGGTGCCTTCGTTGAAGTAGCAGAAGTTTCTAGAGAATACCAATTGAAGTTCTTTAAGTTTTCTGGCTCCCCTGTCCTGACCCTTGGATGTCTGCATGAACAGTACAGTGGTGTCCTTTGTGTGAAGACAGAGCACAGCCTATTCAGCTGTAAGTGGGGTTGTGCCCAGATCTGCCCACCATACTGCCAGTTGACGGCCCATCTAAGTACACCTAATCCTTCTATTGTGCGACCGTCTGGGAGGGATAAACAAAGTCCAGTTGGCAACTATACCCAGTCACGTGACCCAGGAACAGACTGCAGGCCCCAAATAGATAGGGCAGGAAAATGCTGGCTTATAAAAGCCACATTTTCAAAATTGTAACTTAAAATTCAACTTTACTATTAAA
The DNA here is from genome assembly GCF_964263255.1 of Lissotriton vulgaris. Classification (NCBI taxonomy): domain Eukaryota; kingdom Metazoa; phylum Chordata; class Amphibia; order Caudata; family Salamandridae; genus Lissotriton; species Lissotriton vulgaris. The sequence continues at coordinate 140,010 of NW_028250111.1, forward strand.
GAGAGTTTTAAATATTTAAATTAAAAACTTTCAAACACCAAACATGAAATGTATACCTGGTCCCAATCAAACATCAGTACTTATCAAATGTAATAAGGCACCTCAATGTTATCCTATGAGAGAGGTAGGCCTCACAGAAATGAAAACAGATTTAGGAATTTTCCACCTCCAGGACATGTACAACTAAAGTACATGCCAAACCATTTAATTACAATGCATTCTGCCATATGAGCTACCTAGGGCCTACTTTAGAGGTGATTCATATGTAATACAATGGCAGTTTAAGGCTTGGCAAGGGGGTTGTTTTGCTATGTCAAACTGGCAGTTAAAAACTGCATTCAGACTGCAATGGCAGACTTAGGACATGTTTTAAGGTGGCACAATAGGTGCTGCAGGCCCACAAGTGAAAAAAAAAACACCACTGGGTTTGGGCTCTCAACAGTAAGGTCAAGCCACTGACCAACAAGAAACAAATATACTGCCAATACTGTTACCTTACTTACTTTTCAATTTGACATCAGCATATTGGATTACAACACAACATGGGTCATAGACTTATCATTCAGTCTGAATAAATCTTTCGGTTTTTATTTTATATTTTTAGCACGTTATTTCATTTTTTCAAATTTTTTAATTTCATTCATTTAAATTTTTATCGTTTTGACATTCATTACATCTACATCACATTTCAAAAGATACAAAAAAACTTTTTACATTTACTAAAAAGATTAGCCTAATCAATACATACATTCTTCTCAATCACTCTGGTCAAACAATCCCATTCACACAACCAACACACCTCTAGCTATTTACACAGATTTTTTGATTTGTTCACTCTTTATACAAAAAAACCATAGAAAACAATGTTAATGGATTTATCTTTTTGTTTTAACTCACACCCTTATGGTTATCTACAAAATGGTCTACGCGTTTCGAACTCCTCCTTGCTATGGAGTTCTCATCAGGGCCCAAAAGCTCTTATATTCAGAGCCTGAGGTGATACCTCACGACGTACATTCAAAAAACACCCATGAACGCTCTTCAGTTCTATTAGAATGATGTAGAAACTTGATAATGTTCGGGGTTCTTTTAACACTATTCTTTGGGCACACGCAATCGGGATACGCCTCCGAAAAAGCTGCTTTTTTTTTCATCTAATTTTCAGCCCAAAAAAAAAACAGAAAGATTTATTCAGACTGAATGATAAGTCTATGACCCATGTTGTATTGTACTCCAATATGCTGATGTCAAATTGAAAAGTAAGTAAGGTAACAGGATTGGCAGTATATTTGTTTCTTGCAGGCCCACAAGTAGCATTCAATTTACAGGCCCTGGGTATATGGTATGCTGCTTTAAAAGGGACTTATCATTAAATTAAATACGCCAACAATAAGGTATAAGTCAATTTTACCATAATCAAAGGAGAGGGCATATGCACTTTAGCACTGGTTATCAGTAATAAAAGTGCACAGAGTCCTAAGGCCATCAAAATCTAATGTGGCCAAAATAGGAGGGGTGAAGGTAAAATGTATGGGTGGGAGCTTGCAAAATGAACCAAGTCCAACACACACTGTTGAAAATGTCATGAAAAATATCAAGGTAAGCATCTCAGAGAGATGAGAGGGAGCTCCGTGTTCGTGTCTAGTGGTGTGGAAAGAAAGGAACAGACAACAGTGCTTGGGAGTGGTGCGTAGATAGACCCCACAAGTCAATTCCAGACCAGACCGTCATTTCGGAGCTACAAGTTGCCACCTTCTAGCGTGCACAGGTACAACTTAAAAAATTCCTTATCCAGTCTGACGCCTGGGAAATATTTAAAAAATGAGGAATCCGTACCTAGAATTCTCCATCAGAATAGAGTGGCAATAGCAAATGTCACTCCTTTAATGTACAACACATTCCAAAAAGTGTCTTAGATTGGGGTGGGAACAATAAATATGTCCCCTTTATTGTCCAATACCTTCACAAAACGGTTTAGATTGGAGTGGGAATAGTAAATCTGACCATTTGAGTGTCCAACACCTACCCCAAAATGGATTTGATTGGAGATAGAATAGTAAATGTGAACCCTTTGGTGTCAAAACCCTTCTTCTAAATGGCTTACATTGGAGTCGGAATAGTAAATGTGCCTGTTACAGTATTTCACCCCTTCCCTGAAATGCTTTACATTTAAGGGGCCGATTATGAGGCCATCCGGAAAGGGTCCGAACGGGATTCAGATTCGGTGAATCCGATATGGAGCCTATGTTTCTGACCGAATCTGACACCTTTCCTGACGAACGATTACAATGCAAGGAAACCGTTCAGGCTGTCCGAATTGGTTCCGAATGACATTCGGACAGCGTGAGTCGTTTGGAGCCGAATTGTACAGCTCTATTGACACGTTTTCCGAACAAGAGATTACGATGACCGACTCAGACAGCCGTTCCGATCCGGTCTGCCCGATAGGAAATGGCTGTCAGAAACTGACTTTGGGGAACCAAAGCAGGCCCCCTTTCACCCTCCAGTTGGGGCCCATGGGGGTACCCAAGGGACTCCTCACACCAACCATGCACTGTGTGGCAGGCACCATGGGTTGCCAGTCACAGGGTGCATGGTTTTCCCGAAACCCCCCCTTTTTGCAATGGGAGCCTGTGTTCTCGTTCGGAACACAGGCTTCCATTGAAGTCAATGCGCGTCTGACTGAACGATGTACGGAAGCATTATAATAAATCTGTCGGACTCACAGAACCCGAGTCAGTCGGAAACTATTCCGAAACCGTTTCAGTCTGAAGAGTTTCCTAACGAGATCATATTTGGTCCCCTAGTGGGAATAGTGCATCTGACCCCTTTAGCGTCCAATATATATCCCAAAGTGTCTTGGATTGGAGTGGGAATGGTAAATGTGGCCCCTTTAAGGTCCCACACTTTCTCCAAAATGACATACTTTAGAGTGGGAATAGTGCATGTGAAATCTTTAGTATCAAATATCTTCCATAAAATGATTCATATCGGAGTGGGAATTGTAAATGTGACTTCTTTAATGTCTAAGACCTTATGCAAACTAGCTTATATTAGTAATATGAATGGTAAATGTCAGTCATTTAGTCCTTCCCCTAAATATTTATATTAGTACTGGAATAGTAAATGTATTGTTTCTTGTGTTTAATATGTTCTACAATATATATCATAAAATACTTGGCATGGTATATTTTATTATGTCAAGGTGATTGTTAAGGGCCACTTAAATATAATACTGTATATGAATAAAAAAAATAAAGTGTTATGTTTTTGTGTTTATAGTTTAGGGTGGTTTATAATGTAGGGGTTTAAATAGAAATAAAGGAGTCAGTTTAATTTTATTTTTTGCTTTTATTCAGTGTACGTTTCAGTGTATGTTTTGTTAGTTTCTTCGTGATATAAATGTCATATACATTTTTTTATATTTGTGAACATATGATATATAATTGAGGTCAAACCTATGGCAGTTAAACCTTATCCTGATTTAGTATTGTTTTTCCTAGGTTGGACCTTAAAGAAAATGTCACAACCATGCTTCCTCGGGATCAGTACACTCACAAAGCCCACCGTCAGGCAGCACCGCCCCTGAATGTATCTGATACAGAGGTTCAAAGTGGCCAGATGGGGGAAGGGTTTGGGTGAGGGTAACACGGGAATGGAGACCTAGATGGTAAATGATAGCTTGCACCTAGCTTATTGCAATGATTATAATGGCAAGCATTTTGACTGTATTTTTACAAGAAGAATTTAGCTTTAAACATATGATTTCCCGAATCTAATCTGTCCTAACAACTGCTTTCACCACATAGTACCTTGTTACTAAAGAAGAATTGATTCCATGTTATCACAGGCTTTTACTAGCTGGTGGTGTTTCACTTGCTTCAGTATTGAACAATTATTCTAGGATTCACTGTCCATCCAGCCAGAGGGAAATGATCCATTCCAAAGTCAGTATTGATGAATCGATAGAATCTTCTCGAACCCAAAGGGTGAAGCCCACCTCCGATTGGGACAGCTGGTAAAACCGTTGCTGCTTCACAGGGACTGCACCATTGGCACTATAATCTAGGATCTGCCGCCTATTATAGGCTCCCCCCCATCCAAGTGGGCACCCGAGATTTGAATAATCTCTTGCTAGCACTCACAATCGCAAGACCTTGTGTATTGAGAAAAGCTGGACGTGAGCCCCAAGGTTAGCCCCTTGATCTATCTCAATGTTAAAACAGCAATTGTGACCGCAGTTAAAAATAATTTACCATGCAGAGGGGGAACAGTGTTTTACTCTGAATTTTATTTACAGGTTTAGCAGTCGGAGTGGAGGATTTTCCCTATTTTGGGTGCATTGTATTTTTTTTTAAAAGGAAATTGCTGAAAGTTGTTACCATGTAACACAGCACACCAATGTGTCCTCCTGAAGGCTACAGTAGTATTGCAGCCATGGACAGACATCTGAACAGCCTGGGCAAATGACTTGAATCAAACTGGTTTAAGATATCGCTACTACCATTGCACAGTGGGAGTACATGCTAAGTTTTGGGTCACAAAGAAAAGAACTGCCATGCATGTAAATGATAATTCCTATTCTGTGGCTCTGTGGACATGTTGATTACAGATTTGGATTTTAGACTACGTCTGCATGTGTCTGCGTGGTAATTCCTGACATCTGCGAACTCACTGAATGCCATATGTGGCACTGTGCATGGGAAAACATCAACATACAATTGTACACACTGCATAATTGCACATAATTTCACAGCAGGTTATGCACTATGGAACTGCACTTCAGATACAACCAACTATCTGAGGTGACAATTTTTCGAATTAAAAATAGTAGCATCACACATATGACAGTAAAATTCAAGGCATGTGGAAGTAAAGGGCCTTTGCTTAGGCAATGACACAGTGACCTCATGGGCCCGTGGGCTGTAGTCTTGGGTCTGGGGCTCTCATCTTGCACCATACAAAATCTAGAATCACAAGGTGAATTTAGGCCAACTCTTGGTCTTGTTAAACTGATACAGGTCACATCTGAGGATCTGCAGATCTGCAGGGGGAGTACACTGTGCATCTGTACGATCACAGAGGAGTAGCTGTCTGTGGGTTGGTCTCACAGCGCTTCACTGGAGCTGCCTTAGGTCTCCATTTTGAATGCCTGTGGTCGCCATTTCAGGATCTCTCCTAGCTTGTAGCCCTTCGCTAAAATGGTGCAGTCCAGGAAATAAAAAAGGACAATTTTTTCTGCAGTCCCTCTGTAAGAGAAGTTGGACTCTTTGACCTCCTAGAGCTCCTAGAGCTCTAACGGAAAGAAAAGAAGGACTTCCAACAACTCAAGTCTAGAACCTCGCTGTCACAAAAGTGGCCGTCTTGGAAGAATATTGATGATACTGTCTTTCCCACACATTTACTTTTGCTCTATCAGAGCAGTCTTTACACTTTTGCATTTGACAGGACATATTTCCTCTTCTGTCACTAGATCATTTCGTACTGTGGCCCTGAGTCTTTCTATCATATCTTTGATTTCCCTTCGATCTCTTTCCCTTCCCTCTCCACCCTAATTATTACCCACCCTTATCTCCATGCTCAGTCAGGCGCCTGGTTAGCCTGGTTCCTCCTCATCCTATCCTCCTAGAACCTCTAGGGTCACCCCTTGACCATTCTCCGTTTACCTTTTGGCGCCACGTAGGACCATCATCTTGCACTCTTCCTTTATGTAACACGTTTCGAGGAAACTTCACTTGCGAGTAAATTAGCAGTGACACTTTTTTCACCTTCCTCCAGCTTATCTAGTTCACTATGGATACCAGTTCATCTAGAGCCATACTTACTCACTTGGAGCCTTCAGCTCTCAATGCTTATAAAATCATATATGCTCCCAACTTGCCTAAGAACGGATCTAAAAACATTAAAAATAGACTCCTTAAATCCAACCCAGAAACACTTATATTCATCCTTTCTTCTGCATAAAAAGAGAAGTTTAAATGTGTGATGTTATCTTCTATACAAAAAGACGTACCCAATGGAGGCACACTCTATACTCCTTACTCATTATCACCACATCCCAAAAAATCACCCTATTGTTTGAAACTCAAGGTTGCCCACTCACCTATTTATACGTTCGAAGCCACCATCTCCCTTTACAATAATGGAACTATCCTTATCCAATCCTCTTTTCACAACCGTGAGTTGTTGGAATATTTTTTCCCCACCATCAAAAACTCTGTGAACAAAACAAAATCTTCCCCCTCCCTAAACGATCCCACCCCCTCTGCCAATGCCATTGGCCCTCACCCGCCGTCGATTCCCAACCAAGTTGTTTTATTTACCCTTCCCTCTCCATCCCTCACCCCCTCCAATGATTTCTGCTTACTCAATAATAACCCACCATCGCCACCTACTGGGTCCAAGCAGCTCCCCTTCATGCACCAAATGAGTCCTCATGCCCATCGCTCTTCCAGAGTAGCCAGCCCTGAGGTGCACACCTCCAATAGCCACATAATCACTCTTACCTTACCCCTGACCTATTATAACACTATTGTTAAGTTACCAACTTGTCCAAAATCTTCCTCATAGACTTGCTGTCCTCACAGCCTGGTACGAACTTCCAACCCCGGCTAACAAACAAGACCCTTCATACTCCAGAGTCATCATGTAGCCACTTACTGTGCCCTCCTCTATTGCGATCAAAGCTTGCTCCATTCATCAGCCTTCCTCGCCCCAGATGGTTCTCATGGGCAAACCTCTTTCCAGGACTATCCCCTTGAACACCCCGCCCACACAAATCCCGGCCTCAAGTCTCTGATCCCCACACCAACTCCTCAATTGGATCCAAGCTGGATGAGATCATCTTTGCAATCCAACAACTCAAGTCTGATGTTAAAGGCATTTTACTCCTCATCTCTGAATGGGCGAAAAAGGGGTGACTAAGCAATTCTTTCAATACAACATTCATAACCAAATAGCACTGCTCCAGGCCTCCATCACACCATCCGTTCTCAATGCTCTCAACAAATCTTAACTCCCCCTCACTTCAAATGGAAAACCTTTCCCCTCCCCAATGCCCCTACCTGACCCATTAGACTAAATCATCTTCTGACTGACAAGGATATGTTCTCGCTCCTACTCTCCTATGACCCAACATACGTCGAAAATGCACTCTATCACTGTCAAATTGTGAAAATTCAAGCCGACCCACACAGAGAACCCAGGACTAATCCCAGAGCCTTAAATAAAAACAACCTCACACTAGTCTCCACCACACACAAGTCTCATGCCAACGCCAACTCAAAGCTTAAATGCATCCTTCTCAACTGCGGATCTGCTGTAAAACATTTTCGACCCTGAGCCGGATCTCTTAATGCTGACAGAAACCTGGTTAAATGTCTCCTCTGCTTCTATTCTTGACCTACTTGTCCCTCCTAGCTACGGCATTATTAGGTTAGACAGATCTAGTTGGAAAGGGGGAGGTATTGCCTGCATTTACCGTAGCAATCTTGTGGTCAAACAACTTAATTCTGCTGCTCTCTTTGCATGTGAATACCTATACATCGAGGTCGCTTGTAATACCAGGAAAGTCTGCAAACTCCACGTGTTCTACCATCTCCCGAGAGACAACCTTTCCTTCATTGAACAGATTATGGAAATTATCTTAACTAACGCAGATCATCACAGCACTCAGATCTTACTTGGATATTTTAACCTCCACTGGAGTGACCTTTCCAGAGAGAAATTGATCTAACCCAGATATGTGACAACCATACGCACGTCAAAGGAGCTACCTTAGACGTAATCATTGGCAATCCGAAATCTGTTTTAGCATCCCTTGCGACTGGAGAGACCACCACTGCATCATTTCCTAATCTCAGAATCTATTAGTACTAGCAAAACTCAACCCCAAAAAACAAACATTGGCAAGGAGCACTGCGAAATATTAACCTTGATGCTTTGACAACCCTCAGTAATAACATTTTACCCCCTGCTGAGGCTATGACTGACGTCCACGATCTCACTGAACACTACAATCGGTCATGACAAGCATTCCAGACACAGTTGCTCCTTTACCGTTAAAAAGAATACCTTCCAAGTCTCCAAACCCTGGTACAACGGCAGTCTAAACACTGAGACAAGTGGAAAGTTTGTGAAGATCCTCGCCATCCCTTGATCATCTTAAGCATCTGAGATCACTAAGGAACATCTATAACAAATACATAAGAATCTGCAAAGCTAACGTCTTCACAAATCAACTGAACCTAGCTAAAAATTGGCCAAAAAAACTGTTTTGAATTGTTAAATTTCAATTGAATAGCAAACTCAATCTCCCCCCGATCGGACCATGCCCATTGCCGAATTGCGAAGATTTCTCCAATTTCTTCATCGGAAAGACAAGTAAGATGGAACTTGATCTGAATACTGCTTTGGAGCTCATGCCAATCTTACCTCCTATCAGCTCACATCTCCCCGCAATCTTTGGCACCATCGCTCACTCCGGGCTTTACCCCCAAGAACAATGTATCTTGGAGTGCATTCAAAATCTTGGACGATATCGCCATTCTAAAAACGCTCTCAGCACTGAAACCATCCAATCACTTCAGTGACCCTCTACCATTAAATTTCTTCAAGGAGATCAAACTATCCCTACTCCCCCTATGGGACAAGATAGTCAATATCTAACTGATTCAAGGCTCTATCCCAGATTGTCTCAAGGCTGGACAGGTTACCCCCATCCTTATAAAATCGACAGCAGATCAAGCTGACCTAAACAACTCCCGCTCAATCTCCAACATTTCTACCTTGGCTAAGCTCATGGAGAAATGTGTCCACGTTCAGCTTCGTAATCACATAGAACACTTCCAACTACTGAGCCAATTACAATTTGGCTTCTGTTATGGTCATAGCACCGAATCCGCTATCACCCACATTGTTGATGATGCGCTCAAAATGCTGGATCAGAACGACTCTTGCCTTCTGATCCTCCTCGACATATCGTCAGCTTTCGATACAGTTAAACATGAGTACTCACTCAACCTGTAGGATGGGGGTTTCAGGGCCCGTCTTAAATTGGTTTGCATCCTCTCTCCACAATAGAACTCAAAGATTCAAGGTCAATAAATCTCTTTCTAACCCCTCTTCAGTTAATCTAGGGGTTTCACAAGGGTCCACACTCTCCCCAACTCTCTTCAACCTGTTCGTGGCGCCTTTAACTGAAATCCTAAAACTATCCAATGTCCATTATCAAATTTATGCAGATGATACCCAACTGTACCTGGAAGTCCCCTCCCCTGATGATATTAGTTCCCTCAACACCACTCTACTGAAAGCCCAAAACTATCTGACTCTAAATCATCTTAAACTCAATGCTCTGAAAACGAAATTATTTTTAATCGCCCCACCTAATTATTCATGTGTCATCAGTAAATAGATGAATCATCTAACAGCTCTTAACTGCATGCCACACATTATTGACTCTACAAATTCATTGGGCATAATGCTCGACGAGAGCTTGAACATGCAGAAGCATATTACCGCCCTCACCAATAGAGCCAACTTCCAAATGAGCATTCTCAGGAAAATAAAACCTTCCCTCCCCCCACCCCCCAACGACTTTAAATTTGCGGTGAAATCTCTGGTGATCTCCAAGTTGGACTATGGAAGCGCAACCCTCTGTGGACTCCCGAGATTGAAGATGGCTCCACTCAGAGCCTCTCTTAATTCTGCTGCTAGGCTCATCACTGGCTCAAAAAGATACCACTATGTTACCCCGGAGCTTAAATCCCTAAATTGGCTTCCTTATGAGGAAGGATAAACTAAAAATTGCTTGCATGACTCATAAAGCCTTAAATTACAACACCCCACTATACATCGCAGAAAAACTTGTACTATCCGGTGGCTCCAGATCCTCCTGAAGTGACAGCACCCTCCTGCTGAAACAGCAGAAATTCCGTAAAAAGAAAATTTATGATCAAACTTTCTCAGGTATTCCCCCGAGAATTTGGAACTCCCTGCCTCCTGAAATTAGGACGATCTCTTCTATTGCAACTTTCAAAAAGGAAGTAAAAGCGATTCTAATGAATAAATTCTTGCCCTAGAATCAATCGCCCTGTACGAACTCAAAAAACTCATCCTAAACTTAGTCCTAAAGTTAGGAGTCTTAACTTTACTACTCCTAAATTGAAAAAAAATCCTAACTTTAAGACTTTCGGTATTCACAGAAGGCATTTAGGAGTCCTAAAGTTAGGAGTCCTAACTTTACTACTCCTAAACTGAGAAAAATCCTAACTTTAAGACTTTCGGTATTTACAGAAGGCACTTAGGAGTCCTAAAGTTAGGACTCCTAACTTCTGTGAATACCAAAATGAGTGAGTGCCTACTGTGAATACCAAAATGGTAGTAAGTTTAGGATTTTGTCTTAAGTTAGTTCTGTGAATCGGGCCCTATAATTCAAACAAGTGCAGACTAATTTGGACTGGCAAGCTGAAACGTTATACACAATATAGAATAAATGAAGTACTGAAAGTGTAACCTTTATTGATGCTACAGTTTATGGTACAGGGGTATGAGATATTAATTATCTTAATAAGCAAAATGGCAGCAGAAGGAAGGTATAAAATGTGGAAGGGGTTGGAAAAATCCGGTAGACTGGGCCAAAAAAATAGACTGAGGTAGTATTAAATAAGAACATAAGGGGGGCTTATAAAGAAGGTAGGACAAACAGGGATCATTCAATTATAGGCTAAAAGAAAACTTATAGGAAAGAGATTAGAAGAAGTGCTTGGGAAGAGGCGAATATATGGATTAAAGCAATAGCTTTGTTGAGAGGGGGAAATATAAAGGGTGTACAAAGTTGTAGAGGCAGAGAAGGATGGAGTAGGGAGAGGGCAGGCTAAGGAGTCAGAGCAGGGGGAAGAGGTTAACCACTGGATTCCATTAGTCTTGGAGATACAAACCATCATTAAAGGTAAAAAAAGTTCTAAGGCCCAGGGTCCGGGCAGCCTCTCCTCAGATATAATTAAACTTAAATTAAATATCCAGATTAAGATATATGCAAAACACCTCCGAAGGTTGCTAGAGGATTGAGTAAGAGAAGATAATATTCTCCCTAGAGTCCAAACTGGGTTTCAAAAAGACTATTCAACAATGTATGGCTGCCTTATATTAAATCTTTCAGCTGAAAAATAGGCCCTTAAGAAAAAGCAACCTTTGTACGTGTCATAAATTGATCTGTCAACAGCATTTGACAGGATAAATAGCCCCCTACTTTGGGAGAAGATGAGAAAATTAGAGTGCTCATCAGGCTTGCTAAAACGTATGATCTGCCTATAAGAAGTCTTATGGACCAGAGTGGAAAGGGGAGGAAATGGTTCAAAAACATTAAAAAAATTATACACCTAACGGACTGAGACAGGTATGTTGGCCCCTCTTTTGTTTTCCTAATACATAGCCGACGCTGTGGTCCGATCATTTTCACCAAAACTTGGTAATGAGGCTATTCAGTAATGTTTTATGGTGACGATACGGATTTGGTTGATCTGAGGCCGGTCGGCCTAAAGAGACAATTGGAATCTTTCGCTGAGTATAGCAGATCCAATTTTTTAAAAATAAATACGACTAAGTCTAACATCCAAGTAGAAGAGGTAAAAGAATATTGGTATCTTAACCTTCTTTTCAGATATAATCTTAATTTTATGCAGCATATGGATACACAGGAGGAGAGGGTTAAGGACATTTCAGGCACATTATTTAGGACTAGCAGCCCTTCCCGACGTTGTCCGGGTATGAATTGCTGCCGGCCAGTAGTATATTGTTTTGTAGGATTTCGTTTTGATAGCATTTCTTATCTGTGACAGGCCTGTGAAACGCTCCGATTCACAGTGCACTGCTGATGCACTTAAGAGTGCGCGTTCAGTAGTGTGTGAACTCGAGTTTCCCCTACTTGATTTTTCCTTGCAAAAGTATATAGCGCGTACTCGACAACATGGCATGAGCACAATTTACATTACAGAAAAAATTGATACTTGTATAGCGCGCTACTCACCCTCAAGGGTCTCAAGGTGCTTGTACGAATTCCGCTGTGGAACCCGTCCTGGCTTTCCCTGTGAGGCGTCTACTCCTGGGCACCCGCAGGGTGAAGGCCAGGCATCATTATCGTTGTGGGGGCCGTTGTGGAGATTAAGCAAGCTATTGCCCAGAGTTGCAGAGTGGGACTCTATGATTGGAATAGGCACCGAGGCGAGAGTTATCAGGTCCGTGGAATTTTGAGCCATGACCCACTGGGGCGGGGAATTGAACCCTGGTCCCGGGCTAGACCTCTGCATCAGGGTCTGCCGCTCTAACCATTGAGCCACGCTTCTCCACACATTCATTTGTGGTAGGCACGGGGAGACAAAGCGATTTGCCTGGAATCACAGCTCGTTGAGCTGATGCCGAAATTCGAACGTAGCTCCCCAGCTCTAAAGCTCGCAATTCTAGAACTTGTGGCGGTAGGTGTGTCGAAAAGTGTATGTCAGTGCTGGCCATCAATGAGAGAGACCTGTGCATTTTTCAAATCGGTGGTGAAAAAATACAAGTATGTTGCTGGAGATGTGGGCCGCCGTGCCACCAATGTACTTACAGGGGGAGGGTAAACACCCATTATTCCGCAACTTTCTTTCGGCATACCATCACTCCTCATAGTTTCATTATGAAAGTACCGTAACTCCGCAATGCCTTTATAACGCATGGCATAACATTTTATATGCTTTTACCACGCATACATTTACAACGAAATTCGTTGTAAATGCATGAATGGTAAAAGCAAGTTTTTTAATGTTTGGATAAGGTAAGTATGGGTATAGGGGTATATGTTTTGGGGTACTGAGGTATATGTTTTGGGGTGTTTGGGTATTTTAAGGGTTCAGATATAGTTTTGGGTTATGGGGTACAGGGGTATTTTAAGGGTTCAGGTCTAAGTTTGGGTTTTGGGGTACAGGGGTATTTTTAGTGTTTAGGGCTAGGATTGGGTTTTGGGGTACAGGGGTATTTTAGGGTTCAGGGCTAGGTTTGGGTTTTCGGGTACAGGGGTATTTTTAGGGTTCAGGGCTAGGTTTAGGTTTTGGGCTACAGGGGTATTTTAGGGTTTTGGTGTAGGTTTGGGTTTTGGGGTACAGGGTTATTTTTATGGTTCAGGGCTAGGTCTGGGTTTTGGGGTACAGGGGAATTTTTAGGGTTCAGAGGAAGGTTTGGGTTTCGGGGTACAGAGGTATTTTAGGGTTCAGGGCTAGGTTTGGGTTTTCGGGTACAGGGGTATTTTTAGGGTTCAGGGCTAGGTTTGGGTTTTGGGGTACAGGGGTATTTTAGGGTTCAGGGGTAGGTTTGGGTTTTGGGGTACAGGGTTATTTTTATGGTTCAGGGCTAGGTTTGGGGTTTGGGGTACAGGGGTATTTTTAGAGTTCAGAGGTAGGTTTGGGTTTTGGGGTACAGGGTTATTTTAAGGGTTCAGGGCTTGGGTTTTGGGGTACAGGGGTATTTTAAGGGTTCAGGGCTAGGTTTGGGATTTGGGGTACGGGGGTATTTTAAGGGTTTAGGGCTAGGATTGGGTTTTGGGGTACAGGGGTATTTTTAGGGTTTAGGGGTAGGTTTGGGTTTTGAGGTACAGGGGTATTTATAGGGTTCAGGGCTAGGTTTGGGTTTTGGGCTACAGGGGTATTTTAGGGTTCAGGGAGAGGTTTGGGTTTTGAAGTACATGGTTATTTTTATGATTCAGGGCAAGGTTTGGGTTTTGGGGTACAGGGTATTTTTATGGTTCAGAGGTAGGTTTGGGTTTTGGGGTACAGGGGTATTTTAAGGGTTCAGGGCTAGGTTTGGGTGTTGGGGTACAGGGGTATTTTAAGGGTTCAGGGCTAGGTTTGGGTTTTGGGGTACAGGGGTATTTTTATGGTTCAGAGGTAGGTTTGGGTTTTGGGGTACAGGGGTATTTTAAGGGTTCAGGGCTAGGTTTGGGTTTTGGGGTACAGGGGTATTTTAGGGTTCAGGGCTAGGTTTGGGTTTTCGGGTACAGGGGTATTTTTCGGGTTCAGGGCTAGGTTTGGGTTTTGGGGTACAGGGGTATTTTAGGGTTCAGGGAGAGGTTTGGGTTTTGGGGTACAGGGTTATTTTTATGGTTCAGGGCTAGGTTTGGGTTTTGGGGTACAGGGGTATTTTTAGGGTTCAGAGGTAGGTTTGGGTTTTGGGGTACAGGGGTATTTTAGGGTTCAGGGCTAGGTTTGGGTTTTCGGGTACAGGGGTATTTTTAGGGTTCAAGGCTAGGTTAGGGTTTTGGGGTACAGGGGTATTTTAGGGTTCAGGGGTAGGTTTGGGTTTTGGGGTTCAGGGTTATATTTATGGTTCAGGGCTAGGTTTGGGTTTTGGTGTACAGGGGTATTTTTTGGGTTCAGAAGTAGGTTTAGGTTTTGGGGTACAGGGGTATTTTAAGGGTTCAGGGCAAGTTTTGGGGTACAGGGGTATTTTAAGGGTTCAGAGCTAGGTTTGGGTTTTGGGGTACAGGGGTATTTTTAGGGTTCAGAGGTAGGTTTGGATTTTGGGGTAAGGGGGTATTTTAAGGGTTCAGGGCTTGGGTTTTGGGGTACAGGGGTATTTTAAGGGTTCAGGGCTAGGTTTGGGTTTTGGGGTACAGGGGTATTTTAAGGGTTCAGGGCTAGGTTTGGGTTTTGGGGTACAGGGGTATTTTTAGGGTTTAGGGGTAGGTTTGGGTTTTGAGGTACAGGGGTAGTTATAGGGTTCAGGGCTAGGTTTGGGTTTTGGGCTACAGGGGTATTTTAGGGTTCAGGGAGAGGTTTGGGTTTTGAAGTACATGGTTATTTTTATGGTTCATGGCAAGGTTTGGGTTTTGGGGTACAGGGCATTTTTATGGTTCAGAGGTAGGTTTGGGTTTTGGGGTACAGGGGTATTTTAAGGGTTCAGGGCTAGGTTTGGGTGTTGGGGTACAGGGGTATTTTAAGGGTTCAGGGCTAGGTTTGGGTTTTGGGGTACAGAGGTATTTTAGGGTTCAGGGCTAGGTTTGGGTTTTCGGGTACAGGGGTATTTTTCGGGTTCAGGGCTAGGTTTGGGTTTTGGGGTACAGGGGTATTTTAGGGTTCAGGGAGAGGTTTGGGTTTTGGGGTACAGGGTTATTTTTATGGTTCAGGGCTAGGTTTGGGTTTTGGGGTACAGGGGTATTTTTAGGGTTCAGATGTAGGTTTGGGTTTTGGGGTACAGGGGTATTTTAGGGTTCAGGGCTAGGTTTGGGTTTTCGGGTACAGGGGTATTTTTAGGGTTCAGGGCTAGGTTAGGGTTTTGGGGTATAGGGGTATTTTAGGGTTCAGGGGTAGGTTTGGGTTTTGGGGTTCAGGGTTATATTTATGGTTCAGGGCTAGGTTTGGGTTTTGGTGTACAGGGGTATTTTTTGGGTTCAGAAGTAGGTTTAGGTTTTGGGGTACAGGGGTATTTTAAGGGTTCAGGGCAAGTTTTGGGGTACAGGGGTATTTTAAGGGTTCAGAGCTATGTTTGGGTTTTGGGGTACAGGGGTATTTTAAGGGTTCGGGCTAGGTTTGGGTTTTGGGGTACAGAGGTATTTTAAGGGTTTGGGCTAGGTTTGGGTTTTAGGGTTCAGGGCTAGGTTTGGGTTTTGGGGTACAGGGGTATTTTTAGGTTTCTGGGGTAGGTTTGGGTTTTGAGTTACAGGGGTATTGATAGGGTTCAGGGGTAGGTTTGGGTTTTGGGGTACAGGGGTATTTTAGGGTTCAGGGCTAGGTTTGGGTTTTCGGGTACAGGGGTATTTTTAGGGTTCAGGGCTAGGTTTGGGTTTTGGGGTACAGGGGTATTTTTAGAGTTCAGAGGTAGGTTTGGGTTTTGGGGTACAGGGGTATTTTAAGGGTTCAGGGCTAGGTTTGGGTTTTGGGGTACAGGGGTATTTTAAGGGTTCAAGGCTAGGTTTGGGTTTTGGGGTACAGGGGTATTTTAGGGTTCTGAGGTAGGTTTGGGTTTTGGGGTACAGGGGTATTTTTAGGGTACAGGGCTAGGTTTGGGTTTTGGGGTACAGGGTTATTTTTAGGTTTCAGGGGTAGGTTTGGGTTTTGAGGTACAGGGGTATTTATAGGGTTCAGGGCTAGGTTTGGGTTTTGGGGTACAGGGGTGTTTTTAGGGTTTAGGGATAGGTTTGGGTTTTGGGGTACTGGGTATATTTATATGGTTAAGATGGGTTAGTGTTTAAGGGTGTTGGGGTATTTTAAGGAGTAAGGGTGGGTTATGATTATGGGGTGCAGGGGTATTTAAAGGGAGCAGGGTGGAATTAGCACACGATAAAAGACATGCCATGAAGGGCGGAACGTACCACACGCCCCCAGTGTTTGTCACACCCCAGCACACGCCCACAGCACAACGCAGACACGCCCACAAGGGACTACTTTGCTGGCACGGTTCTTTTACCTTTTAAATGTATATGGTGGGCGTCTGCATAGCCTATGTCCTTCTGCTGCAACTGCCCTTTCCAACGCTGTATTGGGCGTTGTGATTTGTTGCTGTACTTTTTGAGTTTATCCGCCTCAAAGGTTTAGGCTGTCTCTTTATATTATTAGTATGGATAGATGTTGCACTGGGCCACAAATCCACTGAAGTACTTTGTTAAATATATAATGCTAAAATTGTTAGTTTGATGTTGTCTGGGTGTGAGGTGTTGCCTCGAAGATATGTTAGAAGAATGCAAACCATTGAAATGAATGTTTGGAAAAAATGGTTGGGCCTACCTAGAGGGACTGCAAACAGTGCTCTGATGGTTGAATTGGGCCTAACTAATGTTTTATTTAAGTCCAAGGAACGGCTTAATAATTACTGGCTCTGTCTTCTTAGAGAGATGAGGGTTCCTTAAGGCAAATTAAAAAATCCAGCCTGCAGGAGAAGTATGCCAACAGGTGGGTGGATAACCTACTGGGTATTAAGGTATCACTAGATGTTGCAGTAGGGGAGGAACTCCAAGGGTTGTCGGTTACACAGCAAAAGCAAACTGTAAATCATTTCATAAAGGAGGACTCTAGGAGGTGAGGAAATATAAATTTTATGGTCAAATAATGTTCCCTAGCGTGTACCCCACCGTCTCCGTGTACCAGTTTAAAGTACATGTAACTTCCCTCCTGTGCCAGCTATGAAGACGCAAATACATTTGCGTCCACCGTTAACATGTCCTCTTTCAGATCCACCATGAATGGATTGATAATTCAGTTCCTAAGTATGCCTTGCCAACGTCTTTTTGTGGTGTACTTTACACGTTTTCCAGCTCTGGCAAAGTAGGCCCCGAATTCTGCCATCGAGCCTTTTCTGTTTTCTGACTCCGAGAGCCCAGGCAGTCAGTGTATCTGTGAACTCTGCCTTACTTCCTGTGCGGCCCATGGCGTTTAGCTCAGCCTGCTGCCTGCCAAGACTGTATTCGACCTTCGAAGCTATCTGTTCCGCTCCTCGAAAATGCATTCCTGCCTACTAGTTTAAGTAAACATTCTCCCAGCTGCAGGGCGAAGGGCCCGGCCTCGCTGTCTCTATGCAAGTAATTCATAGTCCCTGTTTCCATGGAAGGCCCATGCCCCCGCATCTCATGCAGACACTCGGGCGCTTATACACGCACACACAGTCAGTATAGAGTAACTTCTGCCCCAGAGACCTTTCCCTCTAGATAGTATGGTTCCCAAACATCAGATATCAGATATGATAGAAGTACGAGTTGATCTAACATGCCAGACTTCTGTCTCTTTTTGTCAGTGTAAAATGTCAAATCCCCTGCACCCGTCTGTTTTCACGTCAATCATACGTCACACAGCTGCGCGCGCATCCATGCCTCTGATTTCTGCTGACATTACAAAATCCTGCTTTGTTGCCACCCACTTGTGACGTTTTCTAGCACACACCTCTGTATTCACGCCCAGTTCACGCCTCCACTTACGTATTGCAACACGTGGACATTATTATCATGCTGTTATCTCGTTTCTCTCAGCTGTTACGCCTCTTGCATTAGAGCCTATAATGTATGAAAAGTATATAAGCTATGTATTGTCAATAAAATATTGCTCTATCCCTTCTTGAACCCCTGTGGTTGCAAGAACCTGATATCCCGTTCCGAACGATTCCTTTAAGGAATAAAACCCCTAAGAACTCTACCACCACGGACTCTGCCTCCTTCTTTCCGATTGAGTTATTATTGATTAAATACTTACTTGTATAGAATAGAAATTATGATGGTAAATTAATTATTTACGACATTTTGGCGCCCGAATAGGGACCCCTCCCCCACCCCACGCGCCGGTTGGTGCGTTGCAAGCTCTGTCCCCTGCCATCAGCTAGAAGGAACCTACGCGTACTGGCAGGATTTCCTGTATCTCCCTCTGGCCCACGGAGGCGACGAAGACTGCGATTAGCACCCAGACGAGGCGGTGAGGAGTGCGGAGGATCCCGACCAGAGCCTAGTCGAAAGAAGCAAGGTCCGAGGTGTCAAGAGGCCCACCAGTTTTCCGAAGTATCCACGTGTCGAGTCGAGTCCGAGCCGAGTCCGAGCCGAGTCCAGTCCGAGTTTTCCGAGGCCTTCCGTTTTCCGTGCTTCCCGGTGAGTACCATTGCTGGGTCGTATCAAGACGTGTTTGGGTACACAAATACG
This sequence comes from Lissotriton vulgaris, assembly GCF_964263255.1. NCBI lineage: Eukaryota > Metazoa > Chordata > Amphibia > Caudata > Salamandridae > Lissotriton > Lissotriton vulgaris. The sequence continues at coordinate 158,653 of NW_028250111.1, forward strand.
GTCTGCACTGTTTTAGACAGTGTATCTGTACTGTTTAGCAGTACATCCGTTATTTTCAAGTTTCTGCACTGTTTTTTAGGCAGTGTATCTGTGCTGTTTAGCAGTACATCAGTTATCTAGGGTAGAGATATATGTTCTAAATGTTTTTCATGTGATTAATGTCGTGGTATGAGTGTGACTGTTTTTTGTGCATTATTGTATTCTGGTGTAATTAGCTGTATTCCGAGTTAAATAGCAAGGATTGAGCATTCAGTATTAAGTAAACAAGATGCCGTTTTTCAACAAGTTGAAACAGATAGGAACTAGGAAAGGGATACTAGAAGAAGAAATTCCGATCCCCCCTAGGGACACTCCTGGAAATTTTATGTATCATAAGCATGGCATAGATGCCATATTGTACCTAGATTTATGGGCCGATTATACTAAGAATCTAGACGAGAGACATAGATGGCCCGTTACCGGAACATGGGATGCCGAGTGCATCATGAAGGTAGAAGAAGCATTATGGAAAAAGAAAGCCAGACAATCTCAGAAAGACGCCATAGAATTTTGGCGTAAGGAGTCACATAAGCGTGCTGAAAAAGCACTCCGTACAGAAGACAGACTTAAAGAATCAGCTATGGCCCAAGAAAACGAATTAGTTAATGAAGGAATCCGAGTAAAAACAGAACAAGTAGACCGTGCACGAAATAATCTCGTGAATGGTATGTATCTAGTGACCGAGGGTTCGCCTGAGGCCACTTCAGGAATACCGAAAAATTTGCCGCCACCACTGGTTCCAATTAAAGTAAATCATAGAACCACTAAAGACATATTTCTGAATTCTTATCTAGAGGATGTAGCACCCGCCTACACCAATCCACGTGCCCGCGTCCCGTCTACTGACGGTGACGGAGGTGGCAACCCGCTTCCAGACCAGAATCCACCGTTACTGCAGCCTGGTTATCCCGTCCGACAGCCCGTTATTCCCCCACCTCCACCACTTCCTGTTCCTAAGATTGATACACCGAAACCGCTCCAACCTGATCCTACTAAAAGACAAGTTCAAGTCCATATACAGACTCCGCAGAGAGATAATGTTCAAGTTCCCGCTCCAGGAGGTACGACCGGGGGTTACCAGACCCCGCCACCAGCACACAGATTACCGTTTAGGGACAGGCAGAACTCTTTCACGTTCCAATCACCCCGTCTCGACGTACTCAAGGAACCGCTCCCAGTTTGTAGATACGATCCAGTTCCCGGTAAAGATGATAGAATGTTGATAGCATCAATACGGTTGCGACAAGCTACAGATTACCTAATATTGTTTCCAGGGATGAATGAGCATCTAGATAGAATATATCATTTTGTCCAGACTGGGGAAAATCCCGGCAGTATTAAGGAGGCCATGGCATATCAGAAAGTTGACACTCAAGCACAGATATTACGTTTTCTCATAAATTGTCTAATACGAGAGCGAGACAGGCCTGAGACAGACCAGGATGAAATGGAAGCACTAAACAGGTGGGGCAAAAATATATCTGAAGGAAAACACGACAAAGGGGGTTGCATAGCCAGTATGTACAAGATAATAAGGAAAAAGGTAATAGAAATACATGAAAGAGAAAAAGAGAAAGCCACCTCCGAGGAGGAGGAAGAACTTGCAGACCCAGAAAAGACTACAGATACCATAGCGTATGTAGGTAAGGGAACTTATCTTAGGAAGGGTATCCGTCCAGAAAGCAAGAGAGTTTTTCCCTCTGGCATATCAAAACCGAATTCTCCGGAACACCAGTTCCAAGAGACTGATAAAATGCTTCGAGAACGAATGGGGTACCACGTACTCAATTCTATGGATGAACAAGAACTAGCCCGGTCAGCAGTATTATGGGCTGACAATCCGAATATATATAATGATGACACAATAGCACAGACATTTCTGAACCTGTCTCCAGACGAACAGAAATTAGCAGGTGTATACATGATTCAGCACCTCCTCACGTTATACAGGAAGCAACATTCTGATCCAGGTCCCTTACACGATACATTAGAAGCACTCCTCATGGATAGATGGAGAGGTCTGAGTACCAAGTTAATACAGATAATTCTAGAACAACGACACCGATATAACACCTTCGTAGGTTCACAATATGTTTCCGCTCCACCCCCAGACAGAAAAATGTATCATATGGAACGTTTACATGGCATTGAAAGTCAGAACCCTTTACGAGAAGTACATCCAGTTCTGGGTACCGATAATAATCTGAAACGTGTGTATGTACATACACCTCTGACCAAGTTAGAATTACTAGAAATGAAAAAGCTAGTACCCTGTCACGATAAAGACCCTGCAGGTTTTCACAGAGAGCTTAAAGATATGTTACTGATGGGGGATTACACATATGAAGATATTATGAAAATGTTAAAGGTACTGTTGCCCACGGGCATCTACGAGAAACTCAAGGAAAAGGAATGGGAGGTGGGAGACAAAAAGATTGTATGGGCAGAAATAGAAGACGAGGAAGAAAAGCGTACCCCAGGGCTAGGCCTTGGGGAGAAAACTAAAGCATTACCAGGTTTAATAGTACAAGTTCTGCCAAGATTACTGACAACTAGAAAGGAAGACTGGGGTGCAATCTCAGCCTGTAAACAGAAACCAGACGAAGATACTAGTGACTTCTATTCAAGATTCGAGAAATGTTTCCTTATTAATAGCGGTCTTAAATCAAGTAGCGAGTCATACCCGCACCTTTTTGTATCAAAATTAGTAGAAAATTCCCTGTTAGCAGTAAAAAACCGTGTATACAAGGTCGAGAGTACCTGGCAAGCAAATACGCCATCACAAATGTTACAAATGTTACAGTATCACCAGAACAGAATTAGAGAAGAACAGGATCATGAACAGAAACGTATGAAAGACACGAAAATGAAAATGTTAGTGGCCCAGTCGGTTCCAGCCGACCACCACAGGAAGGGTACGACACAGACAGGAAATTCAGCAGCTCCCGTTAAAGGGACATGCAACTATTGTAAGAAGCCAGGTCACTATGTACATGAATGTCCCGTCCTGCAACATAATATATTAACAGGTAAAACTAAGGAAAGACCGCATCCACCGAGACAAGATCAGGTTCAGCAACGGACTTCACAGAATTCACAGCCCACGCATGCTTCATCACATACAGCACAAACCGTAGCGGTACCACAGCCACAACCCATTGCCGCGACTCAACAGGTTTCACAACAGATGTACCAGTATGCCCAATCTGCTTACCCCGATTATCCCCGATATACATGAAACAGCCTAGAGAGGGAAGTTGGCTTGCCTCTTATTGAGATTCCCGTAGACCAAGAGGGTCCTTATGTACACAGTCAGGTATTGGGAAAGGACAGAAAATTTTTAATTGACACCGGGGCAAGCCGCACAACAATCAGCCATGACGAAGTTCCAGGGGCACCCCTCTCAGGCTCACAGAATGTTTCCCTTGGTTTTTCAGGACAGCCTATTGTAAATGAAGTATCAGAACCAGTTCCCCTGGCTGTGGGTCCATTATCACGTGTTACAGACCTATTACTTACGAAATCATGTCCAGAAAATCTATTAGGAATAAAGACACTGAAGGCTTTAGGAGCTGTGATATGCTGCTCTCCGGAAGGAGTTAGACTTTTCTTGCGTGACTTTAAGGGTCACTACGTACTTCGAGAGTTTGATGTCAGATTGAGAAATGTACCAAATCACCTGTGGGCACGAGGCCCAACCGATGTAGGCTGCATGCACATTACACCATACCGTGTTACACTGAAAACAGGTGTTGTTTTACCAAGAATTAGACAATACAAGTTACCACCCGATGCTGTAGTGGCTTTACTGAAAATCATTGACGAGCTCATAGCCCAAGGAGTGGTCATAGAGACCGACTCCAATATCTGCAATTCCCCTATCATTCCGATTCTTAAACGTACTGATCCCAATGCACCGCCAGTATATCGGTTGGTGATTGATTTGAGGGAACTGAATAAATGCATTGTTCCACAATACCCTGTGGTTCCCGACATCTCTTCCCTATTGACTGCTATTGATTCAGAAGCAACGTTCTTTACTGTAATTGACCTCAAGAACGCCTTCTTCAGTGTACCTATTGACCCAGAGAGCCAATACCTCTTCGGATTCAGTTTAAATGGACGAAGTTTCAAATTTTCCCGCGCACCTCAAGGATTCACAGAAAGCCCCAGCATCTATAGTCAAGCGCTGAAAAGAGAACTAGATTGTATTCAAATGCCAGTTAACACTGCCTTACTGCAATACGTCGATGATCTGTTGATCACCGCACGAAGTGAGCCCGAATGTGAGTATGCATCACTGATGGTTTTACATTTTCTGGCCGACAAGGGACACAAGGTGTCTCCTTCGAAGCTACAATTCTGTGTTCAGCAAGTTGTGTACTTGGGTCACTTGCTGTCCAAAGTGGGGAGACAGCTCACTCCTGATCGCATTCAGTTAATTGTAAATATGCCACGACCCCAGACACAAAAGGAAGTGCGGGCCTTTATAGGCCTCACCTCGTACTGCAGACAATGGATTCCTCAGTATGCATTTCTAGCAAAACCACTCATTCAGTTAACAACACAAGAGGCAGCAACTTCGACTGTCCTTCCCTGGACTGAGGAACATACACAAGCCTTTGAAGAATTAAAGAAAGCTTTATGTCAGGCACCAGTTTTAGCGACACCATGTTACAGCAAACCTTTTACACTTTTTGTTACAGAACGTGATGGTACAGCGTTGTCTGTCCTCACTCAAGATCAAGCAGGTTCACATAAGCCTTGCGCTTATTTTTCAAGTACATTGGATTCAGTAGCCCAGGCACTCCCTGCGTGCTTGAAGTCAGTAGCAGCAACAGCATTAGCAATCAGACAGAGCGATTCAATTGTTTTAGGACATCAATTAACAGTACAAGTTCCACATTCTGTAGAGGTTCTTTTAAACAGAACCCAAACTCAACACTTGACTATAGCACGACTGACAGGTTATGAATTAACACTATTCCAGCTACACATAGAAATCAGACGCTGCAGTATTCTGAACCCCGCAACATTGTTACCTTCAGTTATGACAGATCCAGTCCCGCATGATTGTATAGAGATCATTAATGCAGTAACAAAGCCCAGACGAGACTTAACAGATGTTCCATTGACAAATCCAGACCTGACACTCTATGTGGATGGCTCATGTTTGAGAACAAGTACAGGAGAATTAGTGGCCGCGTATGCCGTGACCACTGAAACCGAAGTAAAAGAAACATACCGTATCGATACACTGTCCGCTCAAGCGGCAGAGCTTATTGCTCTGACCCGAGCCTGTATACTAGCCAAGAACAGAAATGTTAACATATATACTGATTCACGTTATGCTTTCGGAGTTGTACACGACTTCGGAATGTTGTGGCAGGAACGAGGTTTCCTGACCTCTCACGGTGCCAAGATCCAGCATGGTCCCCTCATTCAAGCACTGTTAGAAGCAATACATCTGCCTTCAGGTATATCCGTCATGAAGTGTAAAGCACATACTAAAGTTACAGATTCCGTTTCCCAGGGTAACGACCTGGCAGACCAGACAGCAAAACATACAGCATTGACTCATACTCAGACAACTGACGTGACAAAGACAATAGTACCGACACATTGTATGACAGTTAGGGATCCCACACTAGATGTAATCGATATTCAGACACATGCTACTGCAGAAGAAATAAAGAAATGGACCGAACTAGGAGGGATTCAGACAGATCAAGGATGGATGACGAAGGGAAAATCTACATGGTTTCTCCCCGACTCTATGATTCAAGTCATAATCAATACCGCACATAGTCCAGCACATCTAGGAGAAAAAGCTATGTTAGACAGTTTACAGAATCTCTGGTACAACAAACACTTACGAGCAGCAGCAAAACAGAAAGTGCGTACTTGCATGATCTGTTGTCAGTTCAATCCAGGTAAAAGCGTCCCTGTAGAGCAAGGTGGATTTCATCCTCCTGATCACCCTTTTGAAGTCCTCCAGATGGACTATATCCAGATGGACCGTTGTCGAGGTTTTAAATATGTCCTTGTAGTTGTTTGTGCACTTTCCCGTTGGACAGAAGCATATCCAGTCCCAGACTATACTGCCCCGACCACTGCCAGGCAGCTGGTTCGAGAATTTTTCCCACGATACGGCTTGCCTCGTGTCGTGTACTCAGATAACGGACAGCCATTCTCATCCGAGTTAATGAAACAGGTTTCCTTGCTGCTAGGATATCAGTGGAAATTCCACTGTGTCTGACACCCCGAAGCCGCCGGCCTTGTAGAAAGGCATAACCAAACATTAAAGACACGTCTTGCCAAAGTTTGTAAAGAAAAGGGGGTCGACTGGATAGTCGCCCTGCCAGTTGCATTATTTTACATGAGGATGGTCGCCCACTCGCGATCAGGGCTATCTCCGTATGAAGTGGTTTTTGGCAGGCCACCGAATATGTGGGGGACGCCCATACCGAAAAAAATTACCGATGTTGATTGTAACATGCTGACAGATTACCTTGCCTCCTTGATGTCTGCACTCCAATCATGTCGTTCACAGGTTGCCGCAGCTTTCCCTGACAACACTGATGTAAAGCCGCATGATGTCCGTCCCGGGGACCTGATTTTAATACGGAACTTTGATAGGAAAAGTCCGCTGGAGCCCCGCTGGAAAGAGCCGAAGACCGTCCTTCTCACCACGAGGACCGCTGTAAAGATCGAAGGCAGAAAGGGGTGGATCCACATAAGCCATGTGAAGAGATGCGATGAACTGAAAGCAGAAAAAGACTTGTCCACCCCTTCTACTCCTTCCACCGTTTCCAAAGACTGTATCGAACCTAGTGACTTTAAAATTCCGAAACAAGAGACAACTCCACGAGAAGAATATAAAGCAAAACTCCGATCTAGCAAGTCAGACAGTTTAATTGTTTAAGTCCTCCCCTAGGTGAATCGGTTAAATAGTCCCTGACATGTATCCCCTAGATCGAGATAGAGAGAGAGAGAAACAACTTAAAAAGCACGTATACTGTAAATCACTACGTAGTCACTGTATAGTGACATTGTTAATTATGTTTTTTCTAAGTCTTCTGACTATTGCTGCTAGCATATTATTATCCATATACTATCCTATCTTCAAGCGTGAACAATCTGCTTATAACGTCACTGCTGAACATTCTTTTAGTAAATTACCTCCCCATGAATTATCTTACAGACTTGCGCTGCGCAACAACACATTCATTAATATGTTACATCACTCCCACCAGACTAACAATGCTACAAACTGTTGGATATGTGGCCGACTCCCTCCCTATCAGAAATATAAGGGAGTTCTGCCCCTCTTTCCGTACCCGTTCACTCACAATGGTTCCTGTGGAGCCTGGTTTAGAATAATAAATTCCGTAGACCCTGATATTGCTGTTTTTAAAGGGAGCTGGGTTTGGGGAAACTTGAACTTAGTTCTGCTTAAAGCCTGTCATCCTGACAAGAAAGGACTTCCCATTAGAGTAGGAACTGATCTAGAAAATGAAGTATATGGATTAGGTAATTATACAATTAACCTTATGATTCTCACTGTTGAATCTGAAACTGCACCAGTTCCCCCCGCTATGTCAGTACTACCAGTCACTGGTGAATTATGTGTCAGTAAGAAAGGTTCCATACACTTAGGTCATAGTAAATGTAATATTGTAGTTGAATTCAGTGATCAAGGCAAGTCTTCTTTCAAAGCTACCCGTCATTCCTACTTTGTTTGTGGTCATACCGCATACATACGCCTACCTCCAGATTGGGATGGTACCTGTTATATCGCATTCCTGCTGCCACCTGTTTTCTTAGCTCCCCCTGACTATCACAGAAATACCAATCTAGTAAAGAGTAGACTTCGAAGAGATCTCCCGATTGTCGACAATACTGAAACGACATTGGAGCAATACACAGATTTCAATAAAGGTTTCTTTTTCTTCATAGGTCCCGTCCAAAATAGTAAACTAATTCGCAGATTAACCAGAACACTTGAAGCAGTAGTGAATGAAACTGCCTCCGCCCTAGGTAACTTAACAGAGGAGCAGTCCGCTATGCGGATTGTTGTTCTTCAGAATCGTCTTGTTATTGACGTCATCTTGGCAGACAGAGGCGGAGCTTGTAAGGTCATCGGGTCAAGTTGCTGCATTTTCATCCCAGAAAACGCGCCAACGGTATATCAAGCTATTACACGTCTTCATAAAATTGCAAGTCTGATACATCAGAATCCAGGCACCTGGACTTGGTCCGGTTGGTTCTGGACAACGTTAACCGCTTGGGGATGGAAGCTCCTATCCTTCCTAGGCATTGCCTTTGCCATAGTATTCAGTTGCTGCCTGTGCCTACAGTGTGGGCCAGCGATTTGTGGCCTGTGCGTCACTTCATGTATTGAACATTCCAGTTTTCACTTAAACCGCAAAAAGAAGAAAGAAGAACAAATGATGTTACAAGAACAGACCAATCGGTTTATGAGAATAGATATATCATGAAGGGTCCGTAGGGAACAAGGAGGGAATGAGGAAATATAAATTTTATGGTCAAATAATGTTCCCTAGCGTGTACCCCACCGTCTCCGTGTACCAGTTTAAAGTACATGTAACTTCCCTCCTGTGCCAGCTATGAAGACGCAAATACATTTGCGTCCACCGTTAACATGTCCTCTTTCAGATCCACCATGAATGGATTGATAATTCAGTTCCTAAGTATGCCTTGCCAACGTCTTTTTGTGGTGTACTTTACACGTTTTCCAGCTCTGGCAAAGTAGGCCCCGAATTCTGCCATCGAGCCTTTTCTGTTTTCTGACTCCGAGAGCCCAGGCAGTCAGTGTATCTGTGAACTCTGCCTTACTTCCTGTGCGGCCCATGGCGTTTAGCTCAGCCTGCTGCCTGCCAAGACTGTATTCGACCTTCGAAGCTATCTGTTCCGCTCCTCGAAAATGCATTCCTGCCTACTAGTTTAAGTAAACATTCTCCCAGCTGCAGGGCGAAGGGCCCGGCCTCGCTGTCTCTATGCAAGTAATTCATAGTCCCTGTTTCCATGGAAGGCCCATGCCCCCGCATCTCATGCAGACACTCGGGCGCTTATACACGCACACACAGTCAGTATAGAGTAACTTCTGCCCCAGAGACCTTTCCCTCTAGATAGTATGGTTCCCAAACATCAGATATCAGATATGATAGAAGTACGAGTTGATCTGACATGCCAGACTTCTGTCTCTTTTTGTCAGTGTAAAATGTCAAATCCCCTGCACCCGTCTGTTTTCACGTCAATCATACGTCACACAGCTGCGCGCGCATCCATGCCTCTGATTTCTGCTGACATTACAAAATCCTGCTTTGTTGCCACCCACTTGTGACGTTTTCTAGCACACACCTCTGTATTCACGCCCAGTTCACGCCTCCACTTACGTATTGCAACACGTGGACATTATTATCATGCTGTTATCTCGTTTCTCTCAGCTGTTACGCCTCTTGCATTAGAGCCTATAATGTATGAAAAGTATATAAGCTATGTATTGTCAATAAAATATTGCTCTATCCCTTCTTGAACCCCTGTGGTTGCAAGAACCTGATATCCCGTTCCGAACGATTCCTTTAAGGAATAAAACCCCTAAGAACTCTACCACCACGGACTCTGCCTCCTTCTTTCCGATTGAGTTATTATTGATTAAATACTTACTTGTATAGAAATTATGATGGTAAATTAATTATTTACGACAGAGGAGTGACTTAGGAGATGTGTGTAAGAAATATAATTTGCGTCATCTAAAGGATGAAAGGTATGGGGGCATATTCTATCTTACCTATGGGAAATAAAGAGTACCCATATAAGGATGTGGGCACTGAAGGTTAGATTAGGGCAAGTACCAGCTTTTATACAATGGAAGGTGGCTCAGCAAGTTGGGTTGGATAAAGCTAAGTGTCCCTTATGACTACTGACCTTTTTGCATTTACTTATAATTTGCTCCAGTTTTGCAGCTAGTAGAAGAACGATGTTGCTACCGACCCTCAAATCAACTCCGATTCAACATTCTAAGGGTCTTTTGCAATTAATTTTAGGATGTGACAATATGTCCGTGTATAATGCAGTAGGAAAATTCTTGTTCATTGTAATGATCAGTTAATTAAGAAGAAAAGCTTGCTGCATTAGGCATATGGAATAGGTCTACGGAGGTCGCTATGTTTTGGTTCTATCCCCAATACAAGAAATGATATTGCGTAGAAAGGTAATTATGCTAGTATGAGGGTGGGTAAAGTATATTAGTAATAAAAATGTGCTATTGTAAAATAATAAGCCTTTAAATACGATTTGTACTTTTATGTATTAGGTATGCACATGAATTGTTCGTATTGCCTTTTTAGGCATGATATCAAACTGTCAATAAACTGAAACAGCACAAACTTTGGATGTACAATTCCTGTACCAAGCCTGCTTTCACTGTGATAAGATGGAAGTTGCAATGAATCAATCGGTCCTATTGCCTTATATGTGCCATCATGTGCTCCAACACAATGTTGTTGTTGGTTCAAATCATGTTAGTCTCCCTTCACATTGGACAAGTCCTCAATGTGTATGAACTGGATATAGCTGTTAATGTGTCTCATCATTATGAGCCACAGTGCATGTGGTACACCACTGCCATTTGTGTGTGACATTCCACCAGATGCAGCTACACAGGATTGGAAAAGACCTGTGCAGATAAACTGTGATTTATTGATTTCTTATTTTTCCATGATGTGGGATAACGATTGTGAGTCAGTCGATATGGCACCTGCTGATGACATTAACAAATTGGAATTTGACTAAACATTTTGGCATTGACAGATGTATCCTCTCTGACCATCTTGTTCAGGTCTGGACATGACATTTATGGTGACTGACACTGTTCATTTCACTCTTGCATTATTTAGCTCTGTTTCTGGCATGCCAGCATGAGGTTGGAACTCTGAAATAAACTTGGGATGAGACTGCAATTGTATGTCTTTTTGAGCTTTAATGGTTGTGATGTTGATGTGCACATTGTAGACAATCCACATGGTAATGTTTACACAAGTTGGTCACAGTTAGATTTGGTTATTAACATGGGAATTACTTTATACCTTGCTAGATGTGAATGGTGCTACAGGAGCTAAAGAAATTGTGAGCAGTGAATTTATTGCAGTAAACATAGTGAAATAACAAAAAAGGGATTTAACATTCAATTAGTGAAAACACAAGAGTGTAGTAGTCAGTAATGGTGGATGAATCCATTATTGTAGAAGCCACATTGTCTCTTGTCCAAAGTCCAACAGTCTCCTCCCATCAGAAATGGGAAAGTGTACAGGAAGAGTCAACAAAGTGAATGTGTTGCACGCAAAGTGGGACATCAGGAGCGATGCTTCTCCCTTGTGGTGGTTGGTACCTTGCCACTCAAACCTCCTGGAGCTTCCTTGGATGTCCAGGCCTGCAATATGTAGGTGGATTGGCTCATGAAGGGTCAGGCGTGTGTGCGGATTCTTCTTCTGTCCGGGCCTCCCTTCCGAAGATGTAGTAGGGCGAGATGTTGTTGTATTAGAGGCAGGGGTAGGTTTTGGGGGAAAGCAGTTTAGAGTGAGTTGTTTATGTCCCTCACCACCCAAATCAGCTGGCCCATGTTGTCATTGGTGTGTGTCAAGCCGCTGATCTATGGACGTCTGTAGATGCTTCATCTCCCCGAGTTCCTAAAGTAACTGGCCCATCACTCCTTGGTTGTCCTCCTAGGCACCCCGGAGTTGGGCAAGGTTGGCCGGAGCATCATTAGCACCATTGCCCCCATATTGCCTGCCTATTGTTACCCTCCCACCACCACTACCCCTACATGCCAGGGTATTTTATACAGCCGGCACCCTCCCACTGCCTCCCACATCCTCAGTGAGAGGGTTATTTATCCTCACCTCTTGAGGTGGGAGTGGGAAGCAGGAGATGTTGCTGCCTGTGCTTGGCGCACAGGTTGTTGGGGCAGAGGTCAGCACAGATGTTGAAGCTGGGGTGGAAAATGTAGTTGTGGGCATGATGAGACCCACTGTTGCTGTCATCCCAGGCCCACCATAAGGGCCAAATTGGTCCGCCATGTCAAATTCTCAAGGGGATTTAGCATCACTTAAGGCTTGGAGATGGAGCATGGGTGGTGTCTTGACTGTGGGCAGATGTTGTGCCGGATCCACCTGTTCAGAGAAAGAATGTAATATCATTGCTGGAAGTGTGTTTTGTACATCCAGATCATTATTAACACAGTGAATTTAGGCCTGTGACGAACATTAGGGTGTAGGATAACATTGAGAACTCTCCCTTTGTGTTTGACTCATTTCCAGGCATTGCGAGACATCCTTTACATGAGGTGTTATTGGCTCGATATTTTGCAGTGCAGATGTGCTTTTTGTAGAAATGAGGGATGGATGTGCCATCTACAAATGACTTTCACAGAACATCATGTATGTAAAATCCAATTCCTAGTTGTGTACAATACAGGCATGTACACAACTTGGTTGTTTGTTTAGTATTGGTACTCCTGTGTGCTGTGCTTTATCATTGGGTCATCAGGCAAATGATATCAGTGGGTTGTATCATCATAATGTGTTTATGATATTTCATGTTCGCACTTGAATGGTGTCACTCATGGCCTCAATCTTTTCATGTATTGAGACCAGGGGAAGTTCAGGCTGAGCAGGCATACATGTGTCTGAGCAAAGCATTGAGTGTTGAGTGCTCAGCCCATATGACCTGGGGAACAATTAAGACATGGCTGACAAGTGAGTATGGAGGAAGGGCACTTTTGCCTCTTGTTTAGGGTCCAAGCAAAAGGCCCTCGTGGTAGATGTAGTCACTTCAGTCTCCATATGCCACAGATTTGAGCAATGGCTACCTTCATGTGAGCTGAACTTCAGCTGGAAGATGGTGGACAAGTGAGTATGATCAAACAGCACTAGTACATCTTGTTTAGTGTTCCACAACTGGGTCTCATGGTAGATGTAGTCACTTCAGTCTCCCATAGCTCAGACTTGACCGATGGCTACATGCATGTGAGCTGAACATCAGTGGGGACATAGCAAGTGAGTATGGGCAAACAGCACTAGTACATCTTGTTTAGTGGGGGACATGGCTGACAAGCGAGTATGGTCAAACAGCACTAGTACATCTTGTTTAGTGTTCAATCAAAACTGTCTCATGGTAGATGTAGTCACTTCAGTTTCCCATAGCTCAGACTTGACCAATGGCTACCTGCCTGCGAGCCGAACGTCAGTGGAGACATGGCTGACAAGTGAGTACAGGCAAACAGCACTAGTACATCTTGTTTAGTGTTCAATCAGCAGGGCCCCAATGGTAGATGCAGTCACTTCAGTCTCACATACCCTAGACTTGACAAATGACTATCGGCACGTGAGCTGAACTTCAGCTGTAAGATGGATGACAAGTGAGTATGGGCAAATATCACTAATACATCTTGTTTAGAGTTCAAGCAACAGGGCCTCATGGTAAATGCATCCCTTCAGTCGCCAATACCCTGACTTGACCAATGACTACGTGCATGTGATCTGAACTTTAGCCGGAAGATGGATGACAAGTGAGTTTCGAGGAAGGAAACAGGTGCCTCTTTTTTAGTGTTAAGCAACAGGGCCTCATGGTAGTTGTAGTCATTTTCTTAAACGTAGCAACAATAGCTAAACTGGATTTGCGTTACATACTGGTTTGCAGGATTTAGTAGTGCTGGTCCACACTATTAGACATTTACACATGACACAGGACCTGGGATGGTGATTAGATGTTAATGAACTTCCAGGCAGCATTCCCACATGTGGGATGTAATGGAGCTAGGTACATGTGATATTTTGTGCAGGTCTACAGATCATTGATCATCAGCACACATCCCTGATACTTTGGCTAATGCATGTTTGTAAAGTAGATGGACATTACTGTGGTTGAGTTGTGATGTGTGCATGTAAACACAGATATGTTGTGACTGTTGTTGAGTTATTACTTACCAAACTCCAATCACCGAGGTATTTTGGTCAAGCCCTCTGAAAGTAGATTGGCGTGCATCTTCTCCTCCCAGAGTGTGAGTTCCAATGGTGTGAAGGGAGGACCACCACCAGTCTTCTGTGCCGTAAGGTAGGACCTGGAGGCTAGATTCTTGACCTTCATCTTCAGGTCATGCCACCTCTTCCTGATGCCTTCTTTTGTGTGCAGTGTTACCAACAGCGTTCACTTTCTTGACTATCCAATCCCACATTAAATTCCTTTTAGTTAGAGGAGTTCGTTGGACTTCGGATGCAATGATTTGTGGCTCTACCCTAATGATTTCATCCATCATAACTGTCAACTTTTGGCAGGTGGCATTGTACAAAAAAAACTGTGAGTGACAGTGAAGGAAACAGTTAATGTGATCAAACCAAGGTATGATAAAGATGTAAGTGCATAAAACCTGAGTGGAGGGTGTGTAATGGAATTGTGTTATCAAGGGTGCCTTCTTTCATCATTCCAAACGATGTGGTGTGTCTCGCTGTGCTGGAGTGTAGTGGCAAAGGATCATGGTCAGGGATGTGCAGTGTTTTCTACTTTGAAATGTAGGTTGTCCTCTTTAGCAATAACCATCAGCTGAGTATTTTTAATCACCCCATGGACAAGCTTTGCGACCACTGTGGTCCATGGCCAGAGCTCCATGCCAGGAGATCTGCAACCGCCGTGCTCCATGCCAGGAAATTGGAGAGCGCCTCACTCCATGCCGACTGCATTTAAACCGCCACACTCCATGTCGAGTGCTTTCTGAATGCCGCACTCCATGCTGAGTGTAGAGTAGAGTAGTAGTAGTAGTTTATTGTGTGATTAATTAAAATCATTACATAATTACATAACACAAATTTCACAATAAAAACCGTGGTATCACATAAAAAGGAATCATTGGTACATGATAAAATTGAATATTAAATACAAGATGGTTTGCCTGAAGTAAAAATGTCTTTTTGTATTCAACTAACATAATAAAAAATCATTATCACAAACTGCAATTGACTCTTATTTAGGAATGCACAACTAGCACTGGTGGATGAAAAGCTTCTAGTTTAAAACCAACCATGCGGTTAAAATGCCTTAAAGGTGCCTAGTGCCGTATAGCCTGTAATGTTAGGGCAACTTTAATTGTGTTTTATCGACCAGTGTTCATATTAGCTTGATCTGCTTGTCGGAGTAATTTCCTAATATGGGCAAAATATTTTACACCTCGACAAGACAGAATGATTGATGAGCCCTCCATCCATCTAATCACAGCTTGTCTGCATGTACGAATATTTAGCTCGTTAAAGATCAATTTTAGAGAGTATTTCCTTAGATCCTTTGCAGCTGGGCATACCCACAGCAAATGGGTTAATGTTTCGGCCGAATAACCACATAGACGACAGTTCTCTTGATGATTGCGTTTCCATGATGACATTAAGTCCTTCGAGTCATGGATTCCCAGCCAAAAGTGAATAAAGCTCTTTTTTATCTCAGAGCTAAAATGGGCTGCTAGGTAGGCTTGGGGCTTTGAATGAGTGTAGGAATGTATTACTGTCTATGCATGGTGTCGTTTGGACAAGATGTTTTTGTCTTCCATGAGTGATTTCATCTTGGCTTTATTAAATATTGTCTTTTCTGCCATGCTCTCCCATACTGCTTGGGTATCTAGCTCCGCCAGTGATTACCTCAAATACGGTCCCCAAGATGTAGGTACTTCTTGCACCATTTGTGCTTTTATCTCATCCCAGTATAGATTGTTCAGTGCACCCGGCTCTGAGGATCGAACTTTATGGCAGAGCTTTGCAAAGTAATTCATGCTCCGGAACTTCTGATTTTGAAGGCCAAATTCTATCCATACCTATGCGGGAGATGCAGACTTGGGAAGATTAAAGACAGCTTTATATATCTTGGTCTGGAGCTCATTCAGTAACTCTGCCTCCTTGCCACACCATGTTTCCAAACCATAAGACAGAGTAGGCAAAGTTTGTGCTGCCATCACATTTAGGAAGTGAGTATAAGCCAGACAGCTCAATTTTTGTTCAGCAGTCGAAAAGCAAAAATTAATGATTGGACTTTAGCATTTAGATCCTGTTTATGGTCCTTGTACGAAATGCTGCGCCCCAGTTTTACGCCTAGATATTTATAGGAGGCTTGCTCTTCCATTTAAACGTATTTTTCTTGGGGTCCACTAGGCGTACCATCTTGATTTTCTTTTGATTTAACTCTAGATTTTCCTGGTCCAGGTAAATTACTAAGTTGTTTATTGCTTTGTGCAGCCTAATCGGACTTTGACTTAGCACTGCGATGTCGTCCACGTATTGTAAAAAAGATATAGGCTCTTTGGCCAGCATTGGCGGATGGCTCTTTGCTGATTATATATGCTCAGTTATGTCTGTTAAGAACAAGTTGAATAAACAGCGCCAGGACGCAGCCTTGTTTTGAACCATGCTGAGTGTTTATTCTTGCGGATACTCTACTTCCATCGCCTAGTTTCACTCTGGCCCAAGTTTCCGTGTAGAGGGTAATCCTATAGATTAGTTGGTAGTCCCCAGGTTTTTAATTTATTCCAAAGTCAAGTTCTAGTCACTCTATCAAACGCGGCTTTCAAGTCGATGAAGCATGCAAATCATTTTGTCTTCCTTTTTAGTGCTTTTTTGCTTAAAAGAGCCAAAGTTGTCAAATTTGTGGTTGTACCTGTTCCTGGCCTAAAACCTATTTGAAACTTTGGGATTATATTCTGCTCATTCATCCATTCTTGAAGGTGAATGAGTAGACATGATGCATATTATTTGGCTTATACATCGATCAATCTGTAGTTTTCTGGATTGCTATGAATGCCATTTTTAAATTTTGGAAAATGATGTTCCCTCTCCAGGAATTTGGTACGATATTCTGATTATAAATGTAGTTGAAAAGTGGTGTGAAATAGTTTGCCCAAAACTCCAATGCGTTCTTAAAAACAGTGTTTGGAAGCCCATTAGGTCCTGCTGCCCCCTCCATTCTTAATTTTGTTATTATTCCTTTCAATTGTTTGGTATTGACAAGATTTTCTAGCTCGTTACTGCTGATCTCTAGCAATTATTGAGAGTGGCCTTCATGAGGTTGGAGACTAAGGGCCCGATGTAGGTGGTCATTTACCGGCCGGTAACGGCCGATTTCGGCCGTTACCGACCGGTAAATGGGTTTTTTGGATGTAGAGGGCCAATTTTACCGATTCAGTAAATTTACCGAATCGGTAAAATACCGAATCGGTATTTTTACCGATTCGGTAACTTCCAGATGTAGGTGGGACTCTTCTGAGTCCCAAAGGCCTTTCAGATTCGGTATTTTACCACCCTATCCAATTCCCTTTGCCGTTTTCTATTGCTAATACAGCCACACTATAATTGTGCTGTATTCTTTCACCACTCAGAGGCGTCCTTAAATTAAAATGTAGATATTTTTCTTTATTCAGGTACCACATATAATGGATATATATATATCGTTTTCATGTTTTTACATTGAGAGTTTATTTTTTTCTAAATTCATGGCTAACTATATATGTAATGTGTTTGAAACGAAGTACTTTCCCTGCTCTGTTAAGACATCAGCAGGAATTAAATCCTACACTTAGACTACTGTTTTACAGACAGGAGTGTGAATAGTAAATTTTACCCTACAAACGTCCAACACCTTCCCAACTGTTACCCCTTTGAAAATTCGATGCTTTCCCTACTATTGTCTTGTTCGGAGCGAGAACAGTAAATGTAACCAGTTTGAAGTACAACACTTTATCTACTGTCATGTTGTTTAGAGAGGGAAGAATAATTTAACCCCTCTGAAGTCCAACGCTTTCCCTAATGCTGAGCTGTTTGGAGTGGGAATAATAAATGTAAGCAATCAGAGACTGCAATGGGATGTGAATAATAAATCCAACTCGTTCCCTACTGTTGCGCTGTTTGACTAGGGAAAAGTAAAATCTTCTGAAGTTCAACACTTTCCCTACTGTTGAACAGGGATGTGAATAGTAAATTTCACCCCTCCGAAAAAATGTTTTATGTCGATCGCTTTATGCCTGAATGTAGTTACGAATTGAACGAACAATACTTTTTGTTTGACTTTTGGATTGGGCACATTTTTCTCTAATACAATACTTGTCCCACATACACATAGATTAGGATATTTCCAGTTTGGTCCTGACAAACTGCCACAGAAGCATATGGCATTAAGGCAAGAAACATGTTGACCTTGACTCAAACTTCATACATGAAGAAGCATTCTTTTCCTTTATTCGTTTTTCATGTTTTTAACAATGACAAGATTCACCACCAGAATAAAAGCGTTGCTGGCGTCTCTTAGTTATTTTTAACTCACACACATGTCTTCCAATCTACACACATTTACATCTCTTTTTGCACTGCACTTTTCTCAAAAAGCTCTACGGCAAAGAGGCCCCTCATGGGTGCCCATTAGGCACTGTAGCGCTGGCCTAACGAGGAGCTGCCCAATAATGGGGCATGCCATCCAGTTGGGTGGGGAATGGCTCTTGTTTCACATCCTTTCGACCTGTTCTATACTTAGGGGTTATATTATATGTGTTTGCCTTCGTGAAATTTAGAAACTGCATACCTCTTTTTCCTTGATCTATACTAAGGACCACGTATGCTGGACCTTGATCGCTGTAGGTCACCCCATTTGATTGGTGCTAAAAAAAAACACGGCAGTTCACTGCTATGGGCCTCAAACAACTGAGTGAACTGCAGGATTGTATAGGTTTCCAATTCTTTTAAAACATCTTTCTATTCACGATATTCTGTATTAGCAATAGCAAACGGTCATCAAATGCAAGCTTAAGCTGGGAATCATTATCATTATTTCTGCAGTTTATTATAACAATGTTCCTCTGCACAGTATGAATTACAATTAGATCAAATTAAGGGTCACATGGTGCATAGAGAGCAGCATTGCCTATACATTCAAAAGAGATCTTTGAGATTATATATTATATGGTAATTCAAGAGGTCGCCCATCTGGTGGAAAGTGCACTATGTCTCTAAACCCTAAAGGAGAGGGTATACAAATCTCATCAGCTACGCACCATTTCCCCATATCCCTTAGCGATCTATCTACAGTTGATGATTTATGGTCTGACCGCCATCTACTGCTGCGGCCCGACAGATGCATTATGATGCGTGTGGTCAGAAGCATCAGTCGGAGGGACTGACTAACACTTTCCGATGGCTTCCTTGTCAGGAACTCACCATAACTCCTTAAGGACGGTATTTCCACCATCGGAATTATGATGTTGGTTTCCAGCAGCAATTTTATCTTGGCCTTTCCGGCATGGAAAGGCTGTCGGAAAGCAACATGGGGGGGGGGGCGTAGCAGGGCACCCGTCCCTATGCGGCCTTCGCATTTGGGCCTTGGGGCCACATCCCTGCACCGTGTGGCCACATGGTTCAAGGGTGTTCTCAAACTTCAATTTTAAAATGGGAACTTGTGTTGCAGGTGTTTATAGCCCACTGCACAAGCTCCCATTGACAACTGAAGTTTCCGACCGCACTATGTGCAGTCACATCCTAATTGGGGTGTCAGAATCACCGACCTATGGGTGGGCTGTTCCTTCCCCGCAACACAACCAACATCATAATTAGTCTTTAAACAGCACAAGAGCTCACAAACATTTATAATTGTAAAATATATACTTACAGTTATATATCATCAAAGAGTATATAGGCATTAAGAATGAGTCTTAAAATTCATAAAAACCTACTCATCATAAAGTATATATGAATAAGATCTTATCATAGGCTTATAAAGCAAACACTGGCATCTCCACATAAAATAGTTAAAACCAACTTTAAAATGGCACATCTTCTAATAATCCTTGTAACAGTCTTCTTACAGCAACCATAAATTTCCCCGTAGCACAAGCAACATTCAAGTTCAAGTGTATTTCTTTGCATAGTCACTAAAAACCATTGCAATAATAAAACAATCAGTAACCCCATCAATATAATGCACACACGAAAAATATAAGGAAGAATAAAAGACCAATCTTGGAATTAAAGTTTTGGCACTGTACACATTTCTTACAAGTGCAAACAGTGCCAAGTACAGAGATTTGTAAAGCTATAATACAATAAAACTATAATGCAATACTTGGAGCCAATCTATTTACTGAAATCCTGAATCCACCCCACCACTTCAGGGGCCAGGTGCAGAAAGTGCAGAGTGCAAGAGTCAGTAAAGGGATGCCAGCCACAAGGCAATTGCTGCTGTTTACAAGTAAGACACAAGCAACATCCAGGTAATGCATATCCGTTAGGAGTGCCCATGCTTGCACACAGTTATGAGTGCCATATTTAAAAACCAAAGCCATCTTAAAATGGTTTTCTGAAGGGTCTGGACTGTTAGGCAATACACAAGGATATGCAGATTATCGCATTTTATAATCAAGCCACAGGTACATTTACCTGCTACATCTATCATCACCATTTTTACCTTGCCACTGCTTACACACAGATTAGCATTGATTCTCAGCTTTAACAGTTCATATCTGAGCCAACGGTGAGGCAGTGTATCCACATACTGGAACCACTCCTCCTTTTGCCATGAGTTGAGCATAAAAACTGAGCTGAAGGCTTCCCCGTTAAGTACTTTATATTATGTTTACAGGCAATTTCCTTCTTAAGGATTCGCAGTTCACTCCTCAAAGTGTTTATGTGCAGATTCTGGGAGCCCATCCTAACATTCATTTTCCCCTCAAGGTTTTTCCTGACACCTTAAACCCACTTCAATTCACTGTGCGTAATCTCATTCTTACTCCATATTGATACCTTTTGCCCATTTCCTGCATTCAGACATAGCCAGAATGTAACTGCTTCAGCCGATGCCAGATAACTACATGATGTTGTGCCTATTTCCATTCTTACTGCCTGAATCAATGTGGACCTTAGCAGAGATAATAAACCTTTCAGACGTTTTCCCTCATCGGGTTCCCAACAACTTTTGCCACTTGAGCTTATCAGTTCGGCTCCATACTGAAATTGAGGGCAGAATATTGGTGCATAGGCTGTTAAAACTGGCCTAAGGGACATCTCCCAATAGTCTCTATTACATCTTTAAGGCCACCTACCGATGCAAGGGCTCTTGCTTTGACTGATTCAATATGAACATTTCAAATTAAACTCTTCATAAACCATACTCCAAAGTACTTGTATTCATTAACAGATATACATTTCGTGGACATTAAGCGCCAAGCAAAAATTCCAGATTTCATAGCAAAACCCAAAATCTTAGAGCCTGATTACCAGTCGAGTTGTTTACGACCGCCAGACTCACAGTGGCGCATGAATGTCAGTCCACTTTTTTGCCAATTATAACTTACAAAGTCATGTCAGTGGTGAACCGCCTGTTGCGCCACAATGCATTATGCTGAGTAGGGACTGGTGCAGTCCCACTCATCATATTTTGCATTCTTGCACTGCCAGCCTTTTCATGGCAGAGCCCTGACATGAAAACGCTGGTGGTGCAAGAACATAGGGGGCCCATACTGCCCCCAGGTCCCCCACAGTGTGGGGATAAATTCACAGTGGCACAACATGGGCCGTCTGTCTGTGTTCCCTCCAGTTCCAACACAGCATAAACTTCACTGTCCATGCCATGTTGGAACTTTTTGGCCGTTCCCATTGCAGTGCCTGTTTTCAAGGTACCACCATGAGAACAGCCAAAGAACCGCCGGAATTTGCAACTCGTAATACAGTTGGGGGTACTTGAGCTGCTTTGCTGCAGCGGAGGTGGTATTGCACTGCTGCCGCTGCACCAAAGTCGTAATCAGACCCTTAGTCTTTTCCACCTTTACCACTAGATTTTTGGTGTTACAATATTCCATGAGCACATCCAACTTCCTTTGTAAGCCTATCTCTGTCAGATCCATAATAACAAGACCGTTCACATACAGTAGACATGCTATATGTTTCCCATCCGTTTTGGGGCTAACACCCTTTGCCACTGCTAAAGCTGATGGTAAGTCCGCTATAAGCAGGGAGAAGGGTAAGGGAGCCAAGGCACATCCCTGTTTCAGCCTATTTTTGATTGGAATGTTCAGGGTCAATGTCTCATTTGTGTCCGAAAGTACCTGTGCCCAATTGTGTGAGTGCAGCCCCTGTATTACTGCCAAAAGCCTCTTAGGTATATCTTGTTTTGCCAGTTTCTCACATAAACAATTCCGGTCCACCAGATCAAAGGCAGCACTGAAGTCTACAAAGTATCAGAATAAACTACCCCTTGGCTCCACAAACTTCTGTGTGAGGGACCATAAACTAGGGTTGGGCGTAGTTCGCGAAGTAGCGCTACACGTAGCTACGCGAAGTACACTTCGCACTATGCGAGCTACGCGTAGCACTACGCGAACTGCGTAGGACGTTGTTCGCACTATGCAAGATGCCGTTTTAAATGATTGCACTGTGCGGACAAGCATCCGGCACTGTGCAATCATTGAAAGCGGCATCTTGCACAGTGCGAGCTGTAGTTTTCTGCAGCTCAAGTAGATTTTTACGCGAGCTGCAGCTTTCTCAATGCGGACTGGTAGTTTCTCATCGCGAGCATACGCGACCACTCGCAATGAGAAACCTGACTTCCCCGCGTTGAGAATCTCACCAGGAGGTTTATTTTCCACGCTCGCAATCGGCAACTTGATGTTGAGGACTGCGAGAAAGCAAAAAATAACCGCTGCACTACGGTACACATGTTTGAACTGTACCTGGGGTACAATGTGATGTAATTCAGCCCATTCCTTGAGACTCCCTAGGATTATTTTGGTGAACAGTCTTTTACCCAAATCCAGCAGGTTAATCAACCTGCAATTCTTTGGAACCTTAGAAATTCCCCTCTTATGATAGCTTACAATAGCTTACTTTCCAGTTCTCTGGGAACTGGCCTGCGGCTAAAATTCTGCCCACCAGTAGGCCATGGTCTTAATTATAATGGCTGGAAGGTTAGCTGGACCCGCTGTGCTAGTCAGTACCAGTGTCGATATGGTGTTTTAATATTGGCCGCAGAGAACTGGGTTCAATTATCGTCATCCACCCCATTACATTCTATTGATCACATGCTCTTGGGGGCTCTGACACTTCTCCATAAATTTCTTTCAGATATTCACTACGTCTTCTTTCACCACGCAACTCATTTCCCCCAATCTCCTTGCCTGTGCCCTGCGGCTCGAGCTTCCAAACCTTTTTTTATATTTTTTGTTTCTATAGCTTCTAACAAATTTTCCTAACAGCTCTTTCTCTATGCTCTTTTCTAAACTATGATCAATAGTTTTATATACTTTCTTGGTGATCTGAAGGCTGTCATAGAGCTCATGATCACACTTCGTCTTGAGGCTTCTTACCCCTTTCTTGATCTGGGACTTCAACTTTCTATAATCCCCGTCAAACCAGCCATTAGCATTCCTAGAGTTGGCCCGGGCCCTTTTCTACGTATTCCTATTAACATTTAAATGTGCCCTTAGGCAATGAACCACCTGATTAATTGTATTTTCATACAATTTTATGAAATTTGCAGGGGCATGATTAAGCTCTTGTCTCTGCTTGAAATTAGGTAATTTTGTCAGAGATTCCTCTGAGATTGTGGTGGTAAGACACTTGGGGTAATTTAGCTGTAGGGGTATAACTGTTTCTCTAGTCCTACTTGCCCCTATATTTATTTCCAGTTTTAGGGGATAGTGGTCACTACCCTCAACTTGTAATACCGTAAATCTTCCATTTTTGATTAAAGAACCAGGCCTGCATTAAAATATAATCAATAGGGCAGAGCTGCAAGTTGGAACCCGTTTTTAAATGTCTGGCGTCCTTCCACCCATTAACACAGAATAAGCTCTTAGAGGCCAAGAATTTTCCAAATGCAATGTCACATGAGCTAACGTAGCAACAGGGAGTCTTCCGGTATTAATGTTAAATGATGTGAATAACTCCTTGACCAAGAGATAAGATATTCTATGGGTCTAATTTATGGTAAACTCTCCCAGCAAAATAATCATATCTTTATAATAACTTGTACACATAGAGTCCACATCCTCCTTAAATCTCCTAAGTTCTGGCGCATACTCTTTCGCACTCCCAACCTGTACATAGATGTTCATTATTTACATGCATTCATATCCCTTATCTGGTTTATAGAGATGCACTTTGCAGGCCACTTTCCAGTTGTATTTTACTCCTATTGGTGATACCAATCTCGCAATCTTGGTAGATGCCACGATTAGTAACCCTGCTGCCTATTCCCCACAGTTTAATTTACCTGCACAAAACCATCAATCATTGCTGTTTCATCACACAGCTAGGTTTCCATTCAACGTATTATCTCATATTAATCCACTACCTCTTTAATCCTTTCTCAAGTATGACATTCTTGCCAACCCACTAATATTCCATGATAGGATTCCCAGGCTGTGCGACCACATTGTATCCTAGTCAATATAGCTCAGCCTCCTGTTTTCACTTTAGGCTGGTGGAAAGAGTACCTCATATCTTTTCTCATAGTATTGTTAGGTCTTCCTTCTTCATATACCTTTCCTCAATCAGCATAACTTGCCTTTGTCCTAACCATGCATGGTACCTCAGAAAGGGTCTGTTCGAGTTGCAAGCTTCAGGTTTTTTTTTCCTGGTATAAATCTAACCCCTTCCTTTATCACCTCGGTTTCTACCCTTTCAAGTGCTGTCTTAACCAGACCCAAGTTCAATAATACTTTTATTACTTAATTCCTTTTATAATTGTTTGTGAAACCTACATGTCTGAGGTCCTTTGACCCTATTGCGTTCAAACTAGGGAATTTTGAGAAAGAATATAACAACGGAGCGTGATTCAAGCGGACTTACACTTTCCCCTTTTCCCATTTTGAATGGGTTCGAGATAAATCCACAGCTTATTTCCATCTCCACCCTCAGTTACTATGCCTTACTTGATTTTGTCTCCCCTGCTAAATATCCATTTTTTCTTTTGTTGCATTACTTCCTCTTCTTTGTTCACTAGAACGCCCCTTTCATCCACTTATTGCCCCCTTTTTATCATTTCCCGGATCCTTCTTGCTTAAAGGTTGGGGGTTGCTCCATATTATTCTCCATATTACTCTACCTGGGTTTCCGCTTCGGCCCTCTTCTTCCCTGTACGTGATAGTGGATCCCTTAGGTTTTGCTCTGGGAGGTTTCTCTTTTTGATCTTTAGCGTTTTGATTTGGCCCTCTAGATCTACTTAAGGCAGCTTTCCACTTTTGCCTTTCCCTTGCACTCCTCCCTGGGGCTTTTCTTGCTCTCTTTATACAAGGAATATAATTCCTACATACAGTTGGTTCTCCCTCCTTCTTTATCAACATTTAGGGGTCTATTATAATGTTGGACGGATCGCCACCGCCTGTATGGCGGTGGCGATCCGCCCGACATTATTATCTGCCCGCCACCCCGCCAGTTTTCCGCCAGTCACACAGGTGACGAGGCAGAAAAGGGGCCTGATATGGTGGCAGTGTCTGCAAGACACCGCCATCCATATTAGAATGCAGGCAGGAAGCAGTCTTTTCCATGGCGGCATTGCATGGTGCCTGTCACGTTGTGCATGCAAATGCACAACATGCCTGTTTAACATTGTGGTGAGTGCTAAATACAGCACCGCCCGCCACAATGGTAAATATACAGGATGCGATCACCATGGTAGCAGTCGCATTCTGATAGGCACAGCGGGACCGCCGCGCCTCTTGCGGCAGGTCCCGATGACCGTTCGGTGGGGGCGGATCGTAAAATGCCCCTAAGTATTTGAACACAAACACTCTGAGAACCAACCACCTAGGAGGGAGTCCTTTAGCCTCCTCCTGATGTACATTACCTGTGGGTTGCTTAGTTTCATCAACAGGTCTTACTAATGTTGGCATATGGTCCTTTATTTATTTTAGTTCCCTTGCTATGATTTGTAGTTATGCTTTCTGTGATTCTAAAATATTTATTATTTATTTATTTATTTTTGCAATTTTTAAAGCACTACAATTACCCGTGGGTGTCTCGGCGCTGGGGACTAAAAGCTGATACCGGTAAAGATCTCTAAGACAAAAGTTAAAGTAATTAATGGTTACTCATGTCGTTGAGAAAACAGCCAAGTCTTTAATTGTTTTCTGAAAACAATCAGAGATGGACTGGATTTTATATTGAGAGGGAGGGAGTTCCATAATTTTGCAGCGGCTATGGTAAAACATCTGTCTCCCCAGTTAACTTTCCTTGTTCTGGGTATCTGAAGCAGATGAGCTGTGTTGGATCGAAGCTTTCTGGGGGTTGCCAAAGGCTTAAAGGAGCTTCTGAGGAATTTAGGTCCCGTATTGTTTATTGCCTTGTAGACAATACAAAGGGCCTTGAACTTCGTGCGACTTCTGACAGGAAGCCAGTGCAGTTGGTCGAGATATCCAGTGACAGAGTTATGCTTTGGAATGCCCAGTAAAACTCTGGCGGAAGCATTTTGTATCATTTGTAATTTGGAAATAACCTTTTTTTGTGCGTTGAGGAAGAGGGCATTGCAGTAGTCAGTGCGTGAAAACACCAGTGTAGATATGAGTGTTTTTCCTGTAGTTATCGGAAGATATGGAAGGAGTTTCTTTATTTTCCTTAAGATGTTAAAAGATGAAGATACTACAGCATTCACGTGGTGATGGAAAAGGAGTTTATCATCGAATATTACTCCCAAATTTCTGACTTTACTGACTGGTTGAGGTGGAGTTCCCAGTTCCTCAGGCCACCATAAGGGGGACCACAAAGGTTGAATGTTTCCAAAGAGCATGACCTCCGTCTTAGATGAATTAAGTTTTAAGCAGTTGGAAGCCATCCAGCTGCTGATGGCCCTCATCCCATCCTTAAAGTTGGCTGCAACATCAAGTCCATTTTTATGTATGGATAGTACCAACTGTGTATCGTCGGCGTATGTTGTTAGGTTGATGTTATACTCTTTTATTACCCTCGCTAAGTCCGAAACATAGATATTAAAAAGAGTCGGACTTAGCGAGGAACCCTGAGGGACTCCACAAGGAAGGCTAAAAGTAGGTGAAGTGAAAGTACCTAACTTAACTGCCTGCTTGCGGTCAGCCAGGAAAGATGTAATAAGGTCTTTGGCTCTGTGTTTAATACCGATAGCCTCGACACGGCCGATCAATGTAGAATGATCGACCGTGTCGAAAGCCGCCGACAAATCTCACGACAAATATCACTATTCATTACAGTCACCTTCAGTAATCCTTGCAAGGTTTTTTGTAGGATCAGCATTATGTCTAGCATTGAGGCGGATGGTGATGCTGATATCTCCAGATTTAGGACTGAATTTCGCACGGATCCTCCTGTGTCTTTGTTGACTGCTGATATGATCTGTTTTCATGTGTTCTCAAGCTCCTTCCTACTGTGTTTTGCAGCCCATTTATCTTGCCCTAGGTCCAGACCACCTTTGGCCCCCTCTACAGTTTTTTACTGTACTGTGCTGACATTCTGTGTTCCTTACCTCCTTGGTCGTTCCTGCCAGCGCCCCGTTCCACCACGGGATTTCCCGTTTGTCGCGGAGGGCGCAGGCAAATAGTTTCTTCCCCGGACCTGACAGGCTGCATAGGGTCACGAGGGCTTTCGATACGTAAGTCCACCCCTATTTAGAACGGATCTCTGGAATTCGTCCCGGTTAGTTCTAAGGAACCGGGTGCATGATTAGATGCCTCGTGCCTAACGCTGGGACATTTACTTTTATATTTTGTAGCTGCATGATTGCTATGTTGCCTACGAATTTTAAAACTGCTAAATAATTACGTTTTTTACTGTACTGTGCTGACATTCTGTGATCCTTACCTCCTTGGTCGTTCCTGCCAGCGCCCGTTCCACCACAGGATTTCCCGTTTGTCGTGGAGGGCGCAGGCAAATAGTTTCTTCCCCGGACCTGACAGGCTGCATAGGGTCACGAGGGCTTTCGATACGTAGGTCCACCCCTATTTAGAACGGATGTCTCTCTCTGCGCTCAGCGGACGCGCGCAGCGGGCACGCGCCGAAGACACGCCTACGTCCAGCCCGTCTGCGCCCGTCAGCGCTGAGGACGGGCTGGGGAACGGGGCTGGCGGGGAGAAGGCTTTAATTTCTGCTGATCGGCAAGAAAATCCGACCTATTCCTATTGTGATCTAGTTGTATTGAAACCCATTCCCTTGCCCTGCCATCACTCTCTTCCCCCGATGCTTTCCTGAGGCTCCCTGGGTGTTGTTGCTACACCAGGAATACTGTGTCTTTAATACCTGATACTGTCATTGATAAAATACATACTGCCTCTATCACAACTAAGGAGGGGGGTTTCCTTATTACTGCTATGTCATTGGTGAAGAACAACCTGGCATTTAGGGATTTTGTCTCGGTCAGGAAGCCCACGTGGGTCTTCGTCACAGAAACCTGGGCCTCTGAATCCTCTGGTCCTGAACTTGTGAACGCTGTTCCAGATGGTTACGCGTTGGCAAGGTCAGACAGAGTGGGACGTAGGGGCAGAGGGCTGGGTATCCTATATAAGATTTCCTCTATTTGTCATTTCAAAACTCTCTCCTCCCCCTCGGATCCCTTTCAAGCCATTCATTTTTCTATAGCCTCTTCCCCCTCAGTTTCCTTCTCTGGCCTCCTGATCTATAGACCTCCCGGCCCTAGAGCTGATTTTAACCAGGACCTACTGAAAATGTTAGAACCCTATTTCGGCTGTGTCCATCTGACAGTTCTGGGAGATCTGAATTTCCACTTAGAGGATCAAGGTTCTAGTGACACTCTCACCTTAGTGGATACCTTGGCCGCATGTGGTCTCCGGCAATTGGTAGACAGCCCCACCCATCGAGCTGGCCGCACATTAGATGGGGTCTTCTCCAACGACCCAAGACTTACGACAGGCCCTCCCATTCCCCTTGTGTGGTCTGACCACCTAGCTGTCCCGTTGGAATTTAACCCACCCTCCCCTCATACGTTGCTGTGTGACCCTGGGAAAAAGGAACCTAAGCGGAACTTTAGGAGAATTGCTAATAATACTCTGGCCCCCCTCATGGCTCACGTCAGAACAACTCCGGTGGGGGATGTCAGTGCGGTCGCACTGGATTTATCTAACTCTATTGTAAGAGCAGTGGACCTCCTGGCCCCAGTGTCGTATCGCTATTCTGCTAGGAAAAGACCCTCAGCCCCCTGGTTTTCGGACAATTTTGAAAAGCGGAACAGGAGCAGGATAGTTATCGCCGGTCTTGGGGGCACTCACCAGCTCTTCGCCTCGCCGCCTCTGTAGTGCTCACGCTGCAGTTCTCTCCCGCCGCAGTAGTCCAGTGAAGCCTGTGGATGCCGCGGGGAGACTACAGCTCCCAGAGTGCTCGGCCAGCACTTCCGCCCACTTCCGCCTGCTAGCGCGCCCGGAGGCACTTCAAAGGGCGAAGGCTCCATCTGAGGAGCGGGGACAATTTTGAAAAGCGGAACAGGAGCAGGATAGTTATCGCCGGTCTTGGGGGCACTCACCAGCTCGTTGCCTCGCCGCCTCTGGGGTGCTCACGCTGCAGTTCTCTCCCGCCGCAGTAGTCCAGTGAAGCCTGTGGATGCCGCAGGGAGACTACAGCTCCCAGAGTGCTGGGCCAGCACTTCCGCCCACTTCCGCCTGCCAGCGCGCCCGGAGGCGCTTCAAAGGGCGAAGGCTCCGTCTGCGTCGCGGGACGCGCGCGGGCGTGCGCCAGGCTAAGCCCGGGCAAAGGGCGGGCCCTCTACGGCCCTCATCGGCAGGAAGCAGCAGGGACAGGGCCAGGAACGCTGCCGGATAGACGATAAAAGCCCCAACATCCAAGTAAGATACTTTTGCTCCTGATTTAAGCTTGAAGTGGTAGTCTCCTGGGTATAGTGGCAGGATGCCGAAAAAACTAACTAACACCATGGAAAATTATTTGGTCCAAACTGTGCAAAAAATAAACATACAAAGGAGAGAATCTCTGGGGCTGAGCCAATCCCCAGACTTACGATGCCTGAGCCCTACCATACTTCCTCTCACTGATGACATTACACCCCTGGAGACTAACTCCGATGACCTTCCTAGCCTCCCCACTAATCAGGGCAAGAGCGATATACATGTGAATGTCGTGCCTGCCCCCGAGGTACTTATTGCGGACCATGAGAATGATATGGATACTGACTCTGAACAGGAGGTACAGGTGTGTCTTTCTGATGAAGAACAGTCCACCTCAGACCACGCCCCTCGGCCAGAACGTCCATGTGTAAGAAACCAGCCCAAGCGGGGAGGGCTGCGGTCTGGGACAAGGAGGAAGAGGGCAACTACCCCAAAGGCAAAACTAAAGGACAATGGAGAGGGGAAAGTAAAATACACCACTGATGATGATTTATTTTCAAAAATTGCTGATTTGATTGAAAGTAAAATCAAAGTTATCATCAAACCTCTAGTAGCTAAAATAGACAAACTACAAACTGAGGTTAAAAAGCTGGGAGGATAGCTGGAGAAGGTAGCGGGGGGGTTGAAAATATTACCACGTTGGTTGCTAATATGGGCAACAATACTGGAGGGAATGCTGCTGGTGAGGGAACAGATGAACTGCTGCACACTAACCCCCCAGTACAGCCACCGGTAACGAATGCTAATCAGATAGTTGGTAAAGGTGATGGTTTACTAACAGTCAATATCCCCCCAGTACAAGCTCAGACAACGGACCCTTTACAATTTATAGTTGAAGCCTCGCCAGTCGTATTAGTATTAGCCAACGTTCCCCCCCTAGAAGGTGGTATAGTTGAATCATCCACTTCCTTGTCAAATAAGGCATTACAATGGCTCACAAACAATATGAAGTTAGCTCCGGGGGGGGGGGGGGGGGGCAGCAATTGGCTCGGGAGATCAAGACTGCAAAAAGGGTTCCCTGGCTAGGAAATCGTCCCAAAAAATTTAAAGGGGATTGTGTGGCAGTGAGTTTTTGTCATCCAGGCGCTCTGCCAAACATCCTTACTAACTTACTCCCGCCCCAACGTAGACAGGGTACCGTTGTCCCATTAACTCTAAAAATTTTCTATGGAGAACAACAGAACGTTACCTACCCCAGGACCCCCGCACCCGGGTGGGATAACAATTGGATATGAATAACAGATGGGGCCAAGACCGAAGTTGTAACTTAGCAAATTATCCAGCCCATCCAGTTCATCAAAATCCTTTTGCACAACCTCTTTTGTTGTCTAATCGTTATACTCCTTTATCCTTTTTGGACCAAAACGATTGACTTTCGTCCAAACAAAATAGCCATGAAGGGAATCATGTACCTGTACTTAGTATACTCACTTGGAATATCGCAGGGATTAAGGCAAAAATAGGAAACCCGGCATGGTCAGATTTTATCTGCAAGTTCGACATTATTGCATTACACGAAAATAGTTTTTCATTGGATGGCTATAGTCACTTTTGTATCCCAGCAGTGTCCACTGTTGCAGGAAGAGCCAAGGGAGGCCTTTTGAGTTTTTTTAAATTAGACATAAAGGGTCGCCTGAAGAAATGCGATTCGGGCTCTGATCACTGTTTAATTGTTGAACTTTCTTCAGCAGAACATTCCAATATTTTATTTATAAATTGTTATAATGCCAATGCATCTGACTGTACTTTGCAAAGTCTAGATAGATTGGATCAGTTTTTGTCAGTCTACAGTGAAAATGTAAACTTCTTTGAAATCATTTTTTTAGGGGATTTCAATATCCACCCTTGTATATTAATGTGTGTTTGCGATGAAGAAGAATCCCCTCCTAACTGCGCGCCAATCCATCTTGAACATAATAAACAGGGGGAATGTTTAGAAAACTTTCTAACAAGATGGAACTTATATGAGTCTGGGTGTGGGGAGGGGGGGTTAGGGTCCCTACTTTCAAGGGAACAGACAATGGCTCTATTATTGATTATATATTCATTTCATTGTTTTTATTAGGTAAGGTTTTAATGTATAAAACTGTGGTTTCTGTTTTTAGCGATCATAATCCTGTTTCTTTGGATTTAGTAATTACTGATTTTATAGGGCGAAAAGATGGTCCTCGCGACAACAGTATAGCACTTAAAGTTAAAGACCAGGGTCGCAGATTGAAATGGGATAGCATAATTCCAGAATCCTTTGCACAAGAGGTACTCTCCGACGCTGAGGACGAGGTTGGTGTGTGTTTATCTAGTGAGGCTCACAATAGGGAAGTGGTACTTGCCTTTGGTAGCATCTGCAGCAAGATTAATTCAAGACTGCTTGCTGGTTCAAAAATGAAGACATTGCCCATCAAAAGATGGTTTGATAACAGATGCTCAAAAGCACACTGTGCGCTGTTAAGTGCTTTGAAGGCTGTCCCAAAAGTCCCTGCACTTATCACTATTTGTAGAGCTCGGTATAAAAAAGCCATAGCAGATAGGAAAAAAGAGATCAAAGATGAAGCTTGGTCCCAGCTATCAGAACCAGCAATATTGAAAAATAGTGGCGAATTTTGGAACATTGTTAACCAACCTTTATTTACAGGAGAGGAGAATTCTCCCCTTGAAACTAATATACCTGATGAAAGTTGGATACAACACTTTAGTGATATTTATTCTGACCACAGTAGTGGAGGTGCCGGGGGTTCGGTTGGCAGCATCGCCAATGGAAACCACTTGAACTTTGAGGTAACAGAAGTTTTACAAGCAATAGATTGTACTTTGAAGAAAAGGGCGCCAGGACCTGACGGTGTTCCTGCTGACGCCCTTAAATGTTTCCCTAATTTTTGGTCTAGACTACTCTGTAGGGTTTTCAATGCCTTAAGCCATGATAACATACCAGAGGCATGGAAAACTTCAATAATTATCCCTGTGTTTAAAAAGGGAAACAGGCAGGACCCAGCATGTTATAGACCAATCTCATTGATTGACTCATCAGTTAAAATATTAGGAAGAGTCATATTAGCAAAATTAAATGAGTGGGCAACTGAAAAATTTATTCTGACCAATGTGCAATATGGATTTAGACCCAAAAGAAGCACTCAGGACCAATGTCTCAATCTGCATTTGTTGATAGAGAAATACACCAAGGCCAAGGTGGGGTCCATGTACCTCGGTTTCATGGATCTCTCCTCTGCTTTTGATCTGGTCAACAGATCAAAGCTTTGGCTCATATTGCTGGAAATGGGCCTGGACAGGACAATAGTTAACCTATTGGCTGACTTGCACTCGGGCCTTACAGCTAAAATTAGAGTTACCACGGGTGGAAGGTGTACGGAGGTTTTTGCTTCAGAAAAAGGGGTTAGACAGGGGTGCATTCTTGCACCACTACGGTTCACATTATATGTGAATGCTTTGGAACCAACCCTGAGGGATGTGACCCCCGACATCCCGCGTGCAGGGGAGCAGGGGATCCCTGTTCTCCTTTACGCGGATGACGCGGTACTTCTCGCACCGGGGTGGGGCTCCAACGCCTTCTGGACGCCTTTGAAACCTTTATGGGCTCACTTGATCTAAAAATAAATGCGAAGAAATCCCAAATCATGCTTATGGGCAGCGCTGCAAGGAAAAACTGTCATAAAACCTTTTTTTGCGGACAGGAGAAGCTTGCTCGAGTAGCTTCCTTCCCTTATCTAGGGATTACATTCGATGACAAGGGTAATTAGGGACCCCAGCTAAAGAACAGAGTAACCTCGTTAGTAAGAACATCCTCAGCTCTTCAGGGATTCTCTAAGAAACTGGGGGCCAGGCCAATTGCAGCCATAATGAAAATTTATAAGGCTAAATGTATTTCAGTGGCATCTTATGGCAGCTCAATTTAGGGTTATAGGGGATTAGGCTCCTGTAACGACCGGGTTCTAGACCAGATGGGATCAGCTCCTGAGAGCCCCTCCAACCCAGCCGGAACGTAACCACCTCCCTCCTCAGGACCATCTATCCAGGCACCTGGGTACCTACCTGAGGATGGGGAACTCGCAATATACAAGCTCATATCATCAAAAACACCACTAAATCTATAGGGATACTAAGAATACTCACTGATTACTAAGGACATCCATGCCCTATACCACACTCATACCTCATAGTCTCGCGACCACATGGGTCCAGACTAATCTACCCTGGGGCAGTTCTGATTATCTACCATTACACACTGATTACCCTCAGTGCTCACTCAAGCCGCAATCTTGCGGGTATACACACTGCTCACCCTCAGTGCTCACTCGACACACAATCCGGCGTGCCATACACACTGGGCTGCAGCCCCAGTGCTCCCTCTTTATCTGGCCCACAATCCGGCGGACCTAAACACTGTATCCCCCCGGTGCTCACTCACTTACAATCCGATCTGCAATCCGGCAGATCTACACACTGACCACAATCAGTGCTCTCACTAACGCCACTTACCAATGACGACCACTTTCCTATGAATACCTTCAGCTCTCTCTCTATGTTGGGAAGTCTCTCTCACTATTCACTAGGGGTTCGCTACTACAATAATATTAGGAGTTAGAACGGCTTTCCAAATTGAAATATGTACCTTCTGTTCTTGATATCAAATGTTCCCTCTCTCCCTCATTATTCAGTCGCCTCTTACTGACCGGGATTCACATCCGTTCATGCAAACAATGTCTGACTAGAAGACCAGGTTACTCTGATTGAACAAGAATACAAGGCACATGTCGGTTCACTAAGAACTGGGGTATCTTTATTACAATATGGCAATAGAACACATACACAGATCTGCGGGGTCTCTATGACTAACAGGAACTTTAACACACCGCTGAAAGAAAAGGATTAGACATACAATAGCCTAGGGAATAAAGACAAGATTAAGGTGTAAGTGTAAAGTGGACTAGTTTAGACTACCTCACCTATTAGAAGGAAGATTTCTCTCTGTCTCTGGTGGGATCAGGGCTCTCTCTCTCTGTCTCTCCCTCCGTCACCACAGCTACACGCCTCTGGCTCAATTGCTCCAGCTGACAGCCTCAACTCCTCCATCTGCTTTAATGCATTCTGTACTGCTCTCTTCAGCTTCAGCAATCATCTGCCTACTTTCTCCATTTCAGAAAACCAATAGAACTGCACTGCACTCTGCAGCTCCAGCAGACATCCTACTCTCCACTCTGCAAGAACCAAACTGAACACTCCTCCTCTTCTGCACTTCGCTGATATGGATTCCTCTCCCCTCATGGAAATTTCCAACAGAGGGCTGCCTCCCACCGAATTCCTGTGCTAGCTCCAAGGCTTCCACGCAACCGCAGTGCGCATCTGCATGTTACGTCTGAGCCCATGAGACAAACACATTCCTCGGATAAGAACCAGTCCTGGCTGGGTTTCCCCTAGCAGTCAACAGCCTTAACTATAAACATTACCTTTCCCCTTGAAGCATCTCAGCTCTATCAAAATGGAGTCTCTCTAGTTCTGGGCCTTGTAGGCCTGAGAAGGATGAAATAACCCTTAGCTCTATCAGAGTACCTACACAAACAATACTAATGTGTAATATAAAGTCAGGACCACAGGATCCAACCTCTACTATAGGCAAAATAATGAAAGGCAAAGCCAATAGGCAATAGATGGATTAGAGTAAGGGATCTATCATCATATAAAGCAGCTATCCTCTTCTAGGTCTGGAAGAAAGGGCTTAAAAGGGAAGAATGCAGCCCATAGGTGTGAGCAAGCTTAAAGTCTATCACTCCGAAATAGAGCCAAAAAGCCTGTCAAGACAACTCCCTACAGACCATGGAAAATAAATTCTTCAGATCTGTTCTTGGTGTCCCACAATCGACTCAGTCCTACACTGTACACTTGAAACTTGGGGAATGCTATATCACAGATTTGATAAAAACAGCACCTTTAGTAGCATGGCTGAGGATGTGGCTTAACAAAGAAATCCCTTTAAACCACACTATTATGAAAGAATGTCTGTGTTTGGACAAAGTTAACAACATTAAATGGTTGACTTACATCAAGGAAAACTTTTCCAAGATAGGGAGGCCAGAGTTATACTCTGCAATAGAGTCTATAACACCCAAGATATCGCACTCACAAAGTGTGCAATGAGAGAGCTCTTATCCCTGGAGAGAGAAGAGAGTGAGTTGAAAAAACCAAGTGTTAGGGCCAATCTAATATTATCTATACCTGCCGGCCCAGAAAATTACCTGAATATGGTGACCCACCCTTACCACAGGTTTATCTTAACTCGTTTTCGTTTTAACCTGATACATTTTAATCTTGGTTTTTATCCTGTATGGAGTACTCCAGAAAAGGCGTTACCATGTTCCTGATATCATTCCTCCGAACAAAATACTATGCACCTAGTGATGTTCTGTAGCCATTACGTAGAGGCAAGGAGGAAGTTCCTTTGCCCATTTTGAAGGAGGTTGGATTTACTCAAGTTAAACCTGCTCTTATCTATTTACAGCATCTGCAGACTCCTAGGATTATGTTCCATGTGGCTAGTTTCCTAGTGAGCGCTATTAGGAGCAGGAATATTAGATTAAAAAAAATATGGTAACCCCCCTTCTAGTAGCATAAACTGAGCATTATAAAAAGCACTTTGTAATTATAATAGGACTTATAACAGGGACATATCTGGATACAGATATGTCTTATTCTTGGGCTTTTAGTATCTTGCACTTTGCACTTTATATATGATATGATATGTGATATGCTGTATGATTTTTATCCTTTTTGTATTTCAACTGTTTTTAACGTATGTATTTATTGTAGATGTATTTTAAATAATTTGCACTTTGCCATTGTCTTTATATGATATTAAGTTATCGCAATAAAGTATTTTGACTGACTGAACTCCGGTGGGGGATGTCAGTGCGGTCGCACTGGATTTATCTAACTCTATTGTAAGAGCAGTGGACCTCCTGGCCCCAGTGTCGTATCGCTATTCTGCTAGGAAAAGACCCTCAGCCCCCTGGTTTTCGGAAAGACTCAGGCTTCTAAGGCAGGCCTGCAGGAAACAGGAAAGGCTTTGGCGAGCCAGCTGGGATCTCAGGGAAAGGGAAAAACACAAACTCCTCCTTAGAGACTATAAAGTAAAGATAATTGAGGCAAAGCAGGCCCATTTTTCCAACCTAACGACCTCCCTCACCTCCCCTAGGGAGTTATTTAAAATTGTTAACTCTTTGTGCACCCTGCATACCCCCGATCCTATTATAGGTTCACAAGAGTTGTGTGATAAGATCTCCCAATTTTTTCATTCTAAAATAGTGGATATTCACACCACTCTTGAAGTACAAAGGGATATGCTGGGGTCTCCTCTCCCTTTGGTCCCGGCCCTTACTGAAGGCTGCCTAATGGACCCTCATAGGAGCCTGTCTAACTTCCCCCCTCTCACCTACCGGCAGCTAGATCTGCTTTTGAATAAAACTAAATCTGGATCCCCCCTGGACCCATGCCCTCTTAAGATCTTGAAGGACTGTAGGGAAGTCTTGCTGCCCCTCTACCTTGAGGTGATGAACCATGCTATGACAGAAGGCATTTTTCCTTCCTCTTGGAAAAAGGCAGTGGTCAAGCCTTTGCTGAAAAAGCCAACCTTAGACCCGGAGATATTAAAAAACTTTCGCCCAATATCTCTGCTCCCGGCCCCAGCAAAGATACTTGAGACACACCTCAATCAACATCTCACGGCCTTTTTAGACATCTCTGGCCACCTAGACCAGTCACAACATGGTTTTCGGAAGTTTCACAGCACCGAATCGGCTCTCACAGTGGTCGTAAATAACATTTGTGCGAAGGTCGACCAGGGCCAGACCACCCTGCTGGTCCTGCTCGACCTAACAGCCGCATTCAACACCCTATCTCCCTCTATTCTAACAGCTCGTCTTAGGGAGATAGGGGTGGAGGGCCCTGCGCTGAGTCTCTTGGCCTCCTTCCTCAATCAGAGGGATCAGAAGGTCAAGTTGGGAGAGTTCCTGTCCCAAGCCACACCTGTGCATTGTGGGGTCCCGCAGGGGTCTGCTCTCAGCCCCACTCTTTTTAACATTTATGTGGCCCCACTTGCCAGGTTGGTAAGATCTTTTGGGATGGATGTGGTGTCATACGCCGATGACACCCAAATTATGGTGTCTCTCTCCCACTCGGTGAGTACCTCCGTTGTTAGCTTCAGGAACTGCATGGAGGCAGTTGCGCAGTGGATGATCTTGAACTCGCTGAAGCTGAACGGAGAGAAAACCGAGGTCCTGGTCTTCGGTGGTGACCAGGATGTCTGGTCTAGTGACTGGTGGCCTCCATCTCTTGGAGCCTGTCCCTCACCCACGAAATCAGCGCGGAATCTGCGTGTTTTGATTGACACCTCGTTCAACATGGTCCAGCAGGTAAACAGGACGGTCTCCACATGTTGGGGTATTATCAGGATCTTGAGGAAAATCACACATTATCTCTCCCTCCAAGCCCGCAAACAGGTCGTTGTTGCTTTGGTCGCATCACGGCTAGACTATTGCAACGCGCTCTACGCGGGCATCAATAAAGGTCTGGTTCAACGCCTGCAGATCGTCCAAAACCCGGCAGCTAGGTTTGTCCTTGCGCCCCCAGCGTCTCCTCTGCCACTTCCGTTAGGAAAAGCCTGCACTGGCTCCCGATCCAGGCAAGGATCACTTTTAAGTTCCTGTGCCTTGTTTATGGGGCCTTGTCTGGCGAAGGTTCGGAAAGTTTAAGATCCCTGCTGATTCCTTATGTTCCCAGCAGAAATCTGCGCTCCTCTAACAAGAATCTCCTATCCGTCCCCCGGTTTCGCAGAGTCAGGTGGGGGGGAAGGGCCTTTTCCTTCCTGGCCCCCAAAATCTGGAACAACCTCCCCCCTGAATTGAAGACTCAATCTTCGATTATGCTTTTTAGAAAAGCACTAAAAATGTGACTCTTCGCTGAGGCATATTGATAATCCAGCACCTGGCTCCGGTTTTATATTTTTCTGCATTATATTTCTTTGATAGGCGCCTTGATGCCCGTTGGGCTAAGTCGCGCATTATAAGATGATTTTCATTCATTCATTCATTCTTGCGGCACACTATGGTCTAATAGAGAAGAGCCGGGGTGACGAGGACAACCTAGGTTCTAATGTGAACTCTTTACAGTCCAGTATAACTGGATTGCTCATGGAAGGTAGACTTAGGTCAGAGAACTGGTAAGTATTGTTTTCCATGCCACTTGGTATGCTTTCTCTAGAGACTTGAGCTTCGGGTTGAGCTTGCCTTCTATTAAAATATTTATGTACAAAATCCCTAATTGGTTTAGTAACTGTCAACCCCAAATCTCACTCAGTGAGGGGCTTCTGTGGCAATTGTGCTTTTTGGCAGACTTTCTTACTCCTTCCTTTTGCGACACCTGATTCTCTTCTAGGATCCTATTTCCTGCCATGTTAGTTGCTCCCTTCTGTAGGTGGCTACCCAATCCGAGGCGCATTCTACCTCTCGCTGGCACCATTCTTCCTAATTTTATTCTTAGAATTCTTTTTCTGGGTATGCTACAGCTCACACTTTTTAGAGTTGTAGGCCGACTCACCCATTCCCTAGCTGATGAGGTCCTCCCCATTTAGCTATGATTCCAAAACCCACACTGAAGTGGGATACATTGGACACTTCTAAAACTTGCCACATTTGTCACTTACCTACGCACTCCTGATATGCTCTGGCTGTAGATTGGGGGTCAACTGTATCCAAAATTGCTGGTAAAATTTCTCTGATGATGTCCGATCGCATATGAGCGGGCATAAGCATGGCAGCGCGGCAGACTAAGCATGCACGGCAAGCATCAGGAGGCGGGTCAATGTGCGGTTCCCTATCTGGTGGAAATTGCAAGTTTCTAA
This sequence comes from Lissotriton vulgaris, assembly GCF_964263255.1. Classification (NCBI taxonomy): domain Eukaryota; kingdom Metazoa; phylum Chordata; class Amphibia; order Caudata; family Salamandridae; genus Lissotriton; species Lissotriton vulgaris. Next base: position 198,504 of record NW_028250111.1, read on the forward strand.
GTAGCACCTGCCATGTTTCTAAATCAAGAGGTTATGCAAATCTCTTCAGCCACACACCATTTTCCCACATCCCTTAGCGACCTATCTACAGTTGATAATTCATGGCTTAGCCAGTGTATTTCCAGCCTCCTTTTTGCTGATGGTGGTTTCCAAGCTTTTTTTGTATTTTGTGCTCAATAAGACCAGCAGGTGTACCCAACAGGCAGGTCTGGAAATTCATTTGTAGCTCTATTCGAATACCAGTTTGCATTGGTTTATTACATGTTCCCAATACTGTTTCAGTTTCGACCATCACATATCATGTGGAGGTAGGCAGCCTCTGTTTGCTAACATTTAGGGCACCTTTGGCACTTGGTTGGGTCTTATTCATGTAGCATTTTGGGGTTCTATGAATCAATTTGAATTGTATAAATTGAATCTGGCATTGCTAGTGACGGTTGGTGTTAGTATAAGGGCCTCTTCCTATTGCTTGTGTCTGAAGTCCATGACGCAGTTTGTTTCCGATTATGCCCTAGCTTTCAGTGGGGCTTTTTGGACATCTGCTCTTAATGCTGCATATATCTGTGTCATCGCCCGTATGCCTTGCTCGGTCTGTAATAGTAGGTTAGGTGTGTACAACCTACACAGAACTTCTTGAATCATTAACCATATCCTTCTTACTTTTTTGCGTACTACAGAATAATTCAAATATTGCCCCATTCTAAGATGAAAGGCCTCTGTAGCTTGTTGCAGTGCAATTAGTGACCCCATTTCATGTAGCTCTCATGCAACATTGCACCCATCTTCTTTCTATTTAGCCATGCCTAGGTTTGTGTCAGTTTTCCAAAATGTTGGTATTCACCACAGTGCCCGATCATGTGAGGAAGGAAGTGTTTTGCCCAACCTGGACATTAACATCTGTTATGCCTCAATGGTGACTTGCACTGTTTGTGGTTTGTTATCCCTGCTTTGACCTTTTCTCATAGCATCTATTTGTAAGGTGACTTGTTAATGGTATCCCTTCTAGTAGCCGTCTATCTATACTATGATCAATGTTGTACAAGTCTGCAACAAACTGAAGTTGGACTGATTGATAACATGCTTCCTTGTCTGAAACCCGCGGACCCCAGGTTGTATTTACACTGCACCGTATTCAGATACACTCTGCTTCCTATTTTAGCCCATATAATGCTTACTAAGACAAATTTCAATTTTTTAAAAAACATGTGCGGGATGGTATACATGCTGCACTGGAACATATACAGGCAGTGCGGCAGCACCAGGATATTTACTATACCCATTCTTCCCGCCTTTGATAAGGGCAGGTCTGCCATTTTCTATATTCTTTTGCATGTCACTAGCAGTCAGCTGGGATTCTGATCGAGCCAACTTTTTTCAGAGGATATCATCTGTATGGCCACATATCTAAGAGTCCGTGGCAGATGATTTGTCATGTCTTATCAAATCGACAAGGGGAACTTGCTGTCCAGCTCCCATTGGGAATAGAACAGATTTTGCTTCTTTACAGTAAGATCATTTTGCACTCTGAAGTGATCTAGTGTATCCGTTAATATTTTAAGGAGAGTTGGGTTGGACAGATAAACCAGCATGTCGCCAGCATACAACAACACAGCTTGCTTCCGAGTTCAAGTGGATATCGTCCAGTCCTACAGTGCTTGTCAGAGTCTGCAGGCCAGCAGCTATATAGACACTGCAAACAACACAGGTGGTAGTGGGCACCCTTACCAGGTGCTTCTCCTTATTTCCCGTTGTTCTGAAGTGAAGTTGTTGGTTCTAACACTAGCCAGTGGCTTTTTTGTACAGCATCGAAATAATTTTTAAGTATTGTGGACCAAAGTTCATTGCTCTTAGGGCCACTAAATGGTACTGCCAACTTTTGGTGTTAAATGTGTTTTCCATATCCAGTGATACCAATGTTAATTCAATTTCACTGTTCTCTGCCTCCTCATCACACTTGGCAGCCACCTGATGTTTAACGCTGAACGCTTCCAGTATATATACATTTTAATCTGTGCCTAACAGTTCCTTTATCATCTTATTTAACCACTTAGCTGGAATCTTTCTCAGTATCTTGTCTGAGTTTCACATTGATCGTCGACTGAAAGCCCGGCAGTCCGTTGGATCTTTCCCTGGTTTACCAGACAGTAAAATAGTTGCCTCTCGTATTGTTTTGGGAAGTTCCTGTTGCCTAATTGTTGTACCGTGATTATGTGTACTTTTGTACAGTTCTCGCGCTCAGCTGACTGCACGCGCGAGAGCGCTGTTCGTTGTTCTTTTTCCTCTTCACCGCTCTCATGTCCCTGCTCACTGATGGCGCCAAAACGGCTGGTACATTCTGTGTTCTATTATTATTTGAACATGTATCTGTGCGCAGATGCTTGTCTCCTGTGCGCAGGTGCATGTTTGTCTTCAAACGCTGACAGATTTATTTATACAGCAACTCAACTACAGTTGAGTGAGTTTGTCTTTCTTTTGAGATCTGGTTACATGCTTTTGTGGGCTTCGTTGTATTTGGATTTCCTGAATTTAATCTTTAGATTACTTACCTGCTGTGTCAGTTCATTCTTCATTCCACAAGTGGTACTTTTTCCTGTGATATTCTGTACTACATTTTGGACATGATTGGAAGTGAAACACATTACTGAGTCCACAGCTTTTCCGTATTATGGTCACTGTGCTTAGTTTGGCAGTCAAGGATTATTTATGACAAGTTTTGGAATCAAACAGCAGTGACAGGCTCACCTTGTGAGCATCCTTGCCTGTCTACTGTTGTGTATCAGGCTTGTGCTTGGCTCTTCTGCAGTGAAAGGCTCGCCTTGTTTGAAGAAAGTGCTGTTGCTGATCTTCCTATACCTCAGCTCTCCACCTTATTTGCTTTTATTTTCATTTGTTGCTTTTCTTTTACATTTTGTGCCTAACTGTGCTTTAGTACCATGGCCTCTTCTTCCATTACGCCAAATGCTTTGGCTCATTTAGCTTTATTCTTTAAGTGGGCACTTTGGTCAGATCTTTTGAGAATTATTTAATTGTTGTGGGTGCTGATGACTATGTTCCCAAACGCAAAGCTGCCATTCTCTGCAGTCATTTAGAACATGAAGGTCAACAAGAGTTTGATAACTTATTTGAACCTACTGATGAGGATGAATGGGATGTTTTTCTTGAAGCCAAAGCACATCTACAGAAGAAGTTTAGCGATGAACCAAATACTCTTCTGGATTGCTTTATTCTTGTGAAGAGAAGACAAGTAATTGACGGATCTATGGAAGATTATATGTCTGCCTTAAGATATTTAGCTACTAACTGCACTTTTTGGACCTGCTCTAGATGGTTACTTACATAACCAGTTTGTTTATGGTTGTTGTTCAAAGAAAATTCAGAAAAATTGTTATGTTATAGGGATCCATCTCTTAATGAGGTATTAACAGTTGCAAAGAGTATTGAGTGCTCCATGGAATCTTCTTGTGTCATGGGTCAGGAAGCAGTGTCTTCTTCTGCTCCTGTAGCCGTGCATATTATAGAAGATTCCACTCAGGTGAATGTTGTGAAATCCAAGGGTAAATTTGCAAAATCTGGAAACAAATCGGTTGCTTAACCGATGTGGATCTTAGTTCCAAATGGGTAATTTCCCTCAGTGTCCAGTAATTAGTAAACGTTGTATAAAGTGTAAAAAGCTGGGTCATTTTCATGTTTTATAGTTTTAATAGTCTGGAAGCAACTGTGGATATTGAAACCTTGGATTTATCCAATGTATTGCTCAGTTTTGATGTACTACAAGTCTCTGAACCAGAGATTAAGGATCCTATTTATCAAGTGACCATAGGTTGGAAACTTATATTAGACCGTGATGTGTTATTCAGGTGCTCCTATCATGATTATATCTGACATTTTGCTTTATTCCAACTGGGGAAGTGGTACACAGTTACACATTTCTGATGTGCGGCCCAAGTCTTATGGAGAACAAGAGATTGACATGTTGGGAATTTTCAATGACTCCCTAACTTGTTTGGCTAGATCTGTCTTCACGAAAATATATGTTGCTAGAAAAGGAAGGTCTATTGTGGGATGGAAGGATCTAGCTAAGCTGGGAAATTATTTAGTTCCTTGTGGGGATCCCCTAGTTAGAGTGTCTGACATACCTGTAACATCTGTTCAATCTTTTGCCCATGAAGGCATTGCATTGTGGAAGGAAACACTTCCGGCAGTTTTTAGCAGTTCTTTGGGTTGTGTAAAAAATTATACTCCTACCATTTTGTTAAAGAAAAACTCCATACCTGTGTCTCACAAAGTCCACCCTGTTCCACTGAACATCAGAGATGAACTCAAATCCCTTCTTGAGCAGATGATTTCTGCAGGTGTAATTGAAAATGCTGAAGAATATGAATGGGTCAGTCCCATAGTCATTGTGCGCAAAAAGGACAAAAGCATGTAAATTGATACTTGTATAGCGCACCACTAACCCGCAAGGGTCTAAAGGCACTTGTACGAATACCCCTGTGGAACCCATCCTGGCTTTCCCTGTGAGACATCCACTCCTGGGCACCCCCAAGGTGGAGGCCAGGCATCCTTAGCGTTGTGGGGGCCCTTGTGGAGATTAAGCAAGCTATTGCCCAGAGTTGCAGAGTGGGACTCCATGATTGGAATAGGCACCGAGGCGAGAATTATCAGGTCCATGGAATTTTGAGCCCAAGCCCCGCCGAGGCAGGGAATTGAACCCTGGTCCCAGGCTAGACCACTGCATCAGGGTCTGCCGCTCTAATCATTGAGCCACACTTCTCCATCAGGCTGTATGCTGACTTGCGCAGTCTTAACAAATGTATTGTAGTTGAGAGTCATCCATTATCTAGTATTCATAATGTATTGGCCAACATTTGTGATGCACTGCAGATTTTCCTGCTTGATTTGAAATCAGTGTATCACCAAATTCCTATGCAAACTGACTCTCAACTTCTTACCACCTTTTTTTTACCACTTTTTGGGCATACAAGTTTACCTGGTTGCTGTTTGTTCTAGCTTCTGCTGCCAGTGTTTTTCAAAGGCTGATAGACACTATTTTGGATTGCATTGTCAGAGTGCAGGCCTTCCAGGATGATGTCCTCATCTTTGCAAAGACACTGGCTGAGCATGATGCAATTCTCAGTGAGGTACTTTGCAAGTTTACAGAGTATGGCATTACCTTAAGGTCAGACAAATGTTAGTTGAATGCTCAAAACTTTGAATACTTGGGTCATTCTATAAGTTCTGAGGTTATTTCACCCAAACTCTTACTTATCAAGGCTATTCAGGGTGCTCCCATCCCCAGGGATTAAGATTCTCTTTTTCCTAATTTCTAGGACTGAGTGAATATTATTCCACATTCATGGATGGTTACTCTTTTACGGTGCAACCCCCGAGGGATCTGTTGAAGAAAGGCATACAATTCATATGGAATGATGGCGTTCAATCTGCTTTTGAGACTGTGAAAAGGTTAATCCTATCTGCACCTGCCCTTGCTCCCTTTCAGGCTGGCAAAGAATGCATTGTGACTGTAGATGCCAGTCAGGTTGGTTTAGGTGCAGTGCTTACTCAGGTTTTTGCCTCATGCTCTCTTTATGTAGCTGAATCTCGCTACAGCACCATAGAGCGTGAGGCATTGGCATGTTCCTGGGCAGTGGAGAAGTTTAATATGTTTTTGTGGGGAGAACATTTCACTCTGTTTACTGATCACAGACCCTTGCTATATTTATTGAATGGAAATGGTACTGGTAAAGCCACTTCCCGCTGGTAAGGTTGTTATCCAAGTTGCAGGAACACGATTTCACCTTGAAGTACATTCCAGGCGGGAAAAATGTTAGAGCAGATTGTCTTTCTAAAACGCCCATTCAGGATGATTCCACAGAGTGTGAACAATGAAGAATGTGTTTTTTCTCTAGTAGACAAAGTTTTTTCTAATACTGGTCTCGTTTTGCATGAAAAATGATTAGAGGCTGCTGCTGTGGACCCTATTTTGGTTAAAGTTGCAAATTAAATGGAAAATGGTTGGCCTAAGGAGAGGTGTGTTGAATCTTCTTTACAGCCATTCATTCAAGTGTCTGATGAGTTGGCATTTGTTGAAGGAGTGCTTGTGGTGGGCATCTCTGTGTGCCCCCTTCTCTCAGATTGTCTCTTATTTATGAGGAACATGAAGGGCATTTATGGCTCTCCAGTAAATGTAAGGCATTAAAGCAATTCTTTTGGTGGCCATCTTAAGAAGCACAAGTGGAGACATTTATTGATGGGTGTTCAACTTGCTTAGTTTCTGATAAACATTGGAAGAGGCATGAAACTCCTCTCATTTCTGTTCCTCTGCCTGAAGAGGCTTGGAGCAAGATTGTGTTGGACTGTACAGGCCCATTTGAACTATTACCTTCCAGACTACATTTTTTGATGGTGGTTATAGATTATTTTAGTAAATGGGTGTATTTTAAATTCACTTCTCATCCAGATACTGAGTCTGTTATTTGTTTTCTCAGATATTTTTTTCCTATTGAGAGGGTACCAAAGGAGTTGGTTTCAGACAACGGAACCCCCTTTTTTTTAAAAAAAGAATGTGTACATTTTTGGAAGAACAGCAGATCAAACACATCACCACTGCTTTTTATTCTCCATCTGTCAATGGGTTGGTAGAGTGTATGAATTGGTGTCTCAAAGAAGGCATTCAAACTGCTTTAACCATGGTGTGGGATGGCAAGGAATTCCTGATAAACAAAACTGTGGTCGTATTTGCTCACCCTGCATAGTACCATGGGTGTCTCGCCATTTCATATTTTGAGGAAAAGTTTACCCAGATGTTCCTTTTGTCAGGATTGGGTCAGAAGTATGAATACACAGATAACTAATAGGTTGTTGAAGGGTGTAACTGTTCATGCTGCCAAGAAACAAGTTCAGTCCAAACTAGCTTTTGACCGCAAGCAAAAAGTACGTACTTGTGAATTATGAGTTGGTTAGTTCGTTTTGTAAAAATCCCCAAAGGTTATAGAATGGTGAGTCTAGGTGGTCAGTTCCAGTAGCTGTTGAGAGAGTTTCTAGGGGCTCAGTGTTCTTGAAAGACAGAGGTTGGTGGAGCAAAAGAGATTTGGTGAAAGTGTCTAAAGAGCAAGCGAAAAAAAATAACAAGAATAAAAATAAGGGAGGACTCCGACTTTTTTTGATTTTTCTGGAACAGATTCTGTTAGTTCAACCTACAGCAACACTTTCTCTGATCTCCAAGTCAATGGTGCTAATACGGAAAACTCTGGCTTCTTGCTTCCCACTAGTAGTGGCTATGAGGCAGAATTACCTTCTGGTGTACAGAGGGGTGTTCGCAATGGTGGCATGCCTTCTAAGTTCAAAGATTTCAACTTGGACTAATCTCATTTTACTTCCAGCTTCTCGAAGACTGATGTTTTTATCTTTAGTTTTTTTTTGTAAGGGGGAAGGTGTTGTACTGTGATTGTGTATACTTTGGTACTGTACTCACGCTCAGCTTACAGTACGCGTGAGAGTGGTGTTCTTTGTTCTTTTTCCTATTCACCGCTCTTGCGCCTCTGCTCACTGCGGGCGCCAGAACGGACGGCTGGTGCATTTTATATTCTAATATTGCTTAAACATGTATCTGCACGCAGATGCTTACCTGCTGTGTAAGTTCATTCTTCATTCTACAAGTGGTACCTTTTCCTTTGATACTCTGTACCACACTAAAACTTGTTGATATATTTGGAGCACTTGTCCGCCTTGCCTTCTACATATGTCTGATAATGTTCTGCGAGGTATCAGTCTGACCCCAGCATTTTAGATCTGTTTAGGTCTGCTAATGCAGACTTGAATTTCTGTAACCGTGTTAGCTTTTCAATTGTCGGTGTATGTAATGTATAGTCTTTAGTAGTATGTAGACAACACTGAGTTGATTTGTTTTTGCATATTAATTACAGTGCCTTTGTTGTCCTAAATTCTATGTCAGGACGCGAGGAGAGGATTATGCTGAACTCTCCTCGCTTTATTAATATAGCAGCCTTTTCTAAAAACATCTGCTCTAAACCTTCTTTTGAAAATAAAGCGAGGAAACATTATTTAACTTATGTTTTTGAAAGAAAATAACACTAAACTAAAAGTCCCAATAGTCTCCGGGAATGTACTCCCAAGACACTCAATCATGAGACAATCATAGTCCACAGCGGTGGCCAATCCTGTAGCTTCATTGTCTGTAATAGTCCTTCCTCGTCTGTGCTCCCCTCTTTCTTGGGTACTTGCAGCCTACAGCTGTTTCTCCTTCGTTCCGTTTAATCTGAATGCTAATGTTTTTTCTTTTCCTTTGTATGTAATGCCACTGTTTTTCTTTCAGCTTGAATTGCTACTGTTTGATCCGGTGTTCCGAGGAGCGCTGTACCCCATCGAGCTCTGTACCCCCTACGTCACGGGGGTGCTGAATTCCATAGGTTCGGCCTATCTGCCGCCGTTCCCCCATCGAGCTTTGTACCCCCCTACGTCACGGGGGAGGAGATGTTCACACTTAATTTTTTGCTTCTGGGAGACGGTCGCAGTGCTTACACTTTCCCGCAATTACTTTCAAAAAGTTGAAATGCGCCAGCAATTCCTTGCAATTAAAGTAATTAATTTTGTTATCATGGCATATGCATGTTGTAAAGGAAGTTATTTTTCACATATTATCCTAATCGTTGTTTTTAATTATTTAAAGGTTGTCAAACATGTTTCTTTCAAATTTTATTTTATAATATATAATTTAAAATGTTCACAGTTCGTTGTAGCTTGTGGGAGACGGTCGCAGTGCTTACACGCTCCTGCAATTCTTTTCAAAAATTTGAATTACGCCAGCAATTCCTTTCAATGAAAGGAATTAATTTTGGTAACATGGCATATGCATGTTGGAAAGGAAGTTATTTTTCACATATTTTCCTAACTCGACACTGTCGGCAAGGCTGTGGAAGCAGAAAAGGAAAAGTTTCAGAACATTTTCGAATAATAAAGACATGGAAATGCGATGATTGGTTAAATGAAGCAGAAAAAAAGCGAACAATAGTCATTGGGTGTAAGCATGATGTCACTGTCATGAACACTTGTGATTGGTCTGCGACAAAAAGGGGATACACGAAATTATGTTGTACGTAGTGAAACATCATGAAAATTGAAATGCGCATGAGCACCATTAGTGCGCATGCGCACAACGACGGGAGGTACACAGCTCGATGGGGTACAGCGGTCTATAGCACACCGGGTCATGGGAACTCTCCCGCTCCTTCAGGGCCATCATTAAAGTTGCCAGGCCACAGTCTTCCGCCCGCTAGATGGTGCTGTGACTCTGGCAGCTTCCCCCAGATACGCGATTCCTGTCAGTTTCGAATCTGATTAGAAGTTGCGCCGGGTCCTCATCCTGCCGAGCCTTTGCCTGGAGAGAGACACCTCACTTGTGGTGTCTATATCTTGTATATTCGTGCTCTAGCTCAGGAAAGCTGATGCCCCGTATCTAGGATTACCAGGGTCAGTATCCTGAGTTTGTGACACCCTGCTGATGCCTGTATTATGCAAGTGAGCACAGGTCAGTTTCAGGGAACACACTCCTAGGGTTGGAACCCCTGTATACATTTACTGGCACCAAGGGGAGTGTTCCCAGAACCTGAACTCAGTCTAATGTGACATTGCCCACAATCAATTCTATGACTGCAATTTCAGTCCCTAACCAGCAGCATTATTCTGCCTATATATCCCTCATGCAGGGTGCCCTGCATGAGTAGCACCTTGGTAGTCATTTTAGCTCCGCATTGTTGTAGTTTGTCCTGTAACATGGAAGCCTCAGATGAGGTTTATGAAGATCCTTTGGGATACCTTCCCTGGGATGATGATTCTTATGACGTGGTGGATGCCTCTGTCTACTGTGCGGTCGATAAGGCTCTGGGCCCTATGGAAGAGTATCTCACAAAGATCTTTGCACACGAGTGGGCCAAGAGTCCCCAAACCGCACCAGATGCACCAGGCCCTTCATCCACCTCTCCAGCCATATTAGAATCTGAGCCTATACCTCCTGAGTTAATCAATATGCTTTTGAGCGCTTGAAATATGCCTTCATGGCAAAGAGCCTCCCTGCCTTACACCCATCAGCCCGTGAGCGCCAACTGGATATTCCTTGCCCTAATCCCCCCAAGCTGATGAGCCTTCTCATGAGGAGGCAGGATCTTCTAGACCATGTTATGTTATGTTATGTTATTTTATTTTGTATAGCGCACAGATGCCGCAGCCAAGAGGCGTCCCGGCGCTTTTGGAGAAGAAACACACAACACAACAGAAGGACCAGATAACACTGAAGCTAAGCAGAGGAGAATAAATGAGTTTTTAATTGTTTCCTGAACTGAAACAAATCAGGGATGGAACGAAGTGAGGCAGGCAAAGAGTTCCACAAAGTAGCCGCCATCACCGAAAAGGAACGATCGCCCATTCTGGATTTTTTAAAGCGAGGAATAATGGCCAAATTTGACCCTGCAGACCGAAGGGCACTTGAGGGGACATAGTGGAGAATGGTCTGGGTGAGAATAGGAGGAGAGGCCAAGTTAAGAATTTTGAAAGTGAGGCACAAAGCCTTGAACTTGAATATTTGGCCCACTGGGAGCCAGTGAAGGTCGTGGATAGTGCTGCGAGCAGAAACAAATTTAGGGAGGCCGACCAGCATCCTGGCCGCCGCATTTTGTATCCGCTGAAGACGGGCTAGGTCAGCTTGGTTCACACCCAGAAACAGGGAGCTGGCATAGTCCAATCTGGTCAATACCATAGCTTGGACTATGATCTGCCTGGTGTCCGCGTCAAAAAATTTAAAAATAGGCCGTAGGCACTGTAAAGCGCCAAAACAAGTTCCCGCGACACGTTTGATGTGAGGGATAAAAGACAATTGATCATCAAGCCATACGCCCAAATTTCTGACTTCAGTTACAGGAGTGGGAGCAGGACCCAATTCAGGAGGCCACCATTGGTCTCCCCATAGCTCGCTGTCCCTACCGAAGAGAATGACCTCCGTCTTGGTGGCATTAAGTTGTAAGCGATTATTCGCCATCCAGCCGGCGACAGCTTTGAGGGCTGCCTGAAAGGTGGGGCCGCTCATATTGGAGTCGCCATTGAGTGACACAGCCAACTGTGTGTCATCGGCGTATGACACTATTGTAAGACCAAAACTGGCAGCTACCTGCGCCAGCGGTGCAACATACAAATTAAAGAGGGTGGAGCTGAGAGCCGAACCCTGTGGAACTCCCTGCAGAATGGGGCATGGGGCAGAGATATAGGGAGGTGTAGAAACTTTAAAGGTTCGATCCGTAAGAAATGATCGAAACCATTCAAGAGCTTGTTCTCCAACTCCTGCCTCCGCAAGGCGGTGTAACAGGATCTGGTGGGAGACCGTGTCGAAAGCGGCACTTAGATCCAATAGGATCAGTGCCGCCGTCTGACCTTGGTCTAGTATTTTCCTGATATGTTCCACCACCGCCAAGAGGGCAGTCTCGGTACTATGACCGGCTCGAAACCCATTCTGGGAGTTGTCCAGTATATTTGCTTCTTGCAGGTGGAAGGATAAAATCCTATTGGCGTGAGCTTCGGCTATTTTAGCCATCCAAGGAAGGAGGGAGATAGGTCGGTAATGCTCTGATTTGGAAGGGTCAAGAGAAGGTTTTTTTAGAATTGGTATAATAGTGGCCTGCTTCCAAGCAGTGGGAACACTACCAGTTCTGAAAGAAAGATCAATTAAGCTCTGCATCGCCGGATAGCAGCAATCAGCGAAATCGCGAAATTGCATGGGTCTCATAGGGTCATCCGGAGAGCCAGATTGAACTTTGATCGTCAAATTTAGAAACTCCTCTTGGGTAGGACCTGTAATGGCTAATAGGGGTGGACATCTCCCCCTCCCGCCCCGTGAAGTACCTTCAGGGAAAGGGCAGTCCGATATGTTGAATCCGGACCGAATCCTACATCCACGGTCGGCAGAGTGGGTTCCCTGTAACAAAATGGTGCAATATGTGGCCAGCCATTTGCGCAAACCATTTGAAAAAGAGGCACACCGTTGTCTGAGTACAGAGGACCCTAGACATAGCTTAGAGGGAAAAGTAGCCCAAACTCCTGAAATTGACCCATAGATGACAACGTTCTTAGCCAAATTCATTAAAGATTCTAAGAAAGGGATAGATCGCTCTTGGCGAGCTTGCCAGGAAAAGCTTTTGGATGCAGTGATGAAATATTGGACATGGCAGAGACGCTAAGGTGTTGGGTGCTATGATCTTCCATGGGACCCTTTCGAGACGGACTCAGAGGACAGTTATCTTCTTGGGTTACACCAACTGCACTCTGTCCACAGAACGCAGGCAGTCTCTATTAATAAAAGTGGACTGGAAGTTTGGGTTCTTGGCAGTATCAGATGCAGGAGCTGTGGCCCAAGTGGGTCTCTTTGGAGACCCCTTCGTCAAAGAACTCAGGAAAATTGTCAACTTGTTCACTTCCTTAGACAAGGCCCAGACATAAAAAAAATGGTGTTCCCCTCCCGGGTCTTCCAAGGGGTCGGCCGTGGTAGGGGCCGCTCTGCTGCCAATTTTGCATCCCAGCCCTACTCCAGAGGGCAAGACTCCAGGTGAGGCTACTCCTACCAGGACCAACCCCGCTTCATGAACTTCTACCCCATGAGGGACAATGATTTTGAGGAAAAGGTTCCAGAGGACATGCCAATAACACCAATTCTGGTGAGTGTTCAGCCCTCGTGGTGGGCAGAAGGGGGGGCAGGCTGGCATTATCCCTACATGCCAAAATCAAATATATATTTGTAAAGTCCGCAACTACCTAAACAGTGTCCCGGTGCTACCAATGAGGGTGTCTACCAAGTTCTGGTACAGAGATCAGATCAGGAGGGGTTTGTTACTGAGTCAAAGAGAAAGGTTATAATCCTCTTCCAGAAAATCATTTCAGATGGGCAGCTTCGCAAAGCCAGAGGTAAGTAATTCCAGAGTTTGGCTGTAAAGTAGGCAAAGGAGCCTCTTCTGGATATAGCAATCTGAGAGGTTTGGAACAGCTTAAGAAAATTGGATCAAAGGGATCGTTCCTGGATAGAGAGTTTAAAGTGCTGCCTAAGGAACGAAGGTGTTAAAGATCTTAAAAGCAAAAGTGGGTACCTTGAACTGGATTCTTTTGCCCATCGGCAGCCATTGAAGCTGACACAGGTGATCCGAGATCGGACGCCAGGGACGAAGTTTATCTACACGTTTTTTTTTTTAAATCACCACTCCCATGGCCACCACTACCTTAGTGTCTGGCTTCTTAAACACTGCTCCCGCCATGTTGACAATTTAGCATGACCCCTGTCATAAATCATGACATTCATGCAAATCGTGATCTTCTTGCCCACACCTTTACCAACAGACAGACCTCAGTCTGCATCAGTACGCATGCGCCACACACTCGCGCATGCGCACACCATTAACAACAATCAGCACCCTGAGCCTGCACCAATACGCATGCGCTACTCATTCGCGCATGGGCAAATCGCGCACTACTCCCCAGCGCATGAGCAAAAATGGCAAGAATGACACGGCGATTAGCGCGCACCCCTCCCTCTCTTTCTATCTTACACAGGTGAAATCAACTAAGTAGGAAGTATAAATAAGAGACCGGGCGGCCCTTTTCACTCATATCGGGCGCCGCGGAAGGACGAATAGGTCCAAGGAGGAACCAGACCGAACTACTCGTGAGTAAAATAAGAACCACTACAGCTACAAATGGGGTAAGCCACCACTCTTTTTCCCTACAGGTTGGACACATTTTGAACAACCCTTTATTCCTACAGGGTCTCTTTCTCTGCCAGGCGACCCTTGAAGCTTTTTACAAGATATAACAGAGTGAGGACCTAGTATTATACTTACCTGTACCTCACCTTGTAAATACGCTCTCTAGCCCACCACCAATCACTAACGGTTTCATTAAAATCCTCACTAGCTTCATGCATACGGCATGAACTCACCATAGCCGATTATAGGTCGCACACCACCTTATAAGTCGGCATCTTGTGGTATAACAACATACCATACTAATATGACTCTACCATGTACGTCTTGTCTTTGTCCTATGTGTTTTCTGTAGTCAAGCTAGAGGGAATCCCCCTCTAACAATTATAGCGCCTTAGTGTGCGCTATACATAGCCAAAAAATCAAACAATCACTTAAATTTAAGTTTATTATTATTTAATTTGCACATTTTCACATATCTAAATGGTCCTGAGGAAAGCCAGCTTAAAATCTACAAGGCACTGGCTGAAACATGTAGACCACACTAGACGTTGGAGGTCATAATCAGTACTCCATTCCACGTCCTCTTGCCTTTTTATCCGCTAACAGAGGCCCAGTTCATTAAAGATAAGTAACCCTCGGGTGCTGGGACCCACTGTATAGCTTTTAAAATTTTCACCTTTCTCACCCTTTTTCACTGCATACTCAGCAACATACCAGCTCCGCAGTCACCTGGCGTTGTAGCACACCCGGGGCACATTCGGTGCCACTGTGGTGGGCCCGATGATGAAGCATGCCACCGACTAGGTCGGTGGGTGAGGGCTTTATAAGGAAAACAGTGTTTTTCCTTATTTATTGACGTACCCACCGCTGTGGACTACCATTGTATCGTGATTGGTTATCTTGGGAGTACATTCCCAAAGGCTCTTGGGACTTTTAGTTGTATGTGTTTTTCTTTTAAAAAAGAAAGTAAAAAAAAAATATTCACTTACTTTTCAAAAGAAGGTTTAGAGCAGATGTTTAAAAAAAATCTGCTAAATTAATAAAGCAAAGAGAATTCTGCATAATCCTCACCTCCTTGTCCTTAATAGAACTGAAACTTTCTTACACAATATTTAGGATTTTTTCTTATTGTAAGAGTCAAGGCAGCAATCTGCCAACCAGTTGCCACCATTGTATAGCGCTAGCCTGAATTGTGTGTTACACAGAATTTCTTTTTGAGTCACTTTCCTCAGAATATCTGCTCGCAGGCCATGTGCTTGTTCTAGCACTATACTAGTAGAATGTAGTCTTGCCTGCAATGTTGTTTTTTTCTTTTCTGTTCATTTCTTTATCTAATAGCCTTGTCCCTAAATTAGCCATGAATATTCACATTAATACTATTTTCATTGCATCCTAGTTCTCTTCTTTGTTACTCGTCCTATTAGTATTAGTGTCAAAATACTCTTGTATGCCATCCTGTAATGATTGCCTACACAGAATATTCTGTCCTGTAGTGCTGATACTGGTAGTCTCCAAATGGGTATTTTTTGACAGGACAGTGATATTTATATTTGAGTGGGGAGTAGTCAAATAAAATCCTTGTTTTGTAATCCATGTCTTGTATTCATGTACACATGTTCTGTCAACAGCAACAAAGTCTAGCCTGAATTGCATACCACATATTGCGCATACTTGCGCAAATTGTAAAAAGTCATGCTTACACATATTTTGTTCCCTCCAGACATCCATCAGTTCAGACTTTGACATAATTTATGTTAATGATTTTGTCATTCTTTGTTTATATGTCATTGACTGTGGTGGATTAACTCAGATACGGATTAACTAGTCAAACCATTGTGGGGTAAGATTCTTGATCATCAATATTAGTGCCATTAAAATCATTAATGTGAGGTCTCTGTCCTTTAGCTTACCATTAAAAATCACCTTCCGGGTCTATCGCTGTTATGCAAAATGGCACCCGCAAACGGCCCCCTGGAGTGCGGTGCATGCAATGCCCTGTATGACAGAGCCTCCCCCTAAGTTTTTGTTGTATATTTTCTGGGAGCACGTTTGACTCATGATATACATGCCTTCTATTAATACAATGGTAAAAAGTTGTAAAAAACGTATAATGTTCCCAGGTGGAACAAACAAATCATTCCTCAATAAAATTCCATTTTCAATAGATAACTCATTCGCCACTTGTGCAAAACTCCTCAATGATGATATAAGATTTTTAACAGAGGGCCATCCATTAACAACATAAGATTTGACTTTAACTAACAAATTATCTTTACCAACATGATTATTCCATTCATCCTCATCAATGCCAAAATTGCTGGACTCTACAGCATCCAAAGCAGCCACTACACACTCTTGCTGATCCGTGACCTCATCACAAGAATCACTAAGTGGAGGCAACCTAGATAAGCAGTCTGCAGCAAAATTCTTTCCACCTGGAATATGCTGAATCTCAAAGTTAAACTCCTGCAGTCTTGCTATTAACCGAACCAATCTAGAAGATGCTATACCACTCCTCACGCCATCCATCATATAAACCAAAGGTTTATGGTCCGTCACCAAAACAAAAGGCCTACCCCACAAAAAATTCTTTAACTTCTCCACAGCCCACACACAGGCTAAAGCCACGTTGCGTTTCAGATGAACGTTGCGCTTCATTCAGCCGCTTGCGATTTAATAAAACAAAGATGGCATCCACGTTGAACGCTTCAAAACGCTGCGTTCCAACAGTGCGTTTCAGGCTTCAATTGACGTCACACAGGCAGCGCACAATTGCACGAGCAAGGAAACAGCCTTTGAAACGCTTCACAGATGCTCAATTTTGTGGGTTGAAATCCTCCCAAAATACAAAGTTAACAGTACTACAGAGTTCAGCGGAGAGAGGATACATCAGGTGTCATCAGAGTAAAAGTCAAAAAATCACGCTGTGAGTTCGATTTTCATTCAAGTTTAAAATAAATTAAATTAAAATTACGCTTGGCAACACAGTGGGTCCATAAATTATTAAATACACCTCGTCGCCAATGTAAAGAGCGGAGGAGGCAATGAAAGGTTTAAAATAGGATTTATTTAAGTTAAATCCAAGGACCCACTGGAGCACAAACCAAAGCGTCTAGATCAGATCAGCTCCAACCGCTTCTCTGATCTAGAACTCAGGTCCACTACAACATTCTCCATTACATGTGTAACATTCCTTAATACATATGACAATTCCATAAGTGACATCAATGACAATGCTAGAAAGAAAAGAAGGATATTACCACATAATGTATCGCCACTAAGTCAACCTTGCATCACGCACAAACATGATTTTTAGTCCATCGTCTTGGCTACACACACCATGCTTAAGAACCAGCCCTTGCCATTTCTCATACTCTGCCCCACCACCTCCGTTAGCCTCAATACCCATTAGTGACCCCGCCAAAACATACCATATCAAATTGGACATCCTCACTTTAACATAACTTTGCCTTCCATGTAGTCCACCGGCGTCTCTCTCCCGTTTCAGATATTTTTTCTGCACCAGACACCTGGTCTACCCTACTCACTCCCTTTCGGCATTTCTATTTCATCAGTCTCCCAAACACCGTTCCAAGATGGCGCTCAAACTCACGACCCTCTCTACTTCCGGGTCATAACCCGGAAGTGTCCTCGCACAATTCCTTCATAATGGCTGCTCAGTTTTCACATGTCCACCGACATTAGATGAACATTGTATCCCGACCTGGCATTACGCCCACAATTTGAGGTAAGCCCATCTCAGATGAAAACAAACTCGCCCTGTCCCACTGAGCTGTCTGCCTGAGGCTAAACCTTGTCCTGCCACCTTGTTTCCCTTTTAGAATTTTACGCCTTGATCTACTCATGACCCTGAAAGTGACTATACAAAACCCCCACACAGTAAGCCTTTTACTTTCAGCATATAGACTAAGCGTTAATCTGCCTGACTCTAGCAACATGCGGTACACCCAATCGGATCATAACACTCGCATTGACATTTCTATGCTTGCAACACTTAGCGAGAGGCACAATATCACCGAAATAGCCTTCTTCACGATTGTAGATAAGACGACCACCGTTGAACCACCGAAGTTCACATAAGCATCAACCACCATTACGTTGTAATTAGACTATGCCTGTTAACGTCCAAACACGCACAGCCATTATTTACTGCCATCCACCCTTTTTCGTCACTTAGCACAATATATAATTTTACCATCATGACCTATATTACGCCTAGAGTTCAATACAAAGCAATATTTTAAGATTCACCGGCAATCACGTAACCTATAACCAACGCAGCGTCACACCGATAGAGTTTTCACAGTGGGCTAACACCCCTGCCCAAACCCTTGCTCCTTTTTTTTCAATCTGGTTTTTTATCGCCTTGCTCACTCTTCACGCTCATTTTCACAACCTTTGGCATGGTTGTTTGTTTCTTGATTTCGTCTATCAAATAATCGCATTAACTGTCGCCTCCCTTCTTTCTCGGACCACCCGGGAGCTCGCTGAATTGGATGTCCCACATCACAATACTGTAAATATATAATCCCTTACTCATTTTATACCTGACTTCTAATCCATTGCATCATCCTCAATCCTGTCTTAAATACAAACATTTGTTAAAATGTATTTGTAACACTTACATGCATAAAATAAATCGCCTACCGTAAATATGCAAATGGCCGAACAAATTTACATGGTTTGCGATACTTCCTTACCTAATGCATTTTGTAACTCGTTTTTAAACTTGTTGTTTAAATCATATTTCCAAAATTGATGATATTTACTCAAATTGATTATATGCTTGTGTCCTGCTCCTCTTGGCATATCGCTTGTGACTTGCTTTTCCGTAATTGATGATATGTATTCAAAATGTGCTGCCCCTTTTGCCTTCTCTAGCTCCAACTACTTACGTGCCTTTTTAGGTCTCGTAGAGAGACCTAATGCAGTCAAACCACAAAGCTGACTTCACAATGAGGATTTGTAGAAGTGCACGTGCTCGTGAACGCGCTTCTATCCCCCTGCCTTGCTCTTCAAAGGCTCCCCTTACCATTTGCTCCTGCCTCCCCGCCCACTGCTTCATACTTCACGGCCGCCAGGCCGTGACTCGCATTTCTGCCCAGCCATCTGCTCCCCAGCTCCAGCACCTCCCCTCTCTCTACCCGTACACAGCCTTACTCGGATTTCTCCTCCCCCTCCACAGCCAGCTCTCCCCAGGCCGTGTTCCCTCCCACCTTTCCTCCTCTCTGTCCCCCTCTCTCTCCATACATCCAGCGCAGAATCCACGACGGTCACGTCAGTGCCTGCCATATTAGGCATTCCACCACATATCCGTGTTACGAGAAACCATGTCAATTTTTGAATAAGTTGCATTGTAAATGCTTGTTCACACCTGCGAGCTGTCTGTGTAGATACATGTTGGCCAGCGAATCCTGCTCAGAGAGCTGTAAAGCCAGCAGGTTTAGTTTGTCATAGTGGAATTGTATCTGAATTCATAAATGGTAGTGTTTCCTGCCATGCGTGTTCTCACGGAATACATTTTTAAATATGCATGGTTTCATTTCGTCCATTATTACGCAGAATCCAGTCTACCAGATGAGTCGTTCTGGGATACATGTTACTGAAAACGCCACTTTGACAAAAGGATTGTAAAAGAAAGAAGGAAACGTGGTGTGGTGTTTCAGTACTTTTTGCTAAAACAATGAACTTCGACCCTGCCACTTAAGAACTCCGCACGTTGCTCACTCCCATCATGCAGTGAAGCAGCTTGTGTTTCCCCCCCCCACTCACTTAGGAAGAACACTTGACACTTCTGCCCCTACTTAGTGATGTAGGTTTTACTAGAAATACATTTCCCATGTGATTTTTACCAGCACATAGTTTTCTAGGACCGTCTGTTAGAAGAGCTGCTTTGATGCTTTTTCTAATTATGTTCTTTGATTCAGTGGCTTGCCTTCAGGACTATTAAACTGTTAAGGAATGTGGCCATTGACAGAAGATTCCATACAGATTCATCTCAGTCATAATAGCAGTAGTCACGTGTTCCTGTATAGTCCATTTCATATGAAGCAGCCATACTGCTCATGCTCCCTCCCAGAAAGAAAACGAGATCGAGGCTTGCTTTGATCTCTCTCCCCCACATCAACTGCTAGTGAAAGTCAGTGTTTTTGTAATTAATCATGGCATCATAATAACTACATGAGCCCAATGTCTTCTTGCCACAACTATATAATCAGACTGATAAGACTGGTAATGATTCTTGCTGCCTTTATTTGGGAAAAAATGTGATCATCCTCAGCCTTTCTTTGTAATACTTTGGATTTGATGTTACAGTTTACATCGCTTTATTGGCATTTTCATATGAAGATGGCAACAGGTAGAGCACAGCACTGCTGAGTCCCGGCCTCTGTCTCATCTCGACCCCGACCATCGCCGGAGACTCGACCTCCGGCGCACTCACCCGCCTGTCACCTCTGAGTCAGAGCGCACTCTGCTGTCACCGTCCCTGCACTCTCGTCTCAGTGTCAGACCTCTCTTACTCTCGTCTCAGTGTCAGACCTCTCTCACTCTTGTCTCAGTGTGTGTCAGACCTCCCCCCTTACTCTCCGCTCTCATCTCAGTGTCAGACCTCTCTCCCCTCACACTCTCTGCTCTCTCTTCCCTCTTACTCTCTGCTCTCTCTTCCCTCTCACTCTCTGCTCTCTCTTCCCTCTCACTCTCTGCTCTCTCTTCCCTCTCACTCTCCGCTCTCTCTTCCCTCTCTCCGCTCTCTCTCCCCTCTCACTCTCCACTCTCTCCTCCCCTCTCACTCTCCACTCTCTCCTCCCCTCTCTCTCCCCTCTCACTCTCCGCTCTCTCTTGCCTCTCACTCTCCACTCTCTCTCCCCTCTCACTCTCCACTCTCTCTCCCCTCTCACTCTCCGCTCTCTCTCCCCTCTCACTCCCCACTCTCTCTTCCCTCTCTCTCTCCCCTGTCTAGGCTGCTCTCTGACTGTCTCCAGTGGCCTCTGTCTGTCTCTGGTCACCCCTCCTCACCATCACACACCCTCACATCCACTCACCCTCACACCCTCACCCTCACCCACCCTCACCCACCCTCACACACCCTCACCCTCACCCACCCTCACACCCTCACCCACCCTCACACCCTCACCTACCCTCACACCCCCTCACCCTCACACCCCCTCACCCTTGCACCCTCACTCACCCTCAACCCCTCACCCCCTCATCCTCACACACCCTCACACCCCTCACAACCCTCTCACCCTTAATCACCCTCACACCCCCTCACCCTCACCCCCCTCACCCACCCTTACCCTCACCCTGACACACCCTGTCCCCCTCACACCATCACCCTCACACCCCCTCACTCACCCTCACACACCCTCACTCACCCTCACACCCCCTCACTCACCCTCACCCTCACACCCCTCACCCACCCTCACACACCTTCACACCCCCTCACACACCCACTCACCCTCACACACCCTTACCTTCACCCCCTCACCCTCACACACCCTCAGTCACCCTCATACCCTCACCCTCACACCCCCTCACCCTCACCCCCTCACCCTCACAACCCCGCACACACCCTCACCCTCACACCCCCTCACTCACCCTCACCCTCACACCCCCTCACACACCCACTCATCATCACCCTCACACCC
Source organism: Lissotriton vulgaris (assembly GCF_964263255.1). Classification (NCBI taxonomy): domain Eukaryota; kingdom Metazoa; phylum Chordata; class Amphibia; order Caudata; family Salamandridae; genus Lissotriton; species Lissotriton vulgaris. The sequence goes on from NW_028250111.1 coordinate 219,928, forward strand.
CCTCACCACCCTCACACCCCCTCACCTTCACACCCCCTCAGCCTCACACTCCCTCACCCTCTCCCACCCTCACCCTCACACCTCCTCACCATCACATACCCTGACATCCTCTCACCCTCACACACCCTCACTCACCCTCACACACCCTCACTCACCCTCACACCCTCACTCACCCTCACAACCCCTCACCCTCACACCCCCTCACCCTCACACACCCTCACCCTCACACCCTCACTCACCCTCACCCCCTCATCCTCACACACCCTCACCCCCTCATCCTCACACACCCTCTCACCCTCACCCTCAGACCCCTCACACTCACACTCCCTCACCCCCCTCACCCTCACACACCCTTACCATCCAACCCTCACCCTCAGTCACCCTCACACCCTCACCCTCACACCCCCTCACTCATCTCACCCTCACCCCCCTCACCCACACACCCTCACTCACCCTCACTCACCCACTCACCCTCACACACCCATTCACCCTCACACCCCCACTCACCCTCACACCCCCTCACACCCCTCACCCCTCACCCTCACACCCCCTCACACCCCTCACCCTCACACCCCTCACCCTCACACCCCCTCACCCTTACACCCCCTCACCATCACACCCCCTCACCCTCACACCCTCACCCTCACACCCTCACCCACCCTCACTCACCCTCACGACCCTCTCACACTCACCCTCACACCCCCTAACCCTCACACACCCTCACTCACCCTCACACACCCTCACCAGCATAGCATAACAAAACCTAGCATAGCATAGCAAAACATAGCATAACATAACAAAACAAAGCATAGGATAGCACAACCAAACGTAGCATAACAAAACAAGAAATAGCATAGCAAAACACAACAAAGCATAGCATAGCATAACAAAACACAACAAAACATAGCATAACAAAACAAAGCATAACAATACACAACAAAACATATCATAAGATAAAACATAGCATAACAAAACAAAGCATTGCATAACAAAACATAGCAAAACACAAAGCATAGTATAACAAAACACAGAATACATAACAAAACATAGCATAACAAAGCATATCAAAACATAACATAACTTAGCCTAACACAACAAAACATAGCATAACAAAACACAACATAGCATAGCATAACAAAACAAAGCTTAGCATAGCATAACAAAGCATAGCATAGCATAACAAAAAATAGAATAACAAAACATAGCATAGCAAAACAAAGGATAGCATAATAAAACACAACAAAACATTGCATAGCATAACAAAACATAGCATAGCATAACAAAGCATAGCATAGCAAAACACAACAAAACATAGCATAACAAAACATAGCATAGCATAACAAAACAAAGCATAGGATAGCAAAACTAAACATAGCATAGCATTACAAAAAAAGCATAGGATAGCAAAACAAACCATAGCATAACATAACATAACATAACATAACATAACAAAGCATAGCATAGCATAACAAAACATAGCAAAACACAACAAAACATAGCATAGCTTAACAAAACACAGCATAGCATAACAAAACAAAGCTTAGCATAGCATAACAAACCATAGCATAACAAAACATAGCATAACATAGCATAGCATAACAAAACATAGCATAGCAAAACATAGCATAGCAAAACAAAGCATAGCATAATAAAACACAACAAAACTTTGCATAGCATAACAAAACATAGCATACCATAACAAAGCATAGCATAGCAAAACACAATACCACTCAGTGCCACATAATTATATGCTACATAATTACACTGCACTCAATGCAACATACTCTCCAAATACCACTCAGTGCCACATAATTACACACCACATAATTACACTCTACTGAATGCAACACACTCCACACAATACCACTCAGTGCCACATAATTACATGCCACATAATTACACTACACTGAATGCAACATACACTCCTAATACCACTCAGTGCCACATAATTACACTCTACTGAATGCAAGACACACTCCACACAATACCACTCAGTGCCACATAATTATGTTACATAATTACACTACACTCAATGCAACATACACTCCAAACAATACCACTCAGTGCCACATAATTACACGCCACATAATTACATGCCACATAATTACACTGCACTCAATGCAACATACACTCCAAAGACCACTCAGTGCCACATAATTACACGCCACATAATTACTCTACTGAATGCAACACACACTCCACACAATACCACTCTGTGCCACATAATTATATGCTACATAATTACACTGCGCTCAAAGCAACATACATTCCAAATACCACTCAGTGCCACATGATTACACGCCACATAATTACACTCTACTGAATGCAACGCACACTCCACACAATACCACTCTGTGTCACATAATTATATGCTACATAATTACACTGCACTCAATGCAACATACACTCCAAATACCACTCAGTGCCACATAATTACACTGCACTCAATGCAACATACACTCCAAATACCTCTCAGTGCCACATAGTTACACGCCACATAATTAAACAGCACTCAATGCAACATACACTCCAAATACCACTCAGTGCCACATAATTACACGCCACATAATGACACTTTACTGTACTGAATGCAACACACACTCCACACAATACCACTCAGTGCCACATAATTATATGCTACATAATTACACTGCACTCAATGCACATACACTCCACTCAGTGCCACAAAATTACATGCCACACAATTACACTCTACTGAATACAACATACACTCCACACAATACCACTCAGTGCCACATAATTATATGCTACATAATTACACTGCACTCAATGCAACATACACTCCAAAGGCCACTCAGTGCCACATAATTACAGGCCACATAATTACTCTACTGAATGCAACACTCCACACAATACCACTTAGCGCCACATAATTAAATGCTACATAATTACACTGCACTCAATGCAACATACACTCCAAACAATACCACACAGTGCCACATAATTACACGCCACACAATTACACTCTACTGAATACAACATACACTCCACACAATACCACTCAGTGCCACATAATTATATGCTACATAATTACACTGCACTCAACGCAACATACACTCCAAATACCACTCAGTGCCACATAATTACACGCAACATAATTACACTGCACTCAATGCAACATACACTCCAAATACCACTCACTGCCACATAATTACACGTCACATGATTACACAGCTCTCAATGCAACATACACTCCAAATACCACTCAGTGCCACATAGTTATATGCGACATAATTACACTGCACTCAATGCAACATACACTCCAAATACCGCTCAGTGCCACATAATTACACACCACATAAAAACACTCTACTGAATGCAACACACACTCCACACAATACCACTCAGTGCCACTTAATTATATGCTACATAATTACACTGCACTCAATGCAACATACACTCCAAACAATACCACTCGGTGCCACATAATTACACGCCACACAATTACACTCTACTGAATACAACATACACTCCACACAATACCACTCAGTGCCACATAATTACATGCTTTTCAATGCAACGTAAATACACTCCACATAATACCACTCAGTGCCATATAATTACACACCTCATACTTACACTGCTCAATGCAACATAAATACACTCGATCTGTCTATCTATCTATCGCCCCTACTGTCTATCGCCATCACTCTATCTATCTATCTATCTATCTATCTATCTATCTATCTATCTATCTATCTATCTATCTATCTATCTATCTATCTATCTATCTATCTATCTATCTATCTATCTATCTATCTATCTATCTATCCATCTATCTATCTATCTATCTATCTATCTATCTATCTATCTATCTATCTATCTATCTATCTATCTATCTATCTATCTATCTATCTATCTATCTATCTTTTGCCCTCACTCACTCTATCTATCGATCTATAGGCCCTCCCTCCATCTATCGCCCTCACTCGATCAGTCTATCTATCTATCGCCCTTACTGTCTATCGCCATCACTCTATCTATCTATCAATCTATCTATCTATCTATCTATCTATCTATCTATCTATCTATCTATCTATCTATCTATCTATCTATCTATCTATCTATCTATCTATCTATCTATCTATCTATCTATCTATCTATCTATCTATCTATCTATCTATCTATCTATCTATCTATCTATCTATCTATCTTTTGCCCTCACTCACTCTATCTATCGATCTATAGGCCCTCCCTCCATCTATCGCCCTCCCTCTATCTATCGCCCTCCCTCTATCTATCGCCCTCCCTCTATCTATCGCCCTCCCTTGATCTATCTATCGCTCTCCCTCTATCTATCGCCCATACTCACTCTATCTATCTATCGCCCTCACTCACTCTATCTATCTATCGCCCTCACTCACTCTATCTATCTATCGCCCTCGCTCACTCTATCTATCTATCGCCCTCTCTCTGTCTATCTATCTCACTCACTCTATCTATCGCTTCACCACAGCATCACTCAGCACCACCACAGCATCACTCAGGGGAAATACAACATTACTAGGTGCTACCACAGCATCACTGAACGGCACAGCATCACTCGTCGCCGCCACAACATCACTCAGCACCACCACAGCATCAATCTGTGCAACCAATCAACAACAACTGGTTCAAATATGTTCTCTCAATGTTTCAAGCTTTATTACAAATGTCACAAAAAGATGTTATTTCACTTCTGTGCTTGGATTTTCGTCACAATAAAATACAATTAACAAAATCTTCACAAAAATTATTTACAAAAGTTTAAGCTATTGCCATTATAAATTACAATAACTTTTATTTAAGTATTAATTATTAAAAAATGTAAAAACCATTGTTATTTGTAATACCAATACATCTAAGTCACGTAAATACAACACATATTGCATTACAAATGCTATAGGTTTCACATTTGCAAAATTTAAATCTATTGGCATTGTAAATGACAAAGCTATTAATTTCGCTATTTTCAAAACCAACACATAAATAAAAAATGTGTCATTTACAATACCAATAGCTCAAACTTTCCTAATGCGAGACCTATTGCATTGCAAATGCTTGTTTTGTTGTTACTGCCGTGCGTGAAACTTTCTCATGCCTATTTGCATATCGCCTTTTCCCAATTGATGACATGTACTCAAAATGATTGTTTGCCAGCTCTCTGGTGGCCAATGAAAATATGTAATTTATGGTCTATTGTTTCTTTCAATCATGTAGGATATTCCATGGCATAGGGGCTGCCTCGGCTGTACTGAGAGCTCCGTGGCTGGAGCGCCGCAGCTGGACCACATTCCAAGAGACGGGGGAACCTCTGAGCCCTGGAACCTCTGGGTTTTGGACTGAGAGCAGAGAATTTTCTAAGGTATCCCCAGGCAGTGGCACCGGCACTGGAATTGGCGAAGAACCGCAGAAGAAGAAGTGAAGCGAAGGTGCTCTCCGAAAGCATCGGAAACTTTCCCGGACACTTTGGGACTAAGGGGCCAGGAGCTCAGAGCGGGAGCAGGATCGCAATTATACGGCTCCACTGATAGGGTAAATTGTGTTTTTCAAAAATTAACAATTGGAAATTGCGAATTAGGGGGCAAACAACGGGAGGCCAAGCATCTAAGCAACCTAGAAGCCAAATAAAACAACAACAAAAAAAAGAGAGGCCCACCCTCATTGCCCACCCTCTTTGCTTGTCTCCACTAAACGTGTGAACTTCAAGGAGGGACAGCATCCGGAACAGAAGGAACAGAAAATAACCTTGTGGCTAGTAAATATCTGAGCCCAAAATTGAGACCATAAACCAGGAGAAAGGAAACCTGGCATGAAAGCAGCAAGGGCTCTAACATTCAATCTCTTCAGTTAGAGGACCATTTACTGAGAAAAAGGAGACTACAGGAGCCCATAGGTTCCGCCATAAGGAAAAGATAAAAAAAGAGAGACACAACAACAACAGTATTAGATCAGGAACGAACCGACAAACCGTTCCAAGCAAAAAAACAAAAAAAACTCAAAATCTGTAAGGTCCCCCAAAGAGGTCTCCTTTCCATCTCCAGAAGGAGAGACCGCGGATCAGGGAATAAGAGAGAGGTTAGACCTAGGAGAATTGGTCTCAACAGCAGACAATCCCGGCCTAACCTCAGGAAAACAGCAGCAAATAATTAATACTTTTTTTTTTTAAAGGACCCAGTTTCTGCAATCTTTGCACCAACAAAGGAGGCTTTTTACCTCCTGAGCCCAATTCAGTCCGACAAGATAAAATCATCAGCCCCCTCAGAAACTTTTAACCAGGACAACCAGCCAAAGGACCAACCTCCCCACAACTAAACCAACCGTCTCAAGGGGGAAAATAGAGAAAACATACCATCAAGAGAAAAATACTGGTCCAAGTCCATAAATCAATCCCGCAATTTAACAACTCGGAACTTATAAGGGGCACAGACAACAAAACCCCAAACCCACTAAGAACTCAAGACACAAAGGGTGAACACAAATCCCCATCATACCTATTGACATCAATGGGACAGGAGTCGCTGGAAAACATCTTAATTAACTTGGGATCCACAAATAACAAAAACAATAAAGACCAAGACGAGCCACGGAATGAGAACAAATTCGGAGCACTAGGCGGCCCGACAAATCAGTGACAAGAAGGGGAGGAAGTCTGGTCAAATTCCTTTCTAGTACCAATAGTCCCAAATTTGACGGAAACATCCAAGGGCAAACCACAACGCCACCCCCAATTTCAAAGGAGCACAGGCCGAGTCCAGTGGCATCAACTCCGCGTAATTTAGCGGTCTGCAGCAACACTCATAGAATTTTGATTGACGACAGTAGCAGTGACGGTAGTAACGCAAACAAAGATCATCAGTCGGTACCAATATTAATCTCATCGGCAAGTAGGATTGAACACTCGGACAATCCATTAGGGAACGGAGGCAGTCAACAACCCAATATACACTGGGGGAACGCCCTAATTAGCTCACTGGACCAGGCCATAAGAGCACTTAACTACGAATCCGATAAAATGGAGGTTCAAATAGACCTAAGAAATATCATTACAGAGCATATAGCAAACATAAGCTCCAAGGCAGATACAATAATGACCTTACTGGACAATCAGGGAAACACGGACAAAGTCATAAACATAGACAAACACACCACAGGAAACATAAACCAAATTTCAAACAAAGTCAAACAAAACATCTGTGAATGTGGGAGTATAATCGAGAAACTTGCGTCCCTCCCAGAAATCCTAAAAGATATCCTTGGAGCAGTAAAGTTTTCAAGCGAGCTAAAGGGAAACCGGGAAACCCCAGGTAATAAACTTAAGAAAGAAACAACAAAAGCACCATCCCAACAAACATAACCGTACGCCAACAACGAAGGGGCCCGAAAAACCAACCCCCTTGCTAATAAAGAGGATGAAGAAGTCGAAATAGAAAGCCAGGAAGTACAAACAAACGAACAACCTCCCATCCCTTATTTAGAGCATCAAGACAAACTAACAAAAAGACAAAGGAAGAGAGCGAGGAAGGCAAGGCCCAAACAAAAAAAAAAAAAAACTGCGGCCACCGAACACCTCTTCCCTATCTTCACAAAGAACCTAAGTTGAGAGCTTGAAAGGAATAATGACGCGCTGAATGTCTCCACCAGTAGACAGGACCTATCATACTCGGAACGGGTAAGCTATTCGTTTGAGAAGTCGATAACGGCAGAATCTTCTCACGAAATAGAATCAATAATACCCGAGGGACTGAAGCTGAGCAAACAACAACCCGCAAGCTCCATTAGTCCCAAGATGGTAGTAAAACAAACATCGTTTCCGAGAATACTTGCGGAAAAGCCCCAAAACAAGGAACTCAAAAAAGTGCCAGCTTTTCAAGACACAAGTGCAAATATAGTAGTCAGCCCGGCCCTATCACACGCGCAAAAAAAGAGAGCACGAATATCCGCCAACGGGCCTCTGGTCAATAATACAAGCAAGCAAAATAGGGAAACCAAACTCGTACAGCCAGGAACAGACCAGACCCCACTCAAGATTACCACAAGCGGATGGGACAGGAGCATCATCCTAAAGAGTGTTACTCGTGAATACAAGCAAATTACACAATACACTCAACTGGGAAATGTGAAGACAACGGAAAAGAGGAACGTGGCAACCAGAGGTCAGGAAAAAGTCACAACTACAAACACTCGGACCATCAGAATAAAAGATCTCCAAGTGGACCAGGAAGGAAATAAAAAAAACGATCTGGACGAGATCGAACCTGTATTGACCTTCATTCCGGAATATGTTACAAAAGGTAGACAGGACATCCTAAATAGAGGAAACGTGATAAAATTAATCAAGGAAATCCCAGAACTAAGCGGAATAGTCTCACAAGACATTGAAGCAGTGGAGTTTCAACAAAATAAAGCCAAGCCAGACATTGAAAATTCGGTCATCACCTGGACATCTAAGGAGCTAGCAGTCAAGATCTTTGCCCACAATGCAACATTCGAGAGCTGGGGAATAATCCTGAAGCACCATAAGCACCCAAGATACCCCTAGCCCCTTTCTAATAGCTTAGTCAACTTAAAGGAGGAACCACAAAATCCCAAGCTAAAAACGTGCCTCTGCGGAGCACGGGCCTCGTCCCAGGAAAAAATACCAGGACCAAATAATAACAGTAAAAACCAGATATACAAAAGCGGGTCCCACTGGAGCAATCAGGATTGATCATGGATCCCAACGGCACTAAGCCAAAAGAGTTCCTAGAAATGTCGTAAAGACCTCAGTTAGAGAACAAATACAAGATCCACACACGGAAGAAAGAAAGTCTGCTACAATCAAAATTTGCTCATGGAACGTGCATGGGTTCAGCAGCATGGAGCAGGATCATGAAACCCAAACATTCTTCCTCGAACAAGACATAATTCTCTTACAAGAGACCTGGAACTCGATTCATCCTGGAATTCCAGGCTTTATCAACCATCACATACTAGCAGAGAGACAGTCGAACTATGGACATCCACGAGAAGGCCTATCAACTTACGTGCCGCAAAAGTTTAACTGGGAATCAGAGGAACAGGATGTAGGGCTAAACTGGGTCCAAGTCACAAAAATCACAATAAAGCCCCAGCAGCAGCTTCTACTAATAAATGTTTGCATACATCCCGATCAAAAAGCAAAAAATGAAAAAATGGGAATGCTAACCACACTAATCAAAACTCTGCAAAAAACCAACAAAACAAAGCTCGTTGATTATATCAGGAGACTTCAACTGTAACCTATTGAGCTCTGACAAGGGGAGATCTAACAAGGAGAAAGGAGTAGCGAATGGGTCCAAACAAGCTCCACTGCGCAATTTACAATCAATGGGACTATTAATTCTAAACAATAAAAAAAATGATTATTCTTTGCCAGCACCTACCTTTACGAGTGGCAAGGTTTAGTCTACTATAGACTTTACAATTGTAAGTGCCAGCAGAATAAACTCTATTGAGGAATACTCAATATTTCAGCGCATGGAAAGTGATCACTTCCCCTAAATCACACGGATGATCGTCGCAGTTCCCAGTGCTGAAAAATTGTGCTATTAATTGCAACAACCTGAAAAATTCAACCTCTGGAAAATAAAGCGGAGGGGAGGAGAAACAAAGAACATCCAGTCCACAGCAAGCAATTTTGTGACAAAACTCTGGAGTTTAGAACACGGAGACCCCGCAAAAAACTGAGAAAACCTAATAGAGGACCTGAAGAAAAAGCACTTTGTTCTACCAGGGGCAAAAAGAAACGCAAAAGTAAAGTCTGCACCCTGGTTTAACTCCGACTCAAGACTTGAAAAGAGAAAAATATCCAGGGCGCTAAAGATCCAACAAAGAATGGTCGCACGGGGAAAAAAATCAAACAATAACACCATCAGAAGTATGAGGAAAAAATACAGGAAAAAGCTGTGGACGGCAAAGGCACTACACAAAGAATCGATCTGGGAAAAACTGTTATTTACGAGTAAAAAATCAAACTCTCAAGACTTTTGGGGCATCATTAACGATCTAAACATAGGTGTAGCACTGCAACAGGACCCCGGTGTAGTGTAGTTCCTATTTTCCCAATAGGCTCTGCGCATTGGAATAACATAAACAGCAGTGTAGACGTAGGACTGAGGTCATCTAGGTCTCTACTGACTATGTTAAACTTAATTTAGGTTTGCGCCAGCTAGCTCAGAGGTCACTGGAAACTTTCTTGAACAAATAGGGAGAGACAAGCTCTCCTGACTCGGACAAGAAGGGATTCAGTTTCCGACAACTGCATAAACATGACAACTTTGCTCCCTCAGAATAAGAGTATATCTCTAGAGTCGTGTGAAAACAAAAGACAGGTATTTCACTCAGTCAGCAGTGCATACTTAGTTTCACCAGAATGCAGAGAAATAGAGAGACGGGCGTTTTTCAATAAAAAGGTATTATTTATTGAGCAGTCTTCTTTCTCATGCAAGAGAAATGAATTGCCCCAATTGCAATACTTAGAGTAAAGTAAAGTGCGTACAGTAAAAGTAGTATTAGGAAATAATACTGTAAAAGCATTGATATGGTTTCTTAGCCATATGATACTTTAAAAGGAATAAGATATATACATACATAAATACATTGACTAACGTACTCAACTGGTGCTTCTAACTAAGCCTACCCCGGTGTACCTGACCTAAGCCTAATACTGGGAAGGGATGAGTAAGTAGCAGTTCTTTAAGTCAAGTTGGTTAAGATTGTTTTGCCAAGAATCTGCATCAAGAATTCTCTCACGGGTTTAGCCAGCTCCGTACCTTGGTAATAGAATGTGGGAGGTCTGGTATCTCTTTCCTCAGGACTCGATATCCCAGCAACCCGCAAGGGTAGGCTGGAAACACCGGAGCTGGATTTTCTCGGCTGGAGAAAAAGACAGCGTCTCTCTCAGTGTGTCAAACGGGAGGGGCGGCTTCCGTGGGCTCTCGCATCAGCTGGGCTCTCGGGCAAGTAGATGGCCGCTCTGCTCCAAACCACCGTGTGTTTGCTTAAGGCAACTGTTGGTATTTTATACCTGGAAGGTGCCAGGTTTGACGTAAGGTTGGACATAAGACGTCACTAAGAACTAACAGTTCTTTCTGGACTTCAGGAGTTCTTGTTCAAATCAAAACAAAAGCAGGGGGGATTTCCCGGGCTGCTGGAGGCTTGGTTTGTTTAAAGAACGCATTGCGCTTTCTAGGAGTCGATGGGAGTAGCCGTGCTTTGCTTTGGACTGCATGGGCTGTTTACTGAATACGGAACTGATTCTTATGCCTTTATCGGGACATTATTGATTATAACCTCACAAGGGCATAAATCGGGAATATCAAATTAGGGTCCTAGATATAAACACAACACCCACTCCACGGATTGATGTCCATCATTACTAAAAACTAAGCAATAATAAACATGTAACAATGTATGTGTGTTTTCCGACCCACCCCAAAATACATATTTCGCATTTGAAATGGTATATGGTAAATACACGAAAGTGAGTGTTGGTACTGTACGCTTTTCAAGCAGTGTCATCATTCAGATAAATGCATACATATATCAGCTGAATGAATTGCGAAAATTACACATGAAATGTCTCTGAATACAGAAAAGAAGGTCGAGACCATTCCATCACATATTTATACAAAATGCTGTATGTGCTAGAGGCTGAGGTAAAATATTGTCTCTAGTATCCTAAAAATAGAAGCTCTGTTCTCTAAGAATAGTTCTACTTTAAGCAGAGTACCATGTGCCAAAAAAAAGTAAATATTTTGGAAATGGAAAAGATAATTTCGTTTTCAGGGGAAAAAATAGTTCCAAATGTTTTCAGTAGCTTTGTTTATCAAAAATGAAGGTCGAATTCAGGGAACGCTGTGTGTTTGTAAAAAATTATTCATTCTCGTTGCTCGGGGGAGAACATTATTTCAGACAGACTCGCAAAAAATTGGTCTACAACATCAGGTGAAAGTTCGACCAAGTTCGAAAATGTTACAGCTGAGCAGTTCTCTGCGTGATTGCTCTCATTGATGGTTGGATCAGCAATGATCACAGAAGGTTGTACCTGTTTGGTGCTGCTTTCCTCTCATACCTCACCGCCACCTACTCGTAGTGGTGAAGTCTCAACGAATGCCGTCATCAGAATCGGTAGCCGCTGGAGACAACACGATGCATGAGTCATTACAGGACCTAGCAAACTATCGATATCCATTGGTACTGCTGATTGTAGTATAAGACATACGTCCAACACGCATTCTTCTCCGCATAGCAGACATCGAAGCACAGGTAAGACACAATCCTGCCAGATTGGTCTGAATGAAAGAAATCAGGTTGTATTCAGATCTCTTAGCCGAGCCCATCTGAGGACTTTAGTGATTTTGTCCCCGTAGCGTATTGCTAGGATCATTTCTTCCATCGTTGCTGGAGTCTTGTCTGTGGATTGGCTTGCCATATCGGTGCAGAAGGAGCAAAAATAAAATTCCTGCCACGAGTCCCAGGATTAAGGGTAGGCCGCCAAATACAAAATATACAAAATTCGGGAAAATGCCCAGAACTGTTTCAAAGGGTGCTAACACTCCTGAAAAAACTGTCTTAAATACCTGTGCGATGCCACTGGTATCAGACATGTTTAATATTTGGCTTAACATTTCTACGAAATGCACGGGGCAATTTGTCAATAAAAGGGTATGTATCTGCAGTCGTCCTTGCAACTTGCAGGTCATATGTTTCTTTTGATGACGTTAAAGGCACAGTTGTCTGTAAAAAAATAGACTTCATTCTGCTTAAAGTATCAATTCGAATAGAAGAGATATTCACAGAAGGCCATAACGCAGCCCCCATATCTGGATTGCTGTGTGGATACAATACTTGCATACAGTAAATGGCCCTGGAAGTTACGGTCGTCAGATAGGCTTTTCCTGGCAGCATGCCACAACAGCTGTGGTTACTTATTAAAATGTAACTGCCGTTAGAAAGTGGTCTAAAGAATGGCTCTATCTGTTTTGCAGGCATGCCATGCAGGTGACATGAAAGGTTATTTATAGACCCTTCGCAGGCTCCATGCAAATGAATACCTTGACACAGAAATGTACCGCTTAGTCATTTCTTACAATTTTTACCACTAAGGAATACCTCCTTGTTCCCTTCACTATAACACCTGTGTGTATAAGGTAAATTCCAGGTTGATTTGATGTATTCTTTACCCAACCTTTCATACTGGCCTGCTGGTATACACCCTTGGCAGTATTTAAACTGGAAAGTTGTAATAGGAATTGTAATTGTTCCATGTATTATCCATTCAATGACAGGTCTCTCTGACATTGTCAATGGTAATCTCTCAAGTTTTTCAATGCTCAGAATTGTATAATCTGCTCCTTTTTGTGCCAAACTGATTTGTTTATCAGTAAGGTTAAAGATTGAAAATAATGACGTTGTGTTGATTAAAACGCCATGGTACGTAGCCTGAACGTAGGTTTTGCAACATCCAACCAAGCTGTACAATAGAACGTAATTGAGACTGACCATGTTGTAACATTAGTAAGTCCTGCTCTATTATATCAAAAGCAGATGATACAATGCTGTCCAGTGAATATATTCTGGAGGACAGAGTCGTTAACCCATTGTCCACAACAGAAAGTGATTTTTCCAAATTTATACCATCAATTTCTCATATTTTTTCCGCTGTTTCAATTTGCGTTACTTTCCAAGCCTCGTTGTATGCAGCGTATATACTGGCCGCTATGAAACGTTTTTGACGCTGTTTGCGTGGTCCCATTAAGAAATCACGCAGTCAGCCAGGTCTTTTAGTAAAGTCAAGTGTTGTTTAATTTCTGCCAGTGTGGATTTCTCTAGCCACTCAAGGCATAGTTTCCCTACACTGTATGTTGTAACTATCCCTGGATGTTGTCTCTGGGAGTATCTAGGGTCTGGTCTGGTCATTTTGAACCCCTGTGTTTTGTTCAGGAATCTATCTTGACAGTTATTTGTGTCTGTTGACCAGATCAACCACTTTTTCCAATCAGGATGTGTTCTGTTTTGAATTAAAATATGGGATACATCTATCTCCACATCAGTAGTGCTTTCACTATAAGTTATGGGTTTCGGAATAGGCGGTTTATTTAAGTCTTTTATCTTAGCTAGGCCAAGACAAGTAGTTTGTTGAATTGTGTCATTCAAAAATATCATTTGTTCCAGGATCATGCAGGCCCTAAATAATGCTTCTAGGCCTTGTACTTGCCAATCTTTGGTACCCCAGATCGTTTTTGTTTCAACGGTGTTTTTCCAAATTTCGAAACCAAGTGTAGACATTTTGTCATAAAATTTTTCAGAGTAAATCAATTTAGTATTTGTCAACATTGTTTTCATTGCTGTCTTAAATGGCTTTTTACAGAAAAACGTTTCTGGATCACTGTTATTAAACCCTGAGAAGTACTGGAATTTCTCATAAAATGTTTTCGAGCTGCCTTTTGGCGGAGTTTGACAGTGTTCCCATTGGTTATAAGATAAAACATCTCTAGGCTGAGCACTTTTATGCAAATAGTGATCACCATAATGTGTGTAACAATATAACTCTTCATAATTTGATGAACCCTGTAAATAATCATGTTCTGTAAATTTTGCTGACATTACTAAATCCGACATCATATTATTAATGTTTTCAAAGTCCGAACCCTCAGCAGAGAATGTACTCGGTGTCACAAAGTCACTTAATGAAACCTTGAACTGGTGTGGATACTTCAGGAGCTCAACCGGGCCAAAAATGTCATAATCAGTTCTGTCCCATGCTACCCCACCAGGTATTATTTTGGCTGAGATGTTCACTGTTGACAGTTCTCTTTTCTCGATGTGGGAGGATGTGTGAGGTTATAGGACCAAGTTGATGTTCTGACTTGCTGTGTCCATTGTACTATATTTTCCATCTATGAATTTTCCCAAACATAGGACCATGAGGAGCCAAAGCAGGAGAGTAAGTAAACCTAACACAATCCAAAATTCAATCCATGGTGAAATCAGATATGTTTCTTTTAGTTGATGAGAAAGTTCATTTACTTTGTCTTTAAAAGTTTTTGTTGCAGGCGTTTCTTCATACTCGCTTGGATCTTCAGAATAGTTGTCGAAGTTGATGAAGTAGCCAGATGCAGTTCTGTCAATTGTTGGAATTATTTCCGAATTTTCATTTTTATTTCTTTCGTTAGTATAGTCAGAAGCCACATCATTGTAGACTGGTGTTTCTTGATGAACTGTTGTAATTTGGGTTTCAAGATGCACAAGTTCCATGACATTATTGCATAGTCCTTTGGTATTTACTGCAGGTTTATCAAATGTGATCAGTATCTCAGTGTGAGCCTCTTGGATTGTAGCAAATTTGGGTATTCTGTTATTTCTTGGGAGTCCACTGGGCCTGCTACTTATTATTGGCCACATGAGTGTGGTTTTACCAGGTCGATAGATACAACTCTGTTCTCCTTTTTACCGGCAAGCGGCGGTAGTACAACTGATCTTGTTCCGTTGATAGCTAAGACAGGTACAGCTTTTCTGTAAGAAGGCCCAAATTCCTTCTTCACCGCGATCTTCTCTCTGACCAGATCCCTTCTCTCTGACCAGATCCCCAATCTTTGGAATCCAGACAGGTCTTGCTGGGACAGGTGGTTTTTCTTCAGTGGCTGTCGGCTGTTGTTTCAACTTTATGTTACTCGGGTTTTTTCTTGTTTCATTTAAATCCTGTAAAACAGCCAAACGATCTTTGATATCATAGGATTTTTCTTCTACCACTGAAGTATGACTATCAAGATCCTGAATAAGCATTCTAGTCCCGAACAATAGTTTGTATGGAGTGAGACCTTTTAGAGAATTTCTTGGCAGATTATTAAGACTACGTTTGGACACTTGTTAAATGTTTGACCCACCCATCACCCGGACCTAATACCCTCGCTGTTATAGATTGCTTTATGTCCCGGTTTTTTCTTTCCACAACCGCATTTCCCTCAGGATGGAAGGGAGAAGAGTACCGCAAGGCAATGCCCATGCTGTTCATGGCCTCTTTGTAAGCTCGAGAGCTAAACGCAGGACCCTGATCAGAATGTAGCATGCCAATTGCGTATGTGCCGATAAAGACTCGCAAATCTTTTATAACAGTTCTGGCGTCAGCCGAGCGCTGGGACCACATTTTTAAGTGAATTAAGTCTTTATTAATTATGGGAAGCCTTTTTCCTGCTGGATTTCTGCGCTATAGATAGCCTGATGCTATCTAATAGTGGTATCTGAGCTAATGGCTGGTCCGGTTCACAACTGCGATCTCTGTTGCAGTCCTCACAATTTCTTGCAAATCTGTAGATATCTGTGCTCATTCCCGGCCACCAGTACTCTGATTGTAATTCCATCAGATTTCAGGATCTCTTGGTGCCTCAGACCCAATCCCATATGTGCTTCTTGTAACAAGAAGATTCTCTGGTTCGTGTTTGGAATTACTCTATCCCCCACTCCAGGGATTCGAGCAAACAGAACGGAGTTTGCATCAATTATGTATGTATTACTGAGTGGATAGTTGAGAGGATAATCGCCTTTTAATGAGGCTTTTACTGCCAGCATGGTCTCTCCATCTATTTGTTTTTCTGAACGCTTTTCAGTGGCTATGGAAGCCGGATGAACTGCTTCCGCTGTGGCTGTGTTAGCCAATGAATTCCCTGCAACGTGAACGCCATCACGTTGATGACTCAGTGCGTGTATCACGTGAGTCTTCTGTAGTTCTTTATTTAAAAGAACTACTTGTTCCCAAAGTGTTTTATGCTTAATTGTGGCACCTGTGTCATCTTTGTAACCGTTTTTACTCCATGTCTGCATGTCACTGTTGTAAGATTTGACGCAGAAATACGAATCACACACTATTAGTGTGGGGAATTCGCGATCAGCATTTTCAAGTGCCATCTTTAAAGATCTTATTTCAGCTCGCTGAGCTGAACAGTTTCTGAGTGATTCAGTTTTTGTAATCATTGGTTTGAATTTACCAGAGCGCCAGCGACCTTTAACCCCTTCCCTGCGGGGCATATTCCCCAGCAGTGCTGGGGAGAGGAGGGCCCATGGTAAGCTCAGCTCGTCATGAGCCACGGTGGTCGTGTGCTCATGACGAGCTGAGCTCGTCATGACCTCACCCGTTTCTTAATAACGCTCGCACAGCAGGGGAATTCGCCCAGCGTGCGAGCGTTCTAACGGTCATGACGAGCTCAGCTCGTCTTGAGCACACGAGCACCATGCGCCACGGTGCTCGTGTTCTCATGACGAGCTGAGCTCGTCATGAGCATGGAAGGTGTTAACAATCGCGCACGCCGCTTTGTACGATTTTTCCACTACATTGTAGTGTTGTGCAAATCTGTCCATGTAGATTACACAAGTGTACTTTTCTAGAGGCAGAATTTCGATTGGCAGAGGATATTCCTGTTCACACTCTTGATCTTCTAGTTTCTTCAGTTTTGGGTCAAAGTAGTATTTCACGTCTTCTGTAGCAAGAGAATTTTCCCATTGTATCCATTCTGGATCTAATGCCGCAGTATTTAAATTACGTGTGCACGTTAATGCCTCAAGGGCTGATTCTGCTGTAAAAACAGTTATCCTTCTGCCTTGGTCTTGGGCTCTTTCTTTTGCTACAGCAGTCTGAACCGTTGTCAGAATTTTTTCCGTAGAGCTGAATTTCATTTCAGCTTGAGTGTACAAATGTGATTTGTAAGCTATAGGTACCGTTTCTCCCTCATTAGAGGTCAGGTAGGTAAATCCGCATCTTCCTGGGATGACTCGGATTACAAAATTGCATATGTTTTTGCGAGTTCGTAATTTTGTTTTAGTTAACATGTCTGTTTGCAATGATTTCAAAATCTCTGTGTGTTCTTGAGTCCAATGTATTGGTTTGAAATCAGGTTTTATTAATTCATAGAGAAGTTTAACCCTTTCTGCATAATTTAGAATGTTTGTTCTTCGGAAATTCAGGAAACCTAGTGTTGATTGTAAGTTCTTCCGTGTTTTTGGTGCTTGGAGTACTGCACATTTCTCTAAGAAGTTGTCTGCCAGGCTTTTGCCTTCACTTGATAATTCATATCCTAAAAATAGTATAGTAAGATGGGCAATTCGTGACTTTTTATTGTTGAATTTGTAACCCTCTGACGCGAACCCAAGTATTATGGTGTTCACCCTTTTTAAGTGAGTCTCCAGGCCATCATCTGTAAGATAGATGTCATCGACATATGATAATGCTTCATCATCATATATTTGTAGTAACTCTGTTACTCTCGCTGAGAATAATCCTGGGCTATTCTTGAATCCCTGTGGGAGTCGGCAAAATTGTTTTCGCGATCCAATTATTGAGAAAGCGGTCAAATACCGGCTTTCAGGTGCTATGTTTTGACAGAAGAATCCATTAGAGATATCTAATGTCGTTTTATATTTTTTGCGCACAATGTTATTCATTAGTGCTGCACTATGTGAGTTTTGTACTGCAAATGTTTTACAACAGGAGTTAAGGTTTCTGTAGTCCAAGACTAGATGATATGAATCATCTGGCTTAGAGACAAAGGATTGTTCATTTGTGAGGTGCATGTTTCAATCACCCCTTGATATTCAAGTTGATCTAAGATCTCCCTGACTTGCTTTTTAGCTTCTTGTTTAACTGGATACTGCCTTTGTGCAGTGGGCTGTATTTTTAACTGGATTTTGTGGTGAGGTGAATCCTCATCCCATCCTACATGATTTTTGTATAAAGCAGGAGCTTGGGCCACTGCCCATTTTCTTGCCAATGTGTATTTTTATGAATCGGAATATGATTTGAGAAGGCAGTCATAATCATTTCTTCGCCATGAGGGCACTCCCTGACAAACTCTGGTGGCCAGTCTTTCTCAGCTAACAGGATGTCATAGCCTTTAGAAAGTTTTTCCCAAAAGAGACCTTTTATTTTCCTAGTTTTATCTCCCTCTATACGTAATGTTATTTCATATAGTTTATGGGGCACACTAACTTGTGTGTCTGCAGTTTCCACTTGAATGTATTCATTCGTGTCCACTGTCTCCAGAAGCTTCATCAGGATCTTGTGAACTATCGTCACTTCTGCTGCGCTGTCTAGCATTGTCTGTGCCCACTCTCCGTTTCTCAGTTGTGTCCTCAGAATTCTCGGCATGTTTAATCTTAATACTTGATACCTTCTTTCTGGGAAATTGTAATTTTTTACTTTGATGAGCAGGTTCTTTGTCTTTGGACTTGACGTGCTCTTCTCTGTGTTCTGACCGTCCTCTTCTTTCCGATTTCTGTGAGGAAGTCTGAAAAGATTGAGAGGGACGTGTATCAACATCTTGATATCTATCAGGTTTTTTCAGATTATCCCTATTTCTAAGGTTGTATCTTTTTTCCGAGGGTTCCCTTTGGGGAGACTTGTCTTCTCGGCTTGGAGATTTTTCTCTCCGCTGAGGAGACCTTCCTCTGGACTGGAAATGTTTTTCCCTGGGAATGGTTTGTTTATTACCTTCACAACTCTTTTTTGGAGTTTTTAAATTATTTTTAATAAATGTTTTTTCTGGATTTTCAGTTAGTTGGGGTTTTACCGGTTTTCCACCCAAACTATCTCTTCCTAGCTCTTCATAGGATTTTTCTATGATTCTGGCAATTTCGAAAGGTTGTTATGTTATATCTGTTTCCTTCAATTTCTGGAGGTGCTTTATATCGTCCCTTGCCAATTGAACTAATTCTCTATATGCCTTTGTTAATTCTTTTAGTTTAACTAGGAGTTCTTCGCTTGACATTGTTTCAATGTCTGGGTGTGTTGCGTAGCTGGCTAGAACCTGTCCTGTGGCTCCTGGTATACCTAGTGGACCGTGCCTGGTGATGTGATTTTGATGTTTTAGGGTGCCATTAAACCAGAGCAGGTGCTCTTGGTAATTTAGTGGGATTTCAACGTCCTCGAAAGGAGTGTATTCATCCGGAGGTTCCGCTATTTTATAATAGTGGAAGTCTTTTGTCACAGCGTGTGCTGCTGGAAAATGTATCCATGAATAGAATACCTCTGTCTGCCGATATTCATGTGCCTCTACCACAAATATGACTGTACCACCTCGTGATGTCAGTCCATTTTCTATAAGTTTAAGAGTTATAGTTCTTCTTACGTTGACCGGAATGATTATAACACTCGGGTCATTTTCTTGGAGACTTGTGTCTTCCTCTAAGAGTAGAGCTGCTATTCTTGCTCTTTCCCTTTCGTCCTCACTTTCTGACATTTTACTGACTGAAAGTTTTTTGTTGCAAATTGAGTTTCAAGGAAACAAAGATTAGGTGCACAATATTTTGGAACACTGTATCCTTCAACGTTGACTATACCAAAAACTAATACATAGGATTCTCATCCTACTAAGTTCCAGCGGATATTAACCTTTCACCCACTCCAGACGTCTATTGGAGTTTTTACGGGAGAAAGGGGTCTGTGTGAATAAGCAAGACTGAGTTACTCTATTGTCTTGCGTTAGATTATCGCCTTACCAAACGGTGGGCGCCATGTAGTGTAGGTCCTATTTTCCCAATAGGCTCTGCGCATTGGAATAACATAAACAGCAGTGTAGACGTAGGACTGAGGTCATCTAGGTCTCTACTGACTATGTTAAACTTAATTTAGGTTTGCGCCAGCTAGCTCAGAGGTCACTGGAAACTTTCTTGAACAAATAGGGAGGGACAACCTCTCCTGACTCGGACAAGAAGGGATTCAGTTTCCGACAACTGCATAAACATGACAACTTTGCTCCCTCAGAATAAAAGTATATCTCTAGAGTCGTGTGAAAACAAAAGACAGTTATTTCACTCAGTCAGCAGTGCATACTTAGTTTCACCAGAATGCAGAGAAATAGAGAGACGGGCGTTGTTCAATAAAAAGGTGTTATTTATTGAGCAGTCTTCTTTCTCATGCAAGAGAAATGAATTGCCACAATTGCAATACTTAGAGTAAAGTAAAGTGCGTACAGTAAAAGTAGTATTAGGAAATAATACTGTAAAAGCATTGATATGGTTTCTTAGCCATATGATACTTTAAAAGGAATAAGATATATACATACATAAATACATTGACTAACGTACTCAACTGGTGCTTCTAACTAAGCCTACCCCGGTGTACCTGACCTAAGCCTAATACTGGGAAGGGATGAGTAAGTAGCAGTTCTTTAGGTTAAGTTGGTTAAGATTGTTTTGCCAAGAATCTGCATCAAGAATTCTCTCAAGGGTTTAGTCAGCTCCGTACCTTGGTAATAGAATGTGGGAGGTCTGGTATCTCTTTCCTCAGGACTCAATATCCCAGCAACCCGCAAGGGTAGGCTGGAAACACCGGAGCTGGATTTTCTCGGCTGGAGAAAAAGACAGCGTCTCTCTCAGTGCGTCAAACGGGAGGGGCGGCTTCCGTGGGATGTCGCATCAGCTGGGCTCTCGGGCAAGTAGATGGCCGCTCTGCTCCAAACCACTGTGTGTTTGCTTAAGGCAACTGTTGGTATTTTATACCTGGAAGGTGCCGGGTTTGACGTAAGGTTGGACATAAGACGTCACTAAGAACTAACAGTACTTTCTGGACTTCAGGAGTTCTTGTTCAAATCAAAACAAAATCAGGGGGGATTTCCCGAGCTGCTGGAGGCTTGGTTTGTTTAAAGAATGCGTTGTGCTTTCTAGGAGTCGATGGGAGTAGCCGGGCTGTGCTTTGGACTGCATGGGCTGTTACTGAATATGGATCTGATTCTTATGCCTTTATCAGGACATTATTGATTATAACCTCACAAGGGCATAAATTGGGAATATCGAATTAGGGTCCTAGATATAAACACAACACCGGAATCGGGGACAGAGCTTGGGGAGAATATGTGAGGAACCTCTATTTAAAAAAGGAACCAGATAGAAACTAAAAGAAAAGAGGTCCATCAATCAATATTGAACAAGACAACTTAAAAGTCATACGCCCCAGCGAAAGAACGCACGAAGACATGAACCTCGAAAAAGACGTTTCCCAAGAATATACTCTGACTAACCGCACCCATTTAAAAAAGTTAATTCAAAATCTCAAAGTAGAGTGGGCTCTTGGACCAAACGGTCTTCCAACCCCAATATTTAAAACCAACGAAGAGTTCTGGGCCGAACACTTAACAGTGCTATTTAATTATATTTTTATAAAAGGAAATATACCTGCTTCTTGGATAGGAAACATCATCCACCCAATTTATAAGAAAGGAGATCGAAAACATCCGGGTAATTACTGGTTGATTTCATTAATTGACGTTGAAGCCAAGACCTACGCCTCATGCCTCTTGGAAGAGCTGCAAGATTGGGCAAAATTCAATAACATAATCCCTAGTTTCCAAATTGGATTCAGACAAGGGATGGGGACGTGAACAAAGCTGACCATCTTGGGACTGCTAATGGAGAAAGCCAAAAAAAAGAACCACCGTCTATACGGGTGCTTTGTTGATATAAAAGCAGCCTTTGACCACGTAAGTATGTCAAACTATGGGGACAGTTAAGAAAATGGGGGCTGCCGCATAACCTACTAAATGCAATAATCTGTCTGTACAGCGACACATGGGCTAAGGTAAAACAAGGGAACGAGCCCAGCCTAACAGAAAAAATTTAAACCCAGGACGGACTAAAACAAGGCTGTGTCCTAGCCCCCAGTCTATTTAACCTATATTTAGCAGATATTGGAAGTAACCTAGAAAAAATTGTGAGTCACGCCCCGAAACTTGGCAATGTTTCAGTTCCAATTCTGCAGTATGCAGACGACATAGTACTATTAAGCAAAACACCAATAGGTCTGCAACGCCTAATAAACACGTTATCATCTTACTTAGTACAAGAAAATTTGGAACTGCACAAAGAAAAAACAAAAGTGCTCCGGCTAGTGGAGGGGAAGAAATTTAAATTTAAATGGTCAATCTACGACTCAGTCTTAGAAGAACAGGACTCATACAAGTATTTGGGGATAACCCTTGGGCAAGGCAACTCAAAAAAGAAGCACTCTCTGGTACTAAAAGGAAAGGCGCAAACATTAATCTATGCGTATAGGCAATTACAATTAAAAATGACCGGCCCGAATTACACCCACCTACTAAAAGTAATGGCTTCACAAATTTTACCTACTCTGTCATACGGGTTAACTACGTGGCTAGGAGGGGAGGCAAAAACTTTAAACAACCTACAAAACAAAATCTACAAAGTAGGGTTCAATCTTCCACAATCAGCCTCCGCCGCACAAGTCCGCCTTGAATTTGGCCTACAACATCAAAATTTCCGGTCAATGTCTAACTTTGCCAAACAATGTCATAAAATGTGTTCCGCCCCAAGTGAGTCAATGGATAACATCTGCTGGAAGGAAATAAATCACCAGGAAACCAGCCAAATACCAACTCATGGGGAAGCTACCTCAGTACCTGCTTGACCAAATTGGACCTACTAGAAGTATGGAAAAAACAATAGACCAGGTACACTTCTGTAAGGTAGCCAACGGTTCAGCAAAAAGGAAATCTCTGTTAGAGGATGAAATATCTCTAACAAAACGGCGCCACGCATGGACAGTAATCAACTCCTATATCCATCAAAAACCACAGGGATACCTAGCCTCACATTTTAGTCTACATTTAAAGAAAGCTTTCGTTGCTTACCGAATGGACCTGCACTATTCAAAGGATTTAAGACCTTCTTGGAAACATCAAAGCGAAAGCCCCCACTGTAGGCTGTGTGGTTACCAAAAGGAAACTTTAATGCACTTGTTATGTGCATGTCCGGCTCTATTGGCTTTAAGAAGAAGATACCTACGGGCCATCTTTATCACGTTAAAGATCCGCACTTGCCGGCAAGCAGTAACAAGCTGGCTAGGAGGCACCTCTTCCATCTTGGCATGTCGTGGACACAGATTTATGACCAAGGTAACAAAAGGGCTACAAGAAATGTAACTGACAAAAGGTTCTTAAAGTCTAGCACAAAGAGCGGATCGAGGCTTGAAGTCCGCTGCGGCATAAACGTCAATATCAAAATCTTGCTAAAGAACTTGACCTTAACAATACACTGTATTGAATGAAATAAGATCGTTGTTGTCTCCAGTGACAGAATATTTATTCTTTTATATTGCACATAACTTGTCATTTTAATCTGTTCGAAGATTGTAACGATTTTTACTAATCACACAATAAAATTAACTTGAACTTGATCACAGACTGAAGTTACTTTTTCACCCCAGAGAAGGTTTTACAGGCATCGTGCACATACAGAGTAGTCTCAGTCTCACGTTTCTTGTGCCACACATAATGCCACAGGACGGCCTCTGTAATTCACTAATAGGGCTACTATCGACCTTGGAGGTGCTCCCAGTTTGGTCTGGGAGCTGATGATTGTGTACTCACTCTTCAATAAATGTAGACAAGATGTTGGCTATTTCAAATTAGTCTAGGGAGAGTCATTCTAATAAATGCTTCCATTTTGCCTGTACTTGTTGATCCTGGTTTTCTGGATCTATTGCTTGTATTTGGAGTGGCACTGCAAACTAAGGGGCTAATTACGATGGCCTAACTTTTGTCACTGCCATCGTAACATGAAATACCCACCACCATATTACGATGGCGGTGGGTATCTTGGCTGGTTGGCAATCGTTACGATTGCCGGCCGGGCAGAGCTAGGGCTCATATATGGTGGCGGTGCTTAGCAGGCACCGGCATCGATATTATGATGTTTAGATTTCAAGGCCTTTCCTCGGCGATGATGCCACCATGGACAGGCTGGTGTGGATTTGCATTAGGGGCATGTTGCGGGCCCCCGGGGATGTGGGGGGTACAC
Organism: Lissotriton vulgaris; assembly: GCF_964263255.1. NCBI lineage: Eukaryota > Metazoa > Chordata > Amphibia > Caudata > Salamandridae > Lissotriton > Lissotriton vulgaris. Next base: position 244,750 of record NW_028250111.1, read on the forward strand.
TTGGGGATACCTATGGTACCCCCCTACATGTCCATGCACAAGGTGGCAGAAACCGCACGGTGCATTTATTTAAAGATTCGTTGTTCGTGGTAGGGCCTCAGAGCTCAATATATAATACTTAGTTGCTGATTTTTTCCCCCTGCCACGGCATTATTGCCTACAGGCTAACATTATCCTTTCCAACAACAGTCGAGTCCACTGTCATTTTCTAGATGAAGGGTTTTTTAGTAACTCAGGAAATATGGCGCTCTGCTCTATAAATGTCAGTATTGAGCTCTGTAGTGAATGGTGCAACCAGGTAAGGGGATAAGCCCTATGACCCCTCGATTTAGTGTGGGAAATCCTACACTGTTACAGAATCAACAAAGTCCTGGGCACACATAAAATAATAATTGTGCTGTAAACTTGTGTCAACACAGTTCGAGTGAATTATTAAACACAGGTCAATTGTCATTGTAGGTAGAAAGATTCTTTGTCTTTATTTCAATTTTTAAGAGAGCAAGAAGAAAACCAGCCAACACATGTTTCGTCGAAATTGGAAATTAATTCTGCGACTTCCTCAGGGCTAGGAAGGATACAAAAGGTATTGTGAATTGCAAGTGATATATTACAATGTTTTAGTGAGAAACAGAACTCACATGTATTGTATTTGGTGACATCACACCTTAGCAGTGGAAACCCTAATTACCCATCCACGGTATTAACGATAAAATTGGTGGAAAAGTGAGCACAACAAATACTGTTAAGAAGAATCTTAAGGTGAATAGTTTGGTGCTCTGAACCTTTCTTGTCTAATTCAATTATCACATTAATTAGACATTTTGGCATGAACTTTAGAAGAAATTGTTTCTAAAGGCAATAAAATGTGGGCCAGTGAAGAAAGGAAGAAGTCTAACAGTGGGAAAATAAAAGCTACCTGTATGATGAAAAAGAATGATCTTGGTCATCTGTGAAAGTAAAATAAAAGAGAGGAGACCCTGAGGGTTTATAAGTTTAAAGTGAAATCAAAGGTAAGGGCACATCAGCATGTGTGATGAAAGGGAAAACTTGGGCGCTCACCGCTCCGCCAGTGATAATTCCGACCAGGCTGGCCAATGTAAAGTCCTTAGATTGATGGATTGTTCCGTAAAAGATGCACATGTAATAAAAAGGACAACATACAGGAGTAATTGCCGAATTTAGAAAGACCTCAGTATCAGAGCCAGTGTTTTTCAAAGAAGGAATTGTAATGGTAATTCCATGATAATGGTGATCCAGTCATTATGTTTGCCGTGAGTCTTTCCATGGTAAGGATATGATTGTGTCTGCAAAATGGATTTGAAATACAGATCCCACGTTCAGTGTCCCAGAATTAAGATAATTACTTATTTTTTAACATAAAGGAATTGGAGAGGCGGTCAGTATTCACGAATCCGTGCATATTTCTTACCTCGATCGTGTGTGCTGTCACTTCTCAGCGCAGCTTTGTGTTCCGGATGCGATCAAGTGAAAGGATAATCTGAAGTGGTATTTATACTTCTGGCTGGAGTAGAAAGACTAGAACAGGAACCATCCCTTAACCAGAGACGATAACTTTATTGTTCACTGTGATGAACAAATATGGAGAATGAGCCCGTGTTTGCAAAAAGGACATATTGTTTAAGGTCTTTCAGAAAAAAGAGAGCAAGGACAACAAAACGACAAAAACTTAACGTATTTAAAAGGATCTCGACGATGTCATTAGAAACGTTACTCCAACTGGGAGCGTGGTGTTCAAAAATGTCAAGTGTTTCACGTTTAGGGGCAGCAGTTGAATGTCTCATAGAGAGCGTAGGTAAAAATTCATGGTTGACGGTCTCGGTGCTTCTAATGCACTAAAGTGTTGAAGCGAACAGAATCTCGTGATACAAATTAATGGTGTGACATGCTTGTGAAAGATGAATTATTGAGCACTTGATGGTTGTGACAAACAGAAGTAAAACAAATGCATCAAACGGCATACACGTAACGTATTAAAAATCTCGAAGATGTTAGCAGTACTTTAAATGGGAGGCTGATGTTCAAATAATACCATGTGTCACATCTGGGGGCAGCAGTTGAATGTCTTCTAGACAAATGCTCATGGTTGATGGTCTCTGTGTTTACATTGCAGCAAAGTACTGGAACGAACAGCATCCGTTTATTCCACTCATGATGTGACATACATTTTTGTTAGGTGACTTATTATGTACATATTCGCTGTGACAAACAGTACTAAACAAATTCAACAAATCATTCACCTCTTCTATATGTTATTAAGTGTAACACACTACGTCATGTGGTACAACATTATCACGTGTATGAGTTATACTTATAGTTACAGATCAAAAAGGAGACATAATTTTTATGTTTATATCGAATGTTCTTGGTATGCAACAGCAACCGATGTCCAGGTTCTTAGTGTGGACAGATGTCATGTATTACTCTGTGTGTGTCTTCTGAATGTTATTCTGTACCTCACGCTATACGTTATAGTGTGAGACAATACCACATATACATGTAAATTAATAACAATTACACTGAGCTATAATACTAATTGCAGAAATAAGAAACAAAAAATTGCATCATATTGCATATTTTTTTCCGAATGTACATGATATGCAGCTGCAACAAATGTCCTGGTTCTCAGTGTGTTTCTAGTCCCCTAGAAAATATTGCATTTCATGGTCACAATTTAAACCATGTTCCACAGTATGGAGGCGCATGATCCAAGTAGCTTCAGTGCGTCTTAGTTTGAGCTCCCTGTTGCCACCTCGTACATTAGGTTGCGTTACATCAATGCCCAAAAAGGAGAACTATTCCTGTACTCCTGTGATGGACAGACCGCTGTCTATAGTGCTACCGGATATCTTGCATCTTGTTGGTGTAGTGCTCCAACATGTTCACTGATTCTGTCTTTCAGAGGTCTTATAGGGCTTCCCACATATATATGTTCCCACAAGTGCATTCTATGATGTATACAACAAACCTGGTATTGCAGTTGATGTTGTATCTGATGTCATATAATTTATTGTTATAATTGACAAAATTCATAAAGTACCATGTTTAGCCCATCTACATACCCCACAACAGCCACATTTGTAGAAGCCTATGGTGTGTTGGGTGAGCCAGGTTGAGTTATTGGCTATGTGTGGGACAGTAGGGCTGAGTCTGTTTTCAGGGTGTTGCCCCTCCTGAATGTAATCTGAAGGTAATTGGTAATGGGATCGTTCAGTGATCTGTCCCCTCGTAGGATCCTCCAATGTTTAGTGAGGCTTCTCCTAATGATATGGTTCAAACCGTTGAAATCAGTGACCAGTCTCACTGGTTGATGTTGTTGTCGTTTCGGGTTGTTGACTCTTAATGTGTCAGCTCTTTGTATATTCACCATTCTGTTCTCAACTTTTCTAATGGTGTGTAGCCTCTCTTGGTGCACATATGCTTCATATCTGTGAAACAGTTCTGAAAGTCTCTCTCTTCACTACAATTCCTCCTAGCTCTCAGAAATTCCCCATAAGGTATTACCTGAATCTGGTGTGTAAGATGGGAGCTGTTTGCATGCAAAATTGAGTTGCACAAAGTTTCTTTGAGAAAGAGTCTACTGTGCAATTCGTCATTCTTGATTTAAAGTTCCACATCCAAAAATACGATTTTGGATGTGCTAGATTCAATGGTAAACTTCATGCCCAGAATATTGTTGTTCAAATGAGTATAAAATTCATTCAATTTGTCTTGTGTGCCTGACCATAGTAGGAGGCAGTCGTTTATGTAACAACCCCAATAAATAATGGAGTCGTTCCAAGGTGCTCCCTTTTCTCCCCAAATCCAATCTGTCTCGAGAGTGCCCATGAACAAATTCACAAAAGATGGTGAAAATTTAGATCCCATGGCAACTCCCCTGATTTGTTTATACCAGTGCTTGTCAAACATGAAGAAATTATTGTTCAAGATGAGTTCCCATCATGGAGACAAGCATGGTAGTGTGCTGCCACTGAGTCGCCGGTCTGTTGTGTAAGAGGCAAGTCACTGCACGTAGGCTAAGTTCTGGTTCGATGCTGGTGTACAAGGACACTCCATCTAAGGTGACTAGAGTTGTGCCTGGATGCCATTGTAAGTCTGATAGAATACTGAGGATATGTTTTGTATCCTGAATGTATGAAGGTAGATTTCATACCATCGGTCCGAGAAAAAGATTAATGCAGTCAGTTAACCTCTCAGTCCGCCTCCCATTCCTGACACAATGGGTCTACCTGGAGGGAAGGGGAGGTGCTTGTGTACCTTGGGAAGAGTGGATAGCCATGGGAAGGTGGGTCTGTAGACCTTCAAGTACATATATTCTTCCTCATTCAGAAGGCCTGCAGAATGCCAATTTGCCAAATGCTTGTTAATTCTAATGGTTAGTGGCCCTACTGGATTATTTGAGAGCAGTTCATACCAGACCGTGTCTTGTAGTTGGGTCAAAATGTCATGTTTGTAGTCTTCTTGGTTCATGACCATGACATTTGCCCCTTTGTTTGCCTCCCTGATTAAGATGTCTTGGTCCATACTCAGTGTCTTGAGTGCTAGGCGCTCATCTCTGGCAAGATTGTCCTTGTGTTTGTGTCATGTTTTAGTACTTCTGTTGTCGTATTTGTCAATTGCTTCTAATACCCGTTTGTAAAAAGTCTCAATAGAGTTGGGCCCCGAAAGAGTAGGCGTCCACTTAGATTTAGTCCTAAAACCACTAACTATGCTGTAGTCAGAGTCTATGTTCAACTCCTCTAGGAGTAATTCCATGTCATTGGGTGGCTGTTCCAGATCGGTGAGTGAAAGAAGCAATTGTGTAGCTTGGATATCATGTATAGTTAGTACATTAGACCCACAGTCTCTAGGGATGTTTTTAGTAGTTTTATTCATTGTCGGGTAACAAGAAAAACGTTTTTTAAGTTTGAGACCCCTGATAAATTTAAAAAGATCAATTTTGAGCCTGCAAATGTCTCCTGGTTCATATGGGTTAAAGCTTAATCCCTTACTGTGAAGAGAGTCCATGTCTGGTGTCAGAGGTCTGGAGGACAGGTTGTCAACTTGGACTTCTCTATCTTGCTCTCCTATTTGTTCCTCGCATCCCCTGATCTCAGCTTCTTTTTGTATTCCTCTTTTTCCTGATCTCGCTAGTGCATTTATTTAGAGTTTCTTTGTTTGTGGTAGGGCCTCAGAGCTCAATACACAATACTTAGTGGCTGACTTTTTCCCCCTGCCATGGCATTATTGCTACAGGCTAACATTATCCTTTCCAACACCAGTCAGGTCCACTGTTATTAGTCATGTGGGTCTGTTTAGTCTCCTGTGCACAACACACTAGTGCATGCCAGCAGCACAGCACAGGCCGCAGCTTGTGTCTGCCTCTAGAAGCTTTCCAGCAGCTACTATGCTCAGGTTGGGACACAGCCTCCCACAGCGCCCCTTTGCACCAGCACGCCAGGACTCAAGACTCTTTTCAGGCCTTTTCATGCAGATGCCAGGTTTTTGGCTGCAGTGGGGCACAGGGCATCCTCTTCCTACCGTTTGCTTATAAAGAGCTGAGGTTCTGAGTGGAACAATCAATTATGTTAGCATTATTGCACAACCAATAATAAACAGAGCAAATATTAAACATAAAGAAAACTGGATCCACTCATTGATTTTGAAGTATGTATTTTATATTAACAGCATCAAATGAAGTTTCAAACAAGTTCCCTGTGTGCATTTACAATGCCAATTGCCCCAACTCCAACAAATGCGAGACCGACTGCATTTCCAATGCTTGTTTTTGCGTGTGCTGCCAGTAATAAAAAGACCTATGGGCTTTGTCAATGTTTGTTTGCAAAGTTTGTGAGCTGTTCAGAAGCCACAACTGTTTTTAAACTGGTATTGCGACATGCACCACATCATGCCTCAATGACAGACCGTCCTCCACGGGCCTTAATGTCTGTAATCTGGTGCTCAGTGTGGGTAGATGATATCAGAAATACCCACGTACAGTCATAGAGGAAAAGCTGGGATTTGTTTTATCTTGTTTTGTGATGAGTGTAACACCTTAATTCTATCTGGACACATTTTGATTTCAAGCTGTTAGAGTCAAAATGCATAAAAAGGGAAACTGTAACTTACTGGCATGTAGATATATGGTTGCATTGCATGTGCACTCTGCAATCCCTGCATTGTCAGTACACACCTCATCAGTCATACATTCAGGTTCACAGTTCAGCTCCTCTGGAAGGAAAGAAAACAACAGATCAAACATTTGGAGGCAGTCAGTGGATATTAGAGCAGCTTAATGACAACCCTGCCAAACAAACCAGAACAGTCCCTGAGTGAATGTTGTGCGGCCTTCCTCACGCGTTTCTCAGTGTTTCTCACAAGGGCTTCCGTGTTTTTAATGGAACAGCACCAGCCTCTCCCAGCAGGGCTATCTTGTGTACAGTGGGAAAGTGCAAGCACTTTCAACACTGGCTGCCATGGCTGGAATGAGGCTGCGATAACATTTCACGAGCATTTTTCCCAGCAGGACCAGTATATCCGTAATATCTGATACAGAAAGGATCTAGCCCAGAGAAGCAGCGAGGCGCTCATCATGGAGTATTTGTGTTGCAGTGGAACTATCTCAAACACGAGGTCCTGTACACAGAACATTATGGGGTTTGGGGTTTACTTCAGACCAGATCAATCAGGATGTAAGGAACAAAGGGCAGCACATCAGGCTGTTGAATTTTTACACTACACATATTTGCATTGCATGTGTGTATGTAGAATTTGCATAATTACAGTTGTAGCCAGGAGGAGATAAATGGGTTTCCAGCATTTCTTAGATGACAGCCGTGCTGTTACAGTTTGGATTACACAGTACCATTACTTTTTCCTGCATGGCTGCCATGCCATTCATGGCCCTTCTTTATTTAATCTTTATTCGGCCATATATTGCCATAATAGACAGAAGCAATACAGCCCAATTAAATGGTTATAAAATAAATAACTCCATCAACCTCAACCTAATTTTTAAGATAAATAATCCAAGAACAGGGGCGTGGTCTCACGCCGGACCAAGACAGGGGCTGCAAGCTGCTGCAAATTTCACCGCCCGAGCGAAGCAAAAACTCTCCCAATGTCTCCGAGTTATGGGGGCATCTTTTGGAGCCGTTTTTCACTTTCACCAGCTCCTGATTGAGCCCATGACGACAACAGTAATTTTCTCGCCCTTTACACACCAGCAGCGCCTTTTTCTGCCTGTCGCTCGTCTCCTCTGACCTCCTCTGAGGTAAAACCGGCGCTTTTGTATGTATGGCTCAGCAACGTTTTTCACTAACATTTTTGTTTCTCTTCAAACTCTAACCCTGCAATATTATGACCTATTGCTGACAACTTTGACTATTTTTCCTTGCTATTTTGGAACTATTCATTTCCTGCTGTTCCCTCATGAGTGCGCTTAAATGACTGTTGCTCAGATGATGTTCACATTTAATTTTTATCAATGTTTGGTCATATTGAGAGCCTTTTCTGAGGGGTCAAAAGTACCTTCTTATGAGCGCTTACTTACTATTTTAAACCAACTCCTGTCCACTTTAAATCTCCAACGGAGAAGGAAAATGTATTCTTTTCCTGCATATGGGCAGATTGAAGTCTCCATTGAAAGTGATTTTTCGTCCTTCTCAACGTCTCACGGTGGACAGTGATAATTCTTCTCATGTCAAAGCCTCTTCATCTGGTACAAAACCTAAGAGGGCTAAGAATGATCCCCCTCACCCATTCTGTCATTGCATAACCCTGTCCTTGATTCAATTCTTGATGAGGTGAGGGGGTTAAATTCTTTTATGCCCACTACCAAGGAGAAACTCCAACAAATTGAAGATAGGTGGATCAAAATGGAAGCAAAGGTATTTGACATGGAACAACGTATTAGTGACCTACACAGTGTCTCTATCAAAATCCCTATTCTGGAGCAGGAGATTCAGCGTCTTAAGCTTCACACTGAGGACCTTGAAAATCACAATAGACGCAATAATCTTTGCCTTTATGGCTAACCAGAAAATTTGGAAGGTCCTGACATTCTCCTTTTTCTTAAAAGATTTCTGTCAGAGCTCCTTGATCTTCCTCTAGGGCTATCACTGAATATCCAGCGTGCTCATTGCTTGGGTCGTCTTCAACCGAACTCTGTTCGACCTAGAGGAATTATAATGCTATTTTTGGAATTCATAGACCTTATGTGCGTCTTACAGGCAGCAAAGGTGAAACGCCGTCTTGTTTGTGCTGGTAACACAATTTTTCTCTCTCAGGATATCTCCAACACTACTAATGCCAGAAGGAAGGAATTTCTTGCACTTTGTCCTCAGATGAGACAGTTAAACATTCGATATGGCATTTTTCATCCCTGATTGTATAAAATTACTCACAATGGCTCCTCTCGCTCGTTTGATGATCCTATCAAATTGAAGTTTTTCTTGCTCAGTCTCACACCAGATTCTATGGATAGTTCTACTCCACGTCTTTAGCTTCTCTCCCTTATGTCTCTCTAATAGATTTCCTCTGGCTGTTCCTTCTTCTATCTCTTAATTTTGCTCCTCTGCTGTTCCATCTGTTCTCGATGCAGTTACACCCCATACTCACTTTGGTTACTCTTTTCCTTAGATCTGGATATCTTTCCTTCATCTATCTTTTTTTCTTCTTATCCTCTTTTCTTACTCCATTCTTTTCTGTTTCTTCTTTCTTTTTGACAATATGTTGCTTGATGCACGTGCCTATTGTTGTTATTTGTTGCCATACATTTTGTTTTTTGTATTCATCTAATAAGCGATGTTATTCTGCTCCGAGCTGTTCTCCTGAAGTGTATTATCTCCATTCATGTCTTACCCTCCCATCCCTCCATTATGTGTAATGTTGTCACGTGGAATGTTCGTGGTCTTGGAAACCAAGTCAAAAGACTAAAGGTACTCTCTCATTTGTCTAAACTGAATTTTCATGTTTCGTTTATTCAAGAAACACAGTGTGATGGTATAGAATCACTTAAATTGAACAGAGAATGGGTGGGTCAAGTTGTTTATTCCCCAGTCTCTAATCAGAAAGGTGGTGTTGCTGCACTATGTCATAAATCGATACATGTACAAATGTTATCTACGCAATGTGATAGTGATTGACGCTGGGTAATGGCTAAGGTTGTTATACAAAATAATGAGCTTGTCTTATTGAATATTTACGGCCCTATTAAACCAGACCCTGACTTTTGTAATAGTAATAAGATTTTACTCTCCTCTATTGATGGCCCAAATCTTATTGTTACTGGGGATATTAAGCAATGGTTGGAACCATTCTCCTATAGACAATCCAAGTGTAAATTTAATCCTGATAAAACTCATGAATCATTTCAATCTGCCATTGCCTCTCGTTCATTATATGATGTTTGGAAGACATGTAACCCTGATTCCCTTGAGTTTACTTTTTTTTCTAATGTTCACAATACTCGTTCTCGAATTGATTATATTTTGGTTAGTAAACCCTTACTCTCATCTATTCAATCCTCTGAGATTGGATCTATTTTTATTTCTGATCATGCCCCATCTTTTCTGTTCTTGATCTTTCCATAAGTTCTCCAAAATTTGGTCGTTGGAAACGTAATAATTTTTTGGTATCAGACGCTGCTTTTGTAACTGAAGCTACTACTTTTATTAACAAGTTTTTTACTATTAACAATCCTTTGGACACCTCCAATACTAATAATTGGGATGCCTTTAAGGTCTCCTTCCATGACTTTACTATTTCATACTCAGCACAAAAGAAGAAAACCATAAAGGCCAAGTATACAACATACTACAACAACTCAAACTGCTGGAACATAACAGCTTTACTTCTAGATATTCCTCTGTTCTCCATGAATTAATTAAGGCCAAATCTGCTCTTAACAAGCTTGCCACAATTGATGCATGTAATCTCCTTCTTAAAATTAAGTCTATGTATCACGGGGTCAAAATAAAGATGGCAAGATGCTGGCAAACTACTTAAAAATTAAATCTGAACGTAAAAATATTGCCCTATTCTTAATAAATTTACTAATAATTTACCGTCCTCTGGTCCGTCCTCTGATGAAGATATTGCTAAGGCATTCCAAGATTATTAGCAATCATTATATTCTGATGATAGGAATCCCTCCAATCAAAATTTACACACCTTTTTTTCGGGCCTCACCCCCTCTGCTTCCTGATTAATTTGAATTACTAGAAAGAGAGGTTACTCTTCAAGAGATAACGGAAGTCATCAAATCCTTAAAAAATCGAAAGCACAGCTGCCTGTAGTCTTTCTGTTGAATTTTTTTCCACTTTTTCCTCTATTTTTGCTCCCAAACTTCTGCCCCTTTTTAATTAATTTATTGCTGAATCCAACGATTCAGGTTTATTTATGGAGGCCTTGATTATCCTTATTCCCAAACCTGATAAAAGATCATTCCCTCTGTAAAAAATATCACCCCATTTCATTAATCAATTATGACTGTAAGATTGTAGTGTAGTTCCTATATTCCCAACAGGCTCTGCACATTGGAATAATATATACTGTAGTTTAGACGTAGGACTGAGGTCTACTAGGTCTTTACCGAATATATTAGACTTAATTGTGAGTGCCAGCTAGCTCAGAGGTCACTAGAAACTTTCTCGAATAAACAAGAAGGGATTAGTTTCTGACAACCACATAAACATGACAACTTTGCTTCCCAAGAATAAGAAATCAATCTCTAGAGCCGCGGAAACAATAGATAGCTATTTTACTCAGTCAATCGTGCATGCTTCGTTTCACCAGAGGTGCTGAGAAAATTTATTGAACAGTCTTCTTTCTCAAGCATAAGAAATCTACTGCTACAACCAAAATACTTGTTATAAAGTACAATGCATATAATACGAACAGTATTATAAAGTAGTACTGTAAAAGCATGATATAGTTTCTAAGCCATAAAAGTGCATAAAATGTATAATATACATACAGTAATAAATAATGACTAAAAGTACTCAACTGGTGCTTCTAAAATACGCCTACCCCGGTGTACCTAACCTAAGTCTAGTACGAGGGAAGAAGTAAGTGAGGAGTAGCCTAAGTTTTGTAGTTCTCTGCCAGGAATCTATTCCAAGAATTCTCTAAGATGTCTAATCAGCTCCGTACCTTGGTTTTAGAATGAAGGAGGTCTTGTATATCTCTCTCAAGACTCGATTTCCCAGCAACCCGCAAGGGTAGCCTGGAAATATTGGAGCTGGATTTCTCGGCAGGAGAAAAGACAGAGTCTCTCAGTGCGTCAGCTGGAGGGTCGGCTTCCTTCGGCACTTGCTGCTGCATGGTGTCGGGCAAGTAGATAGTCGATCTGCTCCAAACCACCGTGTGTTTGTCTGGGCAAACCTAGGCATATTTATACTTTGAAGATGCCGAGTTTGACGCATGATTGGACTTAATACCGTCACTCAAAAGCTAAATTCTTTGAAAACTCCAGGAGTTCTTGGAGAACTCAATATTCAAGCAGGGGGAAGTCCCTAGCTGCTGAAGGCAGGTTTTTCCAAGAAATCGTTGTTGACTCTCAGAACTTGGTAGAAGTAGCCATGCCGTATTTGGGCTGCAAGGCTTAGGCCAAATATGGTAGTGATTTCTATGCCTATATGAGGATATGATAAAGTATACCTATATAAGGGCATGAATCAGGAAAATCTAAACTAGGGTCCTAGATTCATTTACAACATCCACTCCACGATCTTAAGTTCAATAAAGCTAAACGAGTTCCAAAGTTAGAAGTCTTTGTTTTGAAAAAGTGAAGGCCGAATTTCAGAGTTCAGGGAACGCTGTGTGCATGAATCAAAAGTTATTCTCGGTGTCAGGAGAAAACATCAGATCATCTAGGCTGGCAAAGAAATCGTCTACCACACTAGGTGAAAGTGGAACTGCTTGATCAAGCAGATCAAATGTGCACAGATTAGAAGCATTGCCGTCAGCGCCAGGTGCCGCATTAGCAGTGTTCATATCAGATGGTACCTGTGTGCCTGTTGATCCTTGTATCTCACCCTCAGTTAGACTTACTGGTGAGACCTCAATGAATGCCATCATCAGATTTGGTAGCCGTTGGGGACGACACAATGCATGAGTTGTTACCGGACCTAGCAAGGTGTCGACATCCGATGGCAGGACTGATGGAAGTGTAAGACAAATGTCCAACACGCAAGAAGTGTGGCTCAAGTGGTTGGAGCGGCAGACCTGATGCAGAGGTCTGGCCCGGACCAGGGTTCAATTCCCCGCCTCGGCGGGTCTTGGGCTCAAATTTCCCCGGAACTGACAATTCTCGCCTCGGTGCCTATTCCAATCATGGAGTCCCACTCTGTAACTCTGGGCAATAGCTTGCTTAATCTCCACAACGGCCCCTCGCAGAGGGATGCCTGGCTTTCACCTTGGGGATGCCCAGTAATGGGTTATCTCGCAGGGGAATACCAGGACGGGTTCCCTAAGCAAGCGCTGGGACGCTTTCGTGCAGCCATGCGCTCTACAAATCAAATGTAATTAATTAATTAAAGCAGGCATCGTAGAACAGGTAAGATGCAATCTTGCCAGATTGGTCTGAACGAAAGAAACCAGGTTGTGTTCAGATCTCTTAAACGAGCCAAGCCAAGAATCTGTGTAATTCTCTCACTATACCTCAGGGTAAGGAGGGTCCCTTCCATGGTAGTCTGGGTATCGCCGGTTACCGGACTTGCCATATCCGAGCAGAAGGAATAAAAATAGAATTCCTGCTACGAGTCCCAAGATGAGAGGCAGGCCGCCGAACACAGAGTGCACGAAGTTTGGAAAAATGCAGAGGACTGCTTCAAATGGTGTTAACATTCCCAAAAAAATCATCTTAAATACATGTGCGATACCACTGGTATCAGACATGTTTAAGATTTGATTTAACATTTCTGCGAAATGTACTGGGCAGTTTGTTGATAGTAATGCATGTATCTCTGCAGATGTCCTCGCAACTTGCAGATCATACGTTTCTTTAGATGAGGTCAGAGGCACAGATTTTTGCAAAAGAATGGCTTTTATTCTGCTTAAAGTATCAATTCGTATAGAAGAGATATTCAGTGAAGGCCATAATGCCGTCCCACTGTCTGTCTTGTGCGTTGGATACAATACTTGCATACAACAAGTGACCATGGACGACACACTAACGAGATAAAGTTTTCCTGGCAACATGCCACAGCAGCTGTGATCATTCAACATAACGTAACTGCCATTGGATAGCTGCCTGAGAATGGTTTCTATCACTGTGGACGGTGTACCGTGCAGGTGGCAAGAGAGGTTATTTGCAGAACCGTCACAGGCTCTGTGTAAATTAATACCTTTGCATACAATTGTTTCCACTAAGGAATACCTCTTTCCCCTTGTTCCAACATTTGTGTGTGTACGGTAAAGTCCAAGTCGACCTAATGTATTCTTTACCCAACCTTTGATACAGGCCTGCTGGTATATGATGTAGACAATACTGAAATTGGAAAATCGTCACTGGTATCATGATGGTGCCATGAATTATCCATTCAATGACAGGCTTCTCCGAAACTGTCAATGGTAATCTTTCCAGTTTTTCAATGCTCAGCACCGTAAAGTCTGCTCCTCTTTGTGCCAAAGAGATTTGTTTATCTGCAAGGTTAAATACAGCAAAAAATGACGTTGTGTTGATTAGACGCCATGGCACGTAGCCTGAATGAAGATTTTGCAACGTCCAGCCCAACTGCATTATAGAACGTAATTGAGACTGGCCATGTTGTAATATTAGCAAGTCCTGTTCCATTATGTCAATTGCAGAGGATACAATGCTGTCCAAAAAATGAATATATCCTGGATGACAGAGTTGCTAACCAATTGTCCACTACAGGGAGAGCTTTCTCACAATGAATACAATCGATTTTTCGTATTCTTTCTGCAGTCTCCATTTGTGTTATTTTCCAAGCTTCGTTGTACGCAGGCTATATACCGGCGTATATGAAAGGTTTTTGCCGTGGTTTGCGAGGTCCCATTAAGAAATCCCGCAAATCATTGCTTTCTTTAAGTAAAGATAAGTGTTGTTTGATTCCCGGAAGTGTGGATGTCTTTAGCCACTCAAGGCATAGTTTTCCAACACTATAAGTTGTTACTATCCCTGGATGTTGTCTCTGGGCGTATCTTGGATCTGGCCTGTTCAGTTTTAATCCCTGTGTTTTGTTCAGGAATCTATCTTAACAGTTATTGGTGTCTGCGGGCCAGATTAACCATTTCTTCCAATCAGGATTAGTTCTGTTTTGTGTTAAAATATATGGTATTCTACCTCCTTTTCTGTAGTATCATTACTCTCAGAAGTGGGTTTAGGTAAAGACGGTTTATTTAAATCTTTTATCTTAGCCAGGCCAAGACAAGACGTCTGTTGAACAGTGTCATTTAAAAACATTATTTGTTCTGGTATAATGCAGGCTCGGAACAAGGCTTCTAAACCTTGTACCTGCTAGTCTTTCATGCCCCAGACATTTTTTCGTCTCAATGTTGTCTTTCCAAAAGTCGAAACCTAATGTACACAGCCGAGCACAAAAGTTCGCAGAATAAATTTGTTTAGTATTGGTCAACATTGTTTTCATTCCTGTCTTATTTACATTTTTTAAATAAAACGTTTCTGGATTTCTAACATTAAACCCTGAGAAGTACGAAAACTTTTCATGAAATGTTTTTGAGCTACCTTTTGGTGGTGTTGGACAATATTCCCATTGATTATATGTAAAAACATAACTAGGGCTTGCAGATTTATGCAAATAATGGTGACCATAATGATTAAAACAATACATTACTTCATAATCTGATGACCCTTCTAAATAGCCATTTTCAGTAAATTTTGCAGACATTTCTAAATCTGACATCATATTATTAATAGTCTCAAAGTCTCAATCATCAGAAAATGTGCTGGGTGATACAAAGTCACTTAAAGAAACCTTGAACTGGTGTGCAATCTTCAGCTTTTCTACCGGGCCATAGATGTCATAATCAGTTCTATCCCATGCTATACCACCAGGTATAGGAACGGCTGTGATGTATACTGATGACAGGTCTCTATTTTCACGATGGGATGATTTGTGAGGTTTTAGGACCAATTTGATTTTTTGACTTGCTGTGTCCATTGTACTGTATTTTCCATCTATCATTTGTCCCAAGCTTAAAACTAAAATCAGCCAGAGCAGGAGGAAATATACACCTAAACCAATCCAATATTCAATCCATGGTGAAACCAGATATATTTTCTCAAGTTGATGAAAGAGTTCTGATGTTTTCTCTTTGAGAGTTTTATTTGCTGGCGTTTCTTCGGGTTCACTGGGATCCTCCGAAAATGTATCAAAGTTGATGAAATAGCCAGAGGCAGTTCTGTCAATTGTTAGAATTGCATCAGGATTGTTATTAATCTTTAGAGTTGCTTTTTCCTTTGTCATTTTGGTTAGTCAGAGGCTACATCATTGTAGACAGGTGTTTCTTTACGAACTGTTATTTGGGTCTCAAGAGGCACGAGTTCCATGGCTTTGTTGCATAGTCCTTCTTTTCTTACTGCAGGTTTATCAAAGGTGATAAGTCTTTCAGTTTGAACCGCTTGGATAGTAGCAAGATTTGGTCTTCTGCTACATCTTGGGAGTCCACTTGGCCTACTACTTATTATTGGCCACATGTTGTGGTTTGACCAGGT
The DNA here is from genome assembly GCF_964263255.1 of Lissotriton vulgaris. Lineage (NCBI taxonomy): Eukaryota > Metazoa > Chordata > Amphibia > Caudata > Salamandridae > Lissotriton > Lissotriton vulgaris. The sequence continues at coordinate 260,450 of NW_028250111.1, forward strand.
CGATGGACACAACTCTGTTCTCCCTTTTACCAGCAAGGGGCGGTAGTACTACTGTTCTTGTTCCTTGGATTGCTAAGACAGGTACTGCTTTTCTGTAAGAAGGCCCAAATTCCTTCTTCACCGCTATCTTTTCCCTGACTAGATCCCTAATCTTTGGAATCCAGACAGGTCTTGCTGGGACAGGTGGTTTTTCTTCAGTGGCTGTTGACTTTTGTATCGTGTTACTCAGACTTCTTCTTGTTTCATTTAAGTCCTGTAAAACAGCTAAACGATATTTGACATCAAAGGGTTTTTGTTCCACCACTGAAGTTTGACAATCGAGGTCTTCGATTATCATTCTAGTATCAAACAGTTATTCATATGGAGTGATTCCCCCAGAGAATTTCTTGGCAGATTGTTAAGACTACGTTGGACACTTATTAGATGTTTGACCCACCCATCACCTGAACCTAATACCTTAGCTGTTATGGATTGCTTTATGTCACGATTTTTTCTTTCCACTACCGCATTACCCTCAGGATGGAAGGGACTAGAATTCCGCAATGCAACGCCCAAGCTAACCATGGCCTCCTTGTAAGCTCGAGAGGTAAACGCAGGACACTGGTCAGAATGTAGCGTGCCGATTGCGTATGTGGCGATAAAGACTTGCAAATCCATTATAAGAGTTCTGGCGTCAGCCGAGCGCTGGGGCCACATCCAAATAAATCTTGTCCTAGTAGTTGTGGGATCGCATCTGTCCATGGTGACGTCTGCGTGTAGATAGTCTAATGCTGACTAACAAAGGTATTTGTACTGGGCTGGCTACACTGTAGTCAGGTATCTTGTGGTTGTCAAAGCTATGATATCTGTAACAGGTATCACAATTTATTCCAAATTCGTAAACTTGGACGCTCATTCCTGGCCACCAGTACATCTCTTCTAATTCTATTAGAGATTCTAAGATCCCGTGGTGTCTCAGACCCTCTCCCATATGTGCTTCGTGTACCAAAGCAGCTCTCTGGTTCCTGTTTGGAATTACTCTGTCCCCCACTCCAGGGATTCGAGTAAAAGGAACGGAGTTTGCATCAATTATGTATGTATTACCGAGTGGATAGTTTAGAGGTAACGCTGCATGATTGCCTTTCATTGAAGCTTTTACTGCTAGTAATGTTTCACCATCTATTTCTCTTTTTAAACGAGCGATTGTAGCTACGGAAGCCGGTTGCACAGCTGGCTTCGCTGCTTCATTAGACAATAAATTCCCTGTAACGTGAACACCATCACGCTGATGCAGGGATGTGGAATTCCTATAGCCCGACGCCCAGGACATATTGTTTGGGGTCAAGGGCAACAAGTTTTAATGTGCATTTTGTCCTTGGGACAAGCAGGCCCAACCCCCTGAAGCACAGACCCTTTGGCTGCCAGTTTCCAGTACCACATTAAGGATCAAGGAAGGGCACTGCCTGCAGTTAAGTTAATATTTGTGTGCATATGTTAATGCTGTTCAAACTTGTATTTATCGTTCAATAATTGAGAGCCTTTATTATTAGGCTGAGCGCTCTCAGTAAATGTAACTTCTGACTGCACTACTGACAGTGGTTCCAGTATAAAAATTGGTACACATGGTTTCAAAGTTTAGCAATATGAGACTATGCATAATGATCCCAGAATGGTCTCTGATTAGATGCAAATATTTGCAGAAACTTGAAAGCAAGATTAATGACTATTTGCTTTCAATATAAAATGTCCCTAAAAAATGAAAGTAGGAAAACATTTTTTTTGCTCAACTACTGTAAAATGTCAGGTACCATTTCTTTGCAGCATGCTGTCACTCACTCACGTGAAGCCAGCCGATACAGAGAGAGAATTTTAATAAACACTCAAGGTCATAGTTAACACCAGACCAAATTAGGGGCCCAATAATTAAAGAAAGTCTCAAAACGCACCCTTGGTTTATGTCCTTGCATTAAGGGCAGCTATATGGCTTTCGTGAATTCACAAGAATTTACAGAAGTAGGGCAAGAAATAGTACTCCTTGAAAATATTTGTGAACTGCATTTTAGCATGATTAAATATGCATGTGTAGATTTGCTCATGATAAAACCTGAGTGTTTGCCAGTTTATTTTCCGTCCAACCACTTTTTTTCCCAACTCTGGAAGAAGGTTTACGTCTGCCATTGTCAGCAGTAAATTTCCAACATTTCTCAGTATTGGAAAAAATTAGAGAAGAGTTGTTGAAAAGCCTTAAAACATGCAAGTTAGTAGGTTTGCACAGACTCAAAAGGACATTCCACCCCTGGAACTATTGTTTACCACTACCTTCAGTCCCAGTATCTAGATCTGCGGAAAAGTAGCAACATAGAGGGATTACTAGTATTCAAACACTACTATGGTATAAGCCCTGGAATAATCAGAGAGGCTATATAAGAGCTTTTTTATAAAGAGATTGCTGCCATAATTTGTCGCCGCACAACATGGCACCAAAGGGACAAGTGGATTTTGTTACAGGACAAGTAGATTTATGAAGCAACCTGCCCCATGGACAAGTAGATATTTTAATAAATTCCACACCCCTGACGCTGATGACTCAGTGTATGAATCACGTGAGTCTTTTGTAGTTCTTTCTGCAAAAGAACTTCTTGTTCCCAAAGCGTTTTATGCTTAATTGTGCCGCCTTTTGTGTCTTTGAAACCGTTTTGAACCCAGTTCTGCAAATACTCATTGTAAGATTGGACGCAGTAATATGAATCGCACACTATTAGTGTGGGGAATTCGCGATCGGTATTTTCAAGCGCCATCTTGAAAGCCTGTAGTTCAGCTCGCTGAGCTGTACAGTCTCTGAGTGATTGAGTTTTTGTGACCATAGGTATAAATTTGCCTTAGCGCCACCTACCTTTAACAATCGTGCACGCAGCACTATAGGCTTGTTTACCCCCAATTGCTGGTTGTGCTGATCCGTCTGTATATATTATACAGCCGTAATATTCTAGAGGCAGAATCTCGGTCGGCAGAGGACATTCGTGTTCGTATTGGAGAAATTCTTGTGTTTTCAAGTATGGGTCAAAAACGTATTCAACGTCTGTTGCAGCAAGAGAGTTAACCCATTGTATCCATCTTGGATGTAAAGCTTTTGCATTTGGAATGCTTGCTTTTGCCACTGCTTCTAAGGCAGGTACAGGTGTAAAAATCATTATGAGTTTACCCTGCGCTAGGGCTCTCTCCTTTGCTACCGCAGTTTGAGCCGCTGTCAGAATTTTCTCAGTAGAAGTGAATTTCATTACTGCTTGTGTGTACAAGTGTGATTTGTATGCTATTGGTACCGTTTCTCCTTCATTAAAGGTCAGGTACGTGAATCCTCATCTTCCTGGGATGATTCGGATCACAGGCTTGCGCACGTTTTCGCGTGTCTGTAATTGTGTTTTTGCTAACATGTCTGTTTGGACTGAACGCAGAATTTCTGTGTGTGTTTGAGTCCAATTAGTTGGTTTGAAATCAGGTTTGATTAATTCGTAGAGAGGTTTAACCCTTTCTGCGTAATTCTGAACATAAGTTCTTCCAAAATTCAGGAAACCTATGATTGTCTGTAAGTTTTTCAGCGTCTTTGGAGGTTATAGCAGCACACATTTCTCTAGACAGTTAGCTTCCAGGCTTTTGCCTTCACTTGATAGAAATAGGACGTGAGGTGGGCAATTCGTGATTTCTTAAAATTGAATTTATACCCTTCAGATGCGAACCCAAGTATTATGGTGTTCACTCTTTTCAAGTGTACATCCAAATCGTCGTCTGTAAGATAGATGTCATCGACATAGGATAATGCCTCATCATCGTACGTTTGTAGTAGCTCTGTTACCCTGGCTGAAAATAACCCTGGACTATTCTAGAATCCTTGGGGGAGACAGCAAAATTGTCGCTGTGTCCCCATAATTGAGAAAGCGGTCAGATGCCTGCTTTCAGGTGCAATGTTTTGACAGAAAAACAAATTTGAAATATCTAATGTGGTTTTATATTTTTCCCGCACAATGTTATTCAATAGTCAATAGTCAATAAACTTTATTCGGATATTACATTATCCATAAAAGTACACACATAATTACATACATGGTCAGGATAAAAAATCACATTAAAATGGGGTAACATTGCTGAATTTTTCCTTAATAAAAACGGTGACCGCAAAAAAGTGCAAGGTGTCATTATTGTCCGGATCCTCCAATTCATGTCTTTTTCTTTGGCATTATCAAAAAATAATGTGCATATGCAAGAATTGCCCTTTAAAGTAACACAATATATACACAGAACACACGTTTCATGCATCAATTAAAGCGAGAGCTTGCAAGGGCATTTAGCAGCATTATTTAAGGTGCCGGTTTTATAAAGTGCATAGAGCATAAATCCTGGTTGGTGGACCATCTTGATAAAGTGCAAAGTACAATGTCAACCGATGATCATTAAAAGTAAACAGATTTCTACAACTCAGTATATGCAAGTAAAAAATAAATAACATCTTTGGATGCTGATAAAACATTTTGGCCAGATAGGCATTAGTTCTCGAATTATTTTGAGTCATATATTTACAGATAGCAGCGTAAATTAAAAATGTGGATGTGCAAAGTGCAAAGTGCAAATAGGCTTCTGCCAAGTGCATATTAATCACGTTGGTCTAGTTGAATGAATATTAGTTCATAGAGGAACGGGATCGGGTAGCCATTTTTAAAAAAGTGTACACACGGTATATTAGTTCATCATCTCTAAGGTGAAGCACAGTCTTATATGCCACTTTAAAATCCTTTATGCCTTTAGCTCTAAAAACGGTATCAGGAGTAACTTACAATATCTTTTGATAGTAGGAGCAGAAGAACAAAAAATGCATTAGTGTTTGTTTTCCTGGGTTCTGACATGGGCAAACCAGATTCTCGATATTAGGATGGTAGCCCATGGGGAAACACAATAAAAACTTTATGGATCCTGCTCTTAGACGAGACAGAAAACTACGCTCCCAATAAGTAATCTCTTTAAGGAGTTAACCAGCTGGTGTAGGCGAAGTAGATTCAATGTCACCTACTATTTGAATATACTGCTTCACAGTTGTTTTGGCCAGTTCTACATTATGTCTGGTCTCCCCATAAAGTTTATAAAGAATGTTATGGATTGTCTTCCCATTAGTCCCATCTAATTCATTTGGACTATCAAATATATGCTCAAGATTGACTGCTGCCAGGCTCGCCCATACTTGTGGAGTGGTGTGGCTCACTGGTTAGAGGCGGCAGACCTGGAAGCAGAGAATGGCCCGGGACCAGGGTTCAATTCCCGACGCGGCAGGGTCGTGGACCAGGGTCAGCGGACTCGATAATTCTTGCCTCGGTGCCTACTCTAACCAGGGATCACACTCGGCAACTCTGGGCATTAGCTTGCCTCATTTCTACAACAGCCCCCCACATTCGCCGGGGATGCCTGGTTTCACCTCGGAGATACCCAGTAGGGACCATCTCACAGGGATAGCCAGGACGGGTTCCCCAGCGGTCTACAGCGCCACGACGCCTCAGGGCAGCAGTGCGCTTTACAAGAACACATACATTACATTACATTACATGGGCCAGCCATGGGATTTTAATAACCTGATCACATTTTAGGCAGTCAGCCAAGATTTCCCTTGTCAAGGAAGCTTCGGGGTTTTTTCAGACCTTGATCCAGAACAACACAGGGCAAGCCTTTATGTAGTCCTCCAAATAAGACAATTTCAATTTAGTGTGGCTTATATAAGTAGATGATGAAATTGGTAAGCCCAATAGCCTTCTGCAAAATCTGTTTTCCTCACCCTGTGCATTTTCTAAGTTTGAATATCCCCAGATTTCGGCCCCATATGTCATGATTGGGACACATTGTGTTCTATAGATTTTTAATAAAGACAGTACCACCTCAAATCTTTTAGGCTTAGGGAGGGTCAATACTGAGTTTATAGCTTTAGTAAACTTAGACCGACCGTAGGCCAGGCATGGGGTCCAAGAGCCGTTGTCTGAGAATTGTAAGCCCAGGTAGGGGAAAGTGTGAGTGCATAGCAGCGATTCCTGGTCCAGGGTAATCCTCTTAATATGACGTTTTTTAGGGCCACAACACATTAAAAACTATTTTTTTAAATTAGTACAAAGGTCAAGACTATACATAAAATCCACAAATCCCCTCTCTAAAATCCTCAGGGCATTCGGTGTACGACCCATTAAAACTGCATCGTCTGCGTAGAGTAGGGCGGGGAGTTTAGTGCCATTTATTATAGGGACATCCGGGGTTAGGTTAGACAAAACATTATGGAGTTCGTTAATGTATAAAATAAATAAAAGAGGGGCAAGGACGCACCGTTGTCTAACACCTCTACCAGCCGTTATGTCACATGGCACCGCTCCATCCATACTAATCCTTACTCTTGCTTTTAAATCTCTATGGAGGTAGGCCAGAAAATGTACCAGGTTATTATCCAGGTCATAGTCCAAGAGACGTTGCCAGAGCCTTGATCTATTAACAAAATCAAAGGCGGACGAGAGGTCCATAAAAGCCAGGTACAGTGGACTGTGTCGGGCTATGGTATATTTTCCTATTATTAAATTAAGATTCAAGCACTCTTCCACTGTACCAAGGTGACTCCGAAATCCCAACTGGCATTTATTTAAAATGTGTTCTTCCTCTGCCCATGCCCTGATTTTATTAAATAAAACTCTGCCCAATATTTTAAGGGTGTTATCGATTAATGAGATGGGCCTATAGCAGCTGGGGTCGGATCTTGAACCTTTTTTAAAAATTGGTATAATAACAAAGGTTGACCATGTACTAGGGATATCAGTTGTGGTTAAATTATTAAAAACATTTAACAGCAGGGGGGCCCAAAATTCCGGTTCTGATTTTATAAGGTCTATAGGTAGGCCGTCCGGGCCTGGGGCTTTATTGCCCGCGCTCTGGGATATTGCCTCTTCAACCTCACCTATGGTTATTGTAATTTTGGTGGGACACATATTGGACAGGGAATTGTCACAGTATGATGGGGGTGCATACATCTTAGAAAAGTGGGCGACCCATCCTTCGCTAGAGATATTACAGTCGAGAGGAGTAGACGGGTTCCCAAGAGCTCTTAGGGATTTGGTGGCAGACCAAAAGACAGTTGTACTTTTAGTATTGGCGGCACAAGCTAAGTTGTCCCAGTGTTCTTTCAGGACGGTGTCACACCTGATTCTTAATTCCCTTTTGTAGTTGGACCTTAATACGTGGATAAGGGTGGGATCTCTAGGGTGTGCCGACAAAGCTAGTCTCAATTCCCTATTAGCTCTGGAACAGATGTTATCAAACCATTTAGGGTCAGGATTACGTCTGCCCACTGGTTTGGAGATCAAATTTTTTATACCTGCACATAATTCGTTAAACGAAATGACGGCCTCAGGGTTAGGGCCTGTCAAAACCAGACATGTCTCACATAGAGTGGGATATGCTATTACCATCTTTGCAAAAATCTCCTTATAGTCTAAACCTCTCCATTTGACTCTTAGGGTGTCAGTAGAGAGATGTAGATTACTAGCTCCCAATTCTTTCTTGAAATTGGCGCGTTGTGCAACCTTTAACAGGACAATTATGGGGTTGTGATCTCCAAATGTGGACGGCTTTACCTCTGCACCGAGGAGATGATCTTGTAACGAGCGATATAGAAAGACATAATCAATAACTGAAGCTCGTCCCAATCCTCTATATGTGGGCATTGGATTACCTTTAGTGTTGATTAGGGCGATATCCATCACATTTAGGAGGCTTGAGTTCAGTAGGTGCTCTATTAACTCATATCCCCTTTTGCATGGGCCATGTGTGTTTGAATCAATAGAGTGCCCGCTGACTCCTCTTCCTATCTTTGCATTAAAATCACCCCCCAAACAAATCCCCGCCAAATTATACTTCCCTAATAAATTATCTTGATCCAGAATGAAATTAAAGAGTTCTACGAAATTAGGGTTCGGGGTTGTTAAACAATCATTGTTGTAAAAGGTAATAAAACAAATAGAAGCACCCTGTGTGTAGATTATGACTTGATAGTTAGTGCTTCCAGTGGGGATTAATGTTGTTCTACCCCCTGAGGCAATTCTAATCCATGTTGATAGACCCCCTATCGGTCTGCCATAGGTAGGGCTGGCGGGGATGATATTAAAACATTCGTATCCCTCAAGGTATAGTTCTTTAGAGGCCCAGGTCTCTTGGAGCATAAGGACATCAAATGCTCTTACCATATCCACCCACTCCGATAAATTCAACTTTGACGCTAGGCCTGCCACATTCCAGCTTAGGACCTTTAGTGTGGATTCAGAGCTGTCAACTTGGCGGGAGTTAGACACCTCAGAGTTGACAGGAACAATCACACCCACCTTCCTGTGCACCGTCGGACTGTTGGAGGCGATTGTGTCAGATGGTCAGTCGAGGGTGTCTAAGTCAGAAATGGGCAGATATTGATTTGCATGCAGGGGGAAGCTAGAGGCGAGATGTTGTGTCGGGAGGCGTTTGTAAAAAAATCCAAGGGGTAGAGCACAGATATTAGTTGGGGAAAGATTATTAGTTTCCTTGACTGCGAGTATAGATCCAACAGTCCTCGGGTGTGAAAAATTAATGACAATACAGTCCCCTTTGATGGTTTTTGTCGCAGGTCCCACCTAACCCACCCTACGGACCATTAGGATTTCGCGCATATCGGGCCTTCTGAACCTCTTATGTTTAGCCAACCAATCCATACATTTATTTCTTAAGTGTACCCATGACTCCGATTTGTTTTTCTCTAAGGGGGGACCCCAGCAAGGACTAAAACATATGGGCAAGATGGGGGTGGCAAGTTCAGGATATCCTTATTAGGTTCATCAAGCCCCTTGTCCACAGCCACAACTGTGCTGGTGGTAACTACCGCGCTGCTGTAAGCAGCATTTGAGTTAACAATGCATGATGTCCTGGGGCATGTGGGTTTGCTACAATTGAGAGTGGATGACGTTGATTTTACAGTTTGGGGAACTGGGGGTGGGAGGGAAAGTCTAATAGTGTTCCTGATGATATTGGTTTTACAGTTTGGGGGGCTGAAGGTACGTGGGAGGACGATACTGTTCCTGACACAGGGATTTTCTGAGTTTTTGCGGGGTTGGGAAGATCTTTATTTTCCTTATTTGGCAGTATGGGTTTTAGGATTAGGCTTTCTAGACGATCTAATCGTTTCCACAACCTATCAAAGCTTAAGTCCACAACCCCTTTAATACGATTACACACTGTGTCAACAATAATGTCAATTGCAGTGTCCCAACGTGTGAAGTCTGCAAAGCCTGTTTGTGTAGACTTTATTTCCATGGTGTTACATTCTATGACCTTCTCTACTACGATGATTGAGTCGGTGGGATCACTGCATGGATCAGTGTTTGGAATTGGATCTAGGGCAGGATCATTGGTGGTAGAATTTCCCTCGAGCCATTTATTTAGAGTTGCACTTTGAGAATTCAAGCGTGGAGGCTGTCTACTTTTGGGTTTGGGGCAGGGTGGTTTAGAAGCCTTCCTCTTCTTTTTGGTCCCACATTTCTCGGGGTCAGGCATGGGGGGTGCGTTCGCTATGATTAAGGAGTCAGTTTGGCTGGGGTCAGCCTCGGCGTTAGCAACTGGACCACTAAGGTTTGGTGCTTCTAAATCCAGGGAAATTTCTCCAATTACAGTCTGTGATGAGTGTGCAGTTACTATATGTATCAATGGCTGTGCCGAGCTTAGGTCTGTGGTATCGTAGTGATTTATGCAAGATTGTTTAAAAGTGCCCACAGACAATCTTCTCTCCGCCATCTGGATTTCATTGCTCACTAGGGTCATGGCGTGCTCCAGTACAGTGTCAATAGTATTTAAATTGGTTGCTGTGGCTATGGCACCGTTCTTTCCCATTTTCAACAGATGGCCACGGGGTATTATGAGTAACTTAAGTACCACTCACCGCACGTCTGTCGGGTGCAAGATGTTAAGGAAATGGCCCAGCCCTGCCTCCTCCTGCCCCGGACGGGCACAGATGGTCCGCCCTTTGCCCGGGCTTAGCCCAGCGCACGCCCGAACGCGTCCCGCGACGCAGAGGGAGCCTGCTCCTTTTCAAGCGCCTCCGGGCGCGCTGGCAGGCGGAAGTGCTCGCCGAGCAGCCTGGGAGCTGTAGTCCCCCCCGCGGCGTCCTCTTGCTGCAATGGACAACTGCAGCAGGGGAGAACTACAGCGTGGGGTCCCCAGGGATGGCGGCTTGCTGGTGTTAATGTTCGCTGCCCCCAAGGTCCGTGTATGGCTCCGGTAAACTCTCCCCCGCTCCACCGAGGGAGCCTGCTCCTTTTCAAGCGCCTCCAGGCGCGCTGGCAGGCGGAAGTGTTCACGGAGCAGCCTGGTAGCTGTAGTCCCAACCGCGGCGTCCTCTTGCTGCAATGGAACACTGCAGCAGGGGAGAACTACAGCGTGGGGTCCCCAGGGATGGCGGCTTGCTGGTAGTAATGTTCGCTGCCCCCAAGGTCCGTGTATGGCTCCGGTAAACTCTCCCCCATTCATCAATGATGCACTGTGTGCATTTTGTACTGCAAAAGTTTTGCAACAAGAGTTTAAGTGTCTGTAATCCAATACTAGACGATATGAATTGTCTGGTTTGGAGACAGGAAACAAAGGATTGTTCATTGACGAGGAGCATGTTTCAATTACCCCTTGGTATTCAAGTTGATTTAAAATCTCCCTGACTTGTTTTTTAGCTTCTTGCTTAACTGGATACTGCCTCTGTGCAGTAGGTTGATTTTTTAACTGGATTTTATGGTGGGGAGAGTCCTCATCCCATCCTACCTGATTTTTATATAATGCTGGTGCCTGGGCCACTGCCCATTTTCTGGCATATGTGTATTTTTTATGAATTGGAATGTGATTTGAGAAGGCTGGCATGATTATATCTTCGCCATGTGGTCACTCCCTGACAAATTCAGGTGGGCAGCTAGAAGAATGTCATAGCCCTTAGAGAGCTTCTCCCAAAAGAGTGCCTCTTATTTTTCTAGTTATGTCCCCCTCCATCCGGAGTGTTACTTCATATAATGTGTGGGGTACACTAACCCTGATGTCTGCAGTTTCAACTTGAATGAATTCATTCAAGTCCACTGTCTCCAGATGATCCTTCAGGATCCTGCGAACTATGGTGACTTCTGCTGCACTGTCTAGCATTCTCTGAGCCCACTCCCCGTTCTTGAGTTGTGTCCTCAAGATCCTCTGCATGTCTCATCTTTATGCTTGCTACCTTCTTTTTGGAAAATTGAGCTTTTTTTCTTTGGTGAACGGGTTCTTTGTCTTTGGACTTGACGCGTTCTTCCTTGTGTTCTGACCGTCCTCTTCTTTCCGATTTCTGCAAGAAAGTCTGAAAAGATCGAGAGGGACGTGTATCATTATCTTGATATCTGTCAGGTTTTTTCAAATGATCCCTATTCCTAAGGTTATACATTTTTACAGAGGGCTCCCGTTGGGGAGACCTACCTCCCCTTTGGGGATATCTTCCTCTGGACTGAGAACGTTTCTCTCTAGGAAGAGTCTGTGTAGTGTTTTCCCACTTCTTTTTAGTAGTAGAGAGATTATTTTTAATAAAAACTTTTTCAGGATTTTCTGTTAATTCAGATTTTACGGATTTTCACCCAAACTATCTCTACCTAGTTCTTCATATGATTTTTCAATAATTCTAGCAAGCTCAAATGGTTGATCTGCTATATCTGTTTCTTTTAACTTCTGGCGGATTGCCACGGATGCTGCTTCACCTTTAATATTAGCTAATAGTATAGCCGAGACCTGTTTGAAATCTTTCAGTAATTTCATACCAAGATTTAAGGCCAGTTCTGGACCGTATTCATTTTGAATCTGCCTCAGAACGTCTGGTATTACCGCCATGGACGGTACACCATGTGTTGTTGTGTAGATTGAAGCAAAGACTGTTCCCCAAATGTCACAGTCCTCCACATGTGGTGCTATCCCCATTGGTAAACAGATTGTCAGAATTCTGTCTCATGAGGTGTACTATCAGGGAATACTGCCTCTATTTGAGTAATTTTTTTAGCTAACCAGAACGGAATTCGTTCCCTCTTTGCGGGTAATTTACCAATGACTGATTGTATAGTCAGTGGTGTAATTTTGTTTGTGTTCCCCTGGTGAGGGGTTTTCTGTGGAATCCCTATAGTAGGTTGGACTGTTAAGGTCCGCATGTCATATTGAACCAATTGTCTGTGTATTTTAATTAACTGTTTCAGCTGAGCTAAAAGTTCTGGACCTGTCATTCTGTAAACCTCAGGATGTGTGGATAGCTGGACAGTACCGGCCATGTAGCTCCTGGTCTACCAGGTGGACCGAACCTGGTAATGTGATTTTGATGTTGTAGGGCGCCATTAAACCAGAGCTGATGCTCCTGGTAAGTTTAGTGGAATTTCAACGTCCTCTAAAGGAACGTATTCTGCTGGAGGTTCCTCTGCTTTGTAGTAGTGGAACTCCTGTGTTACTGGATTTGCTTGTGGAAAAGTAATCCATGAATAGAATACCTCTGTCTGCCGATATTCATGTGCCTCTATCACAAATATAACTTTACCACCTCTCGATGATACCCCATTTTCTATAAGTTTTATAGTTATGGTTTTCCTTATATTTGCCGGGATGATTATAGCATCATTGTCTTCTTCATTAAACCCTGTAACTTCTAAACCCTGTTGATTCGCATCTACTGCAGTTCCACCGGTTGTGTTGTTGTCGCCGGTATTCAACATTGTTTAATGAAAGTTTTCAGAACAAGTTTCAAGGAAACAAAGATTAGGTGCACAATATTTTGGAACACTGTATCCTTTAACGTTGAATAAACCAACAACTAATACATAGGATTTTCGTCCTATTCAGTTTTGGCGTATATTAACCTTTTACCCACTCCAGACATCTATTGGAGTATTTTACGGGGAAAAAGGGGTCTGTGCAAAAAGCATGACTGAGTTACTCTAGTATCTAGCGTTAAATTACCGCCTTACCAAACATTGGGCGCCATGTAGTGTAGTTCCTATATTCCAAATAGGCTCTGCGCATTGAAATAATATATACTGTAGTTTAGACGTAGGACTGAGGTCTACTAGGTCTCTATCGAATATATTAGACTTAATTGTGAGTGCCAGCTAGCTCAGAGTTCACTAGAAACTTTCTCGAATAAACAAGAAGGGATTAGTTTTTGACAACCGCATAAACATGACAACTTTGTTTCCAAAGAATACGAAATCAATCTCTAGAGTCGTGGAAACAATAGATAGCTATTTTATTCAGTCAATCGTGCATGCTTCGTTTCACTAGAGGTGCTGAGAAAATAGAGAGACAGGCGTTTTTCAATAAAAGTATTTATTGAACAGTCTTCTTTCTCAAGCGTAAGAAATGTACTGCTACAACCAAAATACTTGTTATAAAGTACAATGCATATAATACGAACAGTATTATAAAGTAGAACTTTAAAAGCATGATATGGTTTCTAAGCCATAAAAGTGCATAAAATGTATAATATACCTACAGTAATAAATAATGACTAAAAGTACTCAACTGGTGCTTCTAAAATACGCCTACCCCGGTGTACCTAACTTAAGTCTAGTACGAGGGAGGAAGTAAGTGAGGAGTAGCCTAAGTTTTGTAGTTCTCTGCCAGGAATCTATTCCAAGAATTCTCTAAGAGGTCTAATCAGCTCCGTACCTTGGTTTTAGAATGAAGGAGGTCTTGTATCTCTCTCTCAAGACTCGATTTCCCAGCAACCCGCAAGGGTAGCCTGGAAACACTGGAGCTGGATTTCTCAGCAGGAGAAAAGACAGAGCCTCTCAGTGCGTCAGCTGGAGGGTCGGCTTCCTTCGGCACTTGCTGCTTCAGGGCGTCGGGCAAGTAGATAGTCGATCTGCTCCAAACCACTGTGTGTTTGTCTGGGCAAACCTTGGCATATTTATACTTTGAAGGTGCCGAGTTTGACGCATGATTGGACCTAATAACGTCACTCAAAGGCTAAATTCTTTGAAAACTCCAGGGGTTCTTGGAGAACTCAATATTCAAGCAGGGGAGAGTCCCTAGCTGCTGAAGGCGGGTTTTTCCAAGAAATCGTTGTTGATTCTCGGAACTTAGTGGAAGTAGCCATGCCGTATTTGTGCTGCAAGGCTTAGGCCAAATATGGTAGTGATTTATGGATATGATACGGCAGAGGTCTTCAAACTTTTGTAGCTTGAGCCCCCCCAGATGAATTTTTTTAGATGTTGGGCCCCCCCACCACCTGACAGAAATTTCTGGACTCGACCGCCACACACACATTCCGGGCATATTTAGCTCATGTCCCGGTTTTTGGAGAGGGTCGACTAAAAACAGGGGGAGGTGTTTTTTAGGTTTTACAAAGCAGGGATAGTTAGCAGTTGTACCTGATTAACAATCCACTGTGGGCGGACCATTTCCCACTGGGTGATAAACATTTGATATTCTTCAAATATTTTCTGTAAATCCGAGCTCCCTATTCTGGTTAATGCCTTTAAGAGGGGCGGTGGTGTGTGTTCTTCCCAAAGTTGCTGCCAAGGTCTCCTCAGATGTAAAGACCTGTTGGCATTCGATCGCCCCCTCCGGCCTCGGTCAGGCCGACCCATGGTCTCTTTACCCATGTGCCCAGAGCTGATAATCTAAGTAACCGGGGCCCACAGCTCTGCCACTAGCCAGATCAGACCCCCTCTGCTGCTGGGTGCTAGGGTTGCATCTTTAGTAATGGTGCCCTGCGCAGGGTTGCCTTACCATCTGAACCGGTCCCTCCCATTGAGGTGAGGTGGTCTTGCTGGACACAGTCCTTAAGCCCAGTGCGGTGCCTCCTGTCAGTCTTCACGCAGTGGTCTCATGTGTGTCCAGATCTGTGCATCCCAAACTGCCCACAGCCTCTCTCCACCCAGGCGTGCCACAGATTCTCCCCATTTCAGCCCTGCAGTCTCCTCTCAGGCTGGCACAGCTCTACATTTCAGCCCCGCAGTCTCCTCTCAGGCTGGCACCGCTCCGCATTTCAGCTCCATATTCTCCTTGCGCTGGCTCAGCCTGGCACTCTCCTTATGGCACTACCTGGCCCTGTTCTTATTTTAGTCCCTGGGTCTCCTCACGCTGGCCCTTCTCCTTATTTCAGGCAGCTTTCTCCCCAAGCTTGTTCTGCATTGCCATTCCCCTTGGATGGAATCTACATGGCATGTATGAGGGTTTCCCCAGTCTGTTGCTGTTAATAACCTTGATTGTCCACTTACAACAGTACAAATTTGGGGACTTCAGTGCACTTTTAAATTCAAGCCACACTATTGTCCTCTGTTGAACTACCAACCATCTCCTCCTTTGTACTTTTGGCTTCATGCTGAGAGAAAAGAATTGAGATGTGTGAATTGGCGCATTCAGAAGTAGTCAGAACATGTCCGAGCAGCCTGAACACGTGGCATTTATGTACCAGGCTCTCAAAATCTTAACTTATGCTTCGCAAGTTATATTCCAGTTCCATTGCCTGTGGCTTGGAACAGCCCCCATAAATCTTAAAGATGTGGAGTTTGGACTTAATTCCAGGCAAGTTTGAAGTGTACCTTGTACTATTTGGAACGGCCTTAGGTGTCCTTCTGAAGGATTGAGTGGCAACCTTTGTTTATCTTTGGATCCCTCTTGGAGCAGATGTAGTACATGCAGATGCACGTTCTCCCATAATGGGTTCTCTGCAGCCCTGGCTGGGAGAAAATGCAGCATAATATAGTGACATTTGTGATCTTTCTCCCTGTCTGTGGGTGCTTTTCTGGTCCCTTATTTCGTTTCTTTGCTGCCACTGGTGAGGCTTACCAGTCTCTCAGTAGCCAGTTTCAGTGCACATATGTAGACCCATCAAGCTACTTAAATCAAAAACTGGTCTATGGCATTGGTGTATATTACTATCCCTGTGTTCGAGTAGCATCCCTCTGATACATTGACCTAATCTGCATGTGTTGACTCTGTATTAGTCTTGTCACCTGATTCTTTAGCCACTTGTTTTTGTTAGGCGCGGGGAGATAAAGTGATTTGCCCAGAATCACAGGATGGTGAGTTTCATTGCAGAGACTCGAACTCTGGAAACTTTGTCTCCGTTCTGGGAAGAGCTAACTCTCCCAGGAGGGGGTTAATTCAGCTGCAGTGGGAGGCAGGATGTCTCCTCTGCTAAAACCGAAAGCAAACAAACAGACACGCTTTCAGTTTTAGCAGAGGAGACCCTTCGCCTCCCACTGCAGCTGAAGCTGTCAGCTCGTTGAATTAACCCCCTCCTGGGAGAGTTAACAGGACAAAAGAACGGACACCTCCTGCCCCATCGATCTCCCCTCCCTCCCCCTTCCACATACTGGAGTCTTCTTGTACGGACGTAGGGAACAAAGGTGAGATTGAAGTGGAGAGCGCGCTCCTCCTGGGAAGGTGTCGCGCCCCCCCCCCAGGGGGGCGCGCCCCACAGATTGAAGAACACTGTGATAGAGTATATCTATATAAGGGCATGAATCAGGAAAATTTGCACTAGGGTCCTAGATTCATTTACAACAAGATAGTTGATAAAATCCTTGCCTCACACCTTGATAATACTATCCCACTAATAGTTAAGAGAGATCAAGCTGGTTTTGTTATGGGCAGATTGGCTTCGGACAATGTTCGCATGTTTGCTAATGTTATCTCCTTCTGAAGGAAGTACAAATCTCCATGTGCAGCATTGTCCTTAGATGCCGAAAATGCTTTTGATTGTATAAACTGGCAATTCATGTTCAATACACTCCAATTGTTTGGTTTTGGTCCAAATGTTATGTTAAACTGTTATATTCTTCTCCTTGTGCTAATATTTTTGTGAATAACCATTTTTCTAAATCTTTTCCGTTATATAGAGGTACACGCCAAGGTTGTCCCCTTTTGTCCTTGTTATTTTTTTTATGTCTTGAACCTTTCCTTGACCGTATTCGAGTTAATTCACATATTTCTAGCTTTACACATAATTCTATAGAAACTAAATTGTCAGTATACGCTGATGATATTCTGGTATATATGTCTGATCCTAATACCTCCCTCCCTCCCTTTTTGGATGAGGTTCAGTCGTATTCCAGTATCTCTGGATATAAGTTGAACTTTTCTAAGACAGAAGTCTTACCCTTGAACTCTCTCTGCTATCAATATATGTTTAATAATACTAATTTTACCTGGTGTCCCACAAAAATGAAATACCTTGGTATTTGGTTTTCCTCTACCGTATCTACCACCATTAGTTACAAGTTTAATGTATTAACAACCAAAATACAGTGACTCCTTCTTTCTTGGTCCCTTCTTCATTTGTCATGTTGGGGTAGATTAGATACTATTAAAATTATGATTGTGCCCCATGTCCTTTATACATTATCCATGTTACCTTTTGGGATCCATGTTTTAAATTTTTCACAGAATAATTCTATTTGTACAAAGTTTTTATGGAATAACAAACACCCCCGCATTGCTCTTATGAAACTCAAATGTCCCAAACAGAAGGGGGTGTGCGTTTTCCTGATTTTAAATCCTATAATTCTGCATTTTTGATTCGTCAATTTTTTGCCTTAACTCATGATTTTGCTGATATTCCTATCCCTCGTTGGATTGTTTTTGAGTGTTCCCTATTAAAAGATTTTTCTTTTCGAAATATAATATATATGTCTAATTGCACCTTCATATCAGATAATCCTATTTTAAAATACTCCCAACAATTATTTTTTTTTTTCCGATGGTCTAGATTCATATCAATGTTTTTTGTCTTCCACTATTTGGTATAATACATTTATCAAATATAAAAGTAAATCATTTTATTACAAACCCTGGAAGGAGAAGGGAATTATTTTTATTCATCAATAAATCCAGCTTAATTCGGTTATTTCCTTACATGAATTACAATTACAATATCATTTACCGGATTCATTTTTTAATCAGTATCTTTTAATATCAACAGCTTTGCAGTCTTATTTATCTTCCAACAATTTCCCTTTAGCTTCTCCCTTACTCACCTCATACTCACCGTTCTAAAGTGTTTCTCAGGAACATAGGCCTAAGGCTGCCTCTAATTATAAGATGTTGTTATCACCTGTTAATGAACGACCTAAATCCCATGTAGAATTACTCTGAGAAGCAGACTTATCTTTGTCACTTCCTATCTCTGGTTGGGATATATTATGGCTCAAGTTATTTAAAACTTCTATTGCCACACGTATTACTCAATCCCTATACTTTATTTATAGTAGACAGACCCTCCAGCATTTCGCGGCAAACCGCGAAATCGGCACTTTTCTAAAAATGCTGCGATTTTTACAAAAGTGCCGGTGAAATTGGCACTTTTGTAAAAAGTCCGGGATTTTTACAAAAGTGCCCATGAATGCAAGGAAATGTTTATGAGGGGTCATTAGGGCTAATGTAAATATCCCGAAAGCTGTGTTGCATTGGCAGGGGAACCATTTTTAACATCTTGTTGTTCACTATTTTTACTTACCCTTTTTGGCTGACACTTTGGGGGTCATTAGGATGGCGGACTTTGCCCGCCCGCCATCCTCATGGTGATAGGGACCGCCCGCCATAAGGGGGGTATTGCATGTTAAGCATTGTGGCGGGCGGTGCTCTCAGCACCGCCCGCCACAATGCTTAAAAAGCACTTTTGCATTTGCATAATCAAAGCCGCAGGCACCGCGCTGTGCCTGCCGCTTTGATTATGCAAATGCAGGGGGGTTCCATAGGTACCCCCCCGTGTGCACCCCCCTACTCTCCTTCACTCTGGGGACCCGCAGGGGTCCCCCAGAGTGAAGTCTGCATGCCTTTCCATGGCAGCATTGTCGCCACGGAAAGGCATTGAAAAATGCCTATCATAATATGGCTGGCGGTGTCTGATAGACACCGCCACCATATTATTCCTTTTCCGCCCCGGCCGCAAGGCGATCAGTGCGGAAAAGCGGTGGACGGTCTTTCCGTCCGCCGAGGTCCCCCCCGCCATACTAATATGGCGGGGAGAAATCAAGAGTGGATGTCGGGCGGATTGCCCCTGCCAGGCTGGCGGTGGCCACTGCCAGCCCGGCGGGGGCAATCCGCCCGACATCATAATGGGCCTTTTTGTTGGGAGACTGTTTGGGGGCTTTTGTGTTGCACAATTTTTTCCTCTTCCACAGTGTTAGCCAGGTAGAATGGCGAGAGTCCATCTTGGGTATAAAATATCAGAACAGGTGCGCTCTAGTTTCTAGGCCTCACAATCCTGTGGAGGGTTAGCACACTATGAAAATTCCATCACAGTGTGGGCATGCAGTGAAGAAACTACACTATGCCATATTTTTTGAAGGTGCACATCACGGAACAAGGATTGGGAGCTACTGATTGCGAAGCCTATTATCTGGCCTTCCTGCTACAATGGGGGTCCAGATGACTAGAGTGGCGTGCCCTCACATATATATCCTGAATGATGGGTAGAGATCATATCAGATACCTGCTCCTGTTTTCACTAACAAGCGTAATGAAGTAGATATAGCCTCCTAGTTTATGGAATGTAGTAATGAGGTGTTGGCACAGATGCGTTTTTAAAATCAGAACAACCATCAGCTATGCTTCCCCTGTCTGGCTAATTGCAATGATCTACATTTGGACCTTGACACAGCTAGATTACATATATTGTAGCATGGGGTGGACTCACTTAATATAGGAGATTGGTACAGGGAGGGTAAATTCCTATCTATGGAGCAGAGGATAGCGGAACAAAGGTTGACACCTATGCAGTTCCTCACTTAAGGCAAATATGAAGGAGGTCTAGCTCAGCGCTCAGCGCTACAGACGAAGCTCCAAGACACAACACTTTACACCTCCTCTTCACTATGGGAAGTGGAAGCAAACTGGTCTCTTGGTTTAATATATCTCTGATCCACTTGCTTATACACAATATGCAATCAGCCAAGCCCAAATGGGAAGTGCGCACTGGCAAGGAACTCACAATCAAAAGAATGGGAGACAGACAAGGGATTTTTTCAGAGGATCTAACACACTGTCAGGCTCAAGTATAATCAATATAATTGTCTACATGCAACATACTTATTTGATGCCTAGGTTACTGAATTTTGTAATGGGGGGACACACAAAAGTGTCCACAATGTAAAACTAAAGACGTTGACTTCGTGCACATGGTATTATACAGAAGAGACTTAACTGATTTCTGGGAGAAACTACTGAATAGTGTTTGCTGCGGATACTCCCCAAACCTAAAACACAAAGAGCAGGTAACTGGTTTATAGATTTATCTCTCACTCTGGCTAAACCGTGCATCACAATGCACTGGAAGGCAGATATGACACTGACATTTGGTCTCCAGAAGAAAGACGTACACAAATGGGCCAATAATGATCATATAATCCTGAAGAAAGAGGAGAGTAAAGGCAGCTGGAAATACAGTAAAAAGGAGAAATGGTGACATACTGATATCATTTGAGTATCACCTCAGGGCACATATAATGCACTTTCCCAATAAAAGAACAGTCAAGTTAGTACCGCAAGCGAAAGGGCTACGGACAAGTTATGCTGACAACTAGAGCAGGGGCTACCAACAAGATTTAACAGAAGGCCAGGGGCTACAGACAAGATATATTGACACCCATGGCTGAGGCTAGGGACAAGACATGCTGTTACCCATGATATGGGCTTCGGACAAGATATGCTGACACCCACAGCTGGGGTTACCGACAAGACATGCTGACACCCAGGGAAGGGCCGATAGACAAGATATGCTGACAAGGTAGAAAGCATAAGAGAAGCTATATTTTAAATTAATCCTTGCTGCATGACATTTCACATACATAGTGAAAAGCTCAAGTAGACGGACAATAGTAGGACCGTTCTATGAATTTGCAGAACATTGCTCCACCCTGTGAAATCAAGTCAGGGAATCTTGGGATTGGAAACTGAGCATCATTCTATCCAAAGAGTAAGGAATGGAATACATAAAATATATTACAGATCCCAATCACAAATAAGAAAAGAAAATTAACAAATGGAAAGAAAAGAAAGAACCGGCATTGCCCCAGATGTTCTGTTTATATCAATAATCCGAGACGGACTGCTTTTGGAACCTTCCGCCTGCTATTCCATACTGCCCTGTCACGACACATCTTTCATCTCCCCGACATCCTTCTACCAGGGCATCTTTGTTGGGCTTCTCAGAACCTATACTAAAGCAAATGGAGGATTGCATTTCCAAGGGATAACAGCCTTCACCTGTGGGCTGCTTCCTCTGTTCCATATCTCAGGTTGCCTATTTCAAAGCGGACTACTCTGCTAAAACAGTTTCCATTGATTTAAGGCTGAGAATGAATGATTATGAGTAAAATAAAGTGCAGCAAAAATGCTGCTAAATTTCCATATTTGTGCTGCTAAATTTCCAGATGTGTGCCGCTAAATTTGCTAATCCATACCGCTATATCCTGGGGGGTCTGAGTAGAGCTGTTATTACCCCTGTTTGTATATCCAAGATTTCCCCTCTTCCTCGTCCCTATGTTGGTCGGGTTCTTAGTCCACTGGGACTTTAATTTATCAACTTTATGATAGTTCTAATGTATTGAAGTTGTGGAAATGTATTTAGTCTAAATGTATGACAATATTTCAATGTAATATTCCATTATCACTACAAAATGTTTTTCTTGGTTATTCCTCACCTGATTTTGATGTTTCTAATCATATTTCTTTACTGTTTGATTTATTTATTGCTCTAGCATTTAAAGTGATTCTGTCCTGTTGGAAAGATAACTCTAAATTATCATTATTAACTTGGTGGAAGTATATTTGTGATGAACTCAGATTTGCTACTGTTTCTTCTCTTACTCTTTCTCAGAGAATTAAATCTGACCTATTTTGGCTACCTTTTACTTCTTATCTTTCTACACATGCACCTGCATCTTAATTTCTTACTTTCTCTTAATTTCTAACTTTCTTTTATTCTTTTTTCCTCTCTTTCTTTCTTTCCTTCTTCTCCTCCTCTCTAGCCCTTCTTTCCTTTTATTTTCTTTCTATCCTTCTTCACCTCTTTTTATCTTTTTCTCTTTTGAATTATTTGCTCATGTTTTTCTCTTATATATTAATTGCTATATTTTATTCATAATGTGTTAATTTGATTAATAATGTTCCTCTTTTTCTGAAAACGTAATCAAAAATTATTAAACAAAAAAAACTCTAATAACCTCTGACATGGAAATGCACCACATGCCAAGTTTCTTCTTTTCTTTCCGTGATAACTGAACTCAGTGTGATTAAGACCTGTCGACATTGCTTTAATCTAGTGAGTACGTATGAAGTTAACTTCTCTTTATGTATAGTATCTCGTCTTTCAGATCCATGTTCATTCTTCTATTCCTGAGCGAAGTCACTGCTGGAATTCCAATGGCCTCTTCTTAGGTGTCTCTTATTCAGCATCATTTTAAGGCATTGACAAAGTGGGAAATTGCCCAGGGCCCCAGGGTAAAGCTAGTGGGACATTCAAAATTCCTATCATACTGTTTTCCATAAATAACACAGCTTTTCTAATTTGATGGTCATGTATGCTTAACAGAAACTGAGGGCTACTACGGATTCTCGATCAACGTGACACAAAGCAGTGCAAACTATTGCACGGGTAAGTGGTGCCCTTAGCTTAGCACAAATAACACTTTGCGCTGCTTTATGTCACATTGTGCCACTTTGCAACAAGGGAGCCTCAATTTAGTGTAACATGGAAGGATTAGCATAAGCGCCCATCTTTTTGAAGGGACGCTTGATTAACTAAGAGAGACAGACCTAGCTTAGCATTAAATAAATAAATTAAATACATAATGCCTCACTGAAACAGGTGCTAACATGGAGACATTGCATGTGTATTGCACTGTACAGCACATGTGCAATATGTGTCATGTTTAACAATTTGTTTAGGCATAGAATTTTGGACTGAAAAGGTATGCTTCTATTACAAATTCTATAGGCTAGACAGCACACGCTCACCTCGGCACCATAGTGCAAAGGTTGTGTGTGGTGCTACACAGTCTGTTTATGCCTCAGCTCTGGGGTGGAGTGCAGCAGCAGGCCTTTTTTAAGAACTATGGCTCTGTGCTGCTCTCTCAATCTGGCTCTGCTCAGTGGAGCAACTTTATATGCTGCAAAATCTGCCTCTTCACATGCATGCCTGACCTGCCCAGCTTTGACACTCACACACTCAGACAGTTGGTGGCAATTGAAAAATAATCTTTCTGTGTCATTTCTCTCTCTGTACTTCACCTCACATGTTCAATCTTAACACTCTCTCTACCTCTGTGTTCCTTCATTCTTTCTCTCTATTCTTTTATCTATCTCACCGCTCTCCAAATATACCCCTTATATCTCACTCAACTTCCTCCTCTTCTAGCTCTCTCATATGACCTTGCCCCTCTCTGCATCACATTTTATGAATACATCTATAACAATTATTCTCAATCCCTTCTCCTTCCCTTAATTCACTCTGTAACACATCCTTCTCTCTGTACCTCACTGCACTTTATCCATCTTACATCTGTTAAGCGACAACACTTCTCACACAAACTTATGTCTATCTTTATGTCACAGCTCTATCTTTCTCTCCGTATATCTATTACTTTACTTTTTTCTATCTCTTCTCCAGTCCTTTCTCTACCTCATCACTCCCCCTCACCTCTCTATCTCATTTATTTCTCTATGTCACATCTTCATCACTACCTCGCCTCTGTCTACCTCCGTGGTTTCTCTGTCCCTCCTAACTTCTCAATTGGCCTCACTTTTAGTTCTCAACCTCACCTTACCATCTCTTCTTTCTATTGTTCTACCGCTGTTACCACCTTTCTAAATATCTTACTCCATTCTAGCTACCTCATTTTGTCCACCTCTACCACTTTTTCTCCATCATTAAATACTCTGCCTCTCTCTCACACTTAAACACATATCTCCCTATGACCCTCCTTCTACATTTCAAATCACTGCCTAACCTCAACTATCTCACTCACCCCTTTCTTTTAGTTCTAACTACTTAACCTTCTTCTCTTTTTTTTCTATTGCACAACTTTCTTTCTCTGTATACATCTTACTGCTCTGTCCCTATCTCACATGTGTCTCAACCTCAACTTCCTCTTTTTGCTTAACACTACAATTGCCTTTCAACCCTTCATCCCTCTTGCAACCTTTCGCTCTTTGTCACCACTCTTTGCATGACCCTTTTTTCTATACATCTTCCCATTTTGCTGCCTCTTTTTCTCTTGCATCTCTTTGTTTTGCATCTCTTTGTTTTTCCTCTATTCACTCTCTTTATGTTTTTCTCTCGCTGCCTTTGCCTCTATCTGCTTTTCGTACATTAATTCTCTCTCTAAATTATCCCATTGGAGTACTCTGTACACCTCTGTTACTCTACATTTCCTTTTCTCTATCTTTATCCCTCTCTAACGAGCTCCACAGCCTTACCTATTCTCTGCCACTCTTTCTCTACATACATCTTCTTCTTTATAGTTCTCCTAATCTTTCCTTCTGGTTACCTCACCATTCTCTATTCCCTTTACCGCTCTCCCTACCTCACATATCTTTTTTACATCCTCTCTATCTCTACCCTCTTCTCCCTCTGCTTCATACATCTTGCTACATTGTTCTCTTCAAACCTCTGTCCCTTTCTTGTATTCCACCCTGTTTCACTTATCTTACTCAGCAAGGCCACAGGTAACTGTCCAGCCGGAGACGTGCACGTACATGAAAAGTAGTAAAGGGACATGGCAGGGGAAGCGAAAGTAGTAGAAAGTTCCTAGGTTTTAACCAATGGAATAGTAAGTATCTTCATAGCAGACCTCTGATTTTTATTGCTGCAGCAGGAATGCCAGGAGTGAAGGGGAATATATTTTTGATTACAAATATTCAGCAACTAAAGTCCAATGTCAATCAATGTGTGCATATGTCTTATTTTAATGTTATACACATGTCCACTAAACAACGAACAATTCATCTTTAATATGTTTTTCCAAAAATGTGAGTAATAAGAGAGGCACTGAATTCCATATAGCATGTTCTTGTTGCAAGTAACAGAATGTAGACCCAAACCTGTTTTATTAATGCATGTTCAAGTTTCTTTTGGTACTATTGGGCTGGTTGACACCAGGCAGCTTGGGTTTTTGGCTGCTTTTGTATGCCCCATGCATGAGGGTATAACATAAAATGTAATATTGTTTAGAATTTCAGCGAGCGCAAGGTAAATAGTTTTATTTATCTATTTACTTACCTTACTCCATGCCGTCGTATGTCTGACTTCACTACTCCCATCCTGCCCTCCCCAGCCCTGCCTCACCACCCACAGCAGTCCCTTGGCAAGCCACCACTGGACCACAGTAGCAGGCACAAGAGGAGAGGACAGCAGAAAAGCCAGAAAGGATTGTGAAAGGAAACCTAGAATACAGTAAAAATAAGGAACCTTTGTAACAAAATGAATAGAATTGTTATACGAGAATTCTGCAAAAGTTAAGTATTCCACCCAGTTGTCTTCAGTGGCATGGAAGGGCATTAGGCAGGAACCTGTGTTCCAGTAAAATCTACATCTTAATATTATTCTCTTGTGCCCCACTACCTATTCCCATGTTATCACTCATACTTAGACAACCCAGACACTCACATAGCTTTTGCACAACATATAGGCTCAACCTCATACACATCCCACTAACTCCCACCCATCCTCGAAATACAGAACACTCATTTCAACTGATGCTCATCAATGCTCATTCTGCAGTACTCCATGCACCCAATATTGCAGATCTTAACACCTATCACAACCTGACGCCCTCTGCATCACAGAAGCATGATTCACCCCACCCCCACATCTTTACACATCCTAGACATCCTTCTTCCTTCACATACCATATCCATCAATGGGGCTGTGCACATAAATATCGAGGAGGCCTCGCCATCATCAATAAGTCCTCCTGGTCCTACACATCAGGCAAGCAAGTAACATTCAATTCTGTGTAGCTGCTAATAGGCTATTTTCATCTCTCTGAAACTCAGACCACCAGAACATCTCATCTACAAGCCTCCCGGGCAAAACAAGGACTTCATTGATGAATTCTCAGACCTCCTTGACCAATAATGAGCCCACACTAACCTTACCACCCTCTAGGGTGAGAAAATTCATTCTTTCAGACAATGCAAGCTCAAAAAAACAAAACAAGAGACACCCTCATTGAAACACTCATCGAACACCCTGACCCGCAACCAACACACTCCAAAAGCCTCTTCCCAAATTTTGTATTCAACACTGCCAAGAATCAAATTCAAACCAACATTACCCTTGGACTGAACTGCCCTCTGCCATTCATTTCTCCCTGCTCAGTCTACTACCAACTAAAGTAAATACAAAAGAGTAGACTGAACCTTCAGATCCTTCAAAGACTTCCCCATATACAATCTAATGCTGGAACTCATCTCTTACACCATCAACTCCACATCAGATCTCAACACGCTTCTAAGCAGTTTCAACAACTGGAAGGCCATGTGAACATCCATGCTCCAATTAAAACCTGCAAGTGCAATTCAAAGTCTTCAGCACCTTAATATTCTAAAGATCTTCCTTAAATAAACAATCCATTAGCAGACAGGAAGATAATAAAAGATAAACAGAACACCCCAGTACCTCTTAAAACCGAAGACCATCCACACAACATGCAGACAGCTCATCACATCACATAAAAGCAAAGTACTTCACCATCACCGTAAAAAAAGCCATTGTGGGAAAGAAGGATCTGATTCTTATGCTTATCCCCACTTTTTGCTTGATGTTGCACTGTTTTTGATTAGTATGACAGGATCCTGCTAATCAGGACCCCAGTCTATCTACTTTCTCCCTTAAATGTTCATGCATGTACTTTGGTACTCACCAGAGTGGATACTGAGGTACCCTTATCAGTCCCTAGTATATGGTACCCATGTACTCAGGGCATAGGTACCCCAGAGGCCTCCCATGGGCTGAAGCATGTATTATGCCACCCATGAGAGGCCATGTAAAATGCAACTACAGGTCTGCTACTGCAACCTGTGTAAGATGGTGCTTGCACCATTTACTTTAGTTATAGGTTCACTATATCTATAGGTCACTAATCTTAAAACTTATGTCACCCCTATAGCAGGCCTTATCAATCCTGAAGGCAGGGTGCTAGGTTTTTAGTGAGAGGGTGCCTCTAAGTTAGCAGAATCCCTCTGCAGCCTTCGGAGACCATTCTCCTGGGTTGTCTGTGCCTCAGCCGGGCATATAGGTAGAGGTGCTGTAGTTTAAACAGGGCCTTACTTCCAGCTGTTTCCACTATCATTGTAACATGATTTCTCCCTTCGTGTTTTATGGAATTGTAACAATGCTGATTGTTTTATTACTAATCATATGCCTGCTTATGTTAGCAAAAATACTGCATCTTAGAGCACGTCGTTAAAATAAACATTTTAAACGTTACCGTGTCTCTAATTACTCATGTTGTGGACTGGTATGAGAATAAAAATGAAAGAGTGTTCTTGATTCCCACCATTCCTGAGAGCACCCTAAGTCGAATGTCCTGGGTTGTCTAATCATTGGTAGCTTCGCTCTAGGACGGAGAGATAATGAGACACTGATGCTATTCAGATAGGGGTTCTGGGTACTGAGGTGAGTTTTTGGTCCACCACAATTCACTGAGGTCCTGGTTTCCTGTGCATAGTTCTGTGCATGAGCAGAATCCCTGCAACATGGCTCACGTTTGGTCTTATATTCGAGATACTCGTGAAGTGCTTAAAATAGTCCACAACACCCTCACTTCTGTTTCCAGTTGACAGCAGTGATAGTTTAACCTACCTATATGTATAGATTATACGTTCATTCAAGCTTGAGATTTTAAAAAGGTTTGTACTTTGAATTACTACCCGTTTGTGCTACTCCTTAAATAACTTATTTTTCCTGTTCTGTGTCCTCATGGCTGATGTTGATATAGATGTGCATAGTCATGTGCCTGTTTGCAATCATTTGAGGGCATTTGGGGTACCCGCTGATGGCATGGCAGTCCTTTTTGTGGTGAGTGCCGATGCAGCGCACCCATTTGAGCTTTTCTACTCTTGGGTCACAATTCCTGCTGTAAATGCGGATGATGGTACGTTCCATACTTACACTTCCTCTGTCGTGCCTACAGTGTATGCACCATATACGACACAGGAGATTCCTATTTCAGCTCGGCAGCATCAAGTTTGGTTTAATGGTGCCCTTCCCCACACCGTGGGTGCGGTTTGGTTACGTCCCTTGTCGATTCCTGGGGCAACTTGGCCAGTGTTGGCCGGGTTTACTCCGCATTCACGTTTTCTGACAGTCCCTGTAGCTGAGTTACGAATACTCTATGCCTCCATTGTTGGGGTGCACAGGGCTTTAGTACAATACATTTCACGCAACACCCAGGTGCGGGAACCTGGTGCTTTGGGGAAACCAGTTGGACCGGCTGGGATCAAAATTAGTCCCATCATGGTTAATTTAGTTATGGGCCAGGATGAAATGCCTTTTTTGGCTTGCTGAGAAATTCGACCAACTGGAAGTAGTATTCCCTAATATGACTCCTGTTGAGAAACACAGGATTCTAACCATTAGTTTGCAGAAAGACTTAGTACCAGAGGTAACAGATTGTGAGAACTGGGGTAAAGTATTTGCAGCAGTCTATTCGAAGTGCTTCGGCACACTGTCTATGACTGTCCTGCCCTCTGTGATCAAGCGTGTTCAGGATCAACACGGTCCGGAGGCTGCTGTTGAGTTGGGAATGAGACTTGTCGGAGTGTTTGACGTAGTTTCTGATCTCATCCTTGCTAACGTCAAGGGAGATGCGATAAACTTTCAGGTGTCTAATGCTTTGCGCGACGTACCCGATGCCGATAAGCCCCGGCAGTTACCGTAATTTATTGTGGAGGCTTGTAAGACCATTGGCCACAATAGTTTGGGTGTTAAGCCTTTTGCTAAGTCAGCAGCACAACAGCAAACTTAGACGGTTAAGTCTACTAAAGACGACCATCCAGTTTTTCCTAAACAGAATTGGAAAAATAAAAAACAGGGAAAGCAGCAAAAGAAACAAGGGTTGCATCCTGCGTTGCCAATACCAGCGTCTACTGAGTGCACATATGATTTGCGCGACCACGTGCGTATTAGGTACCCTGATAAACTTCAGGTTCCTGATCAACGTTCTTCTCATTCTTCACAGGAAGCATCTGTGTCACACGCCGGTGGAGGAGAATGAGGCATAGGTCGGGGTGCCCCGCAAGGACATGAGCAGCCCAGCCTGGCTGATGGTAAAGACAAGCAGGACGACTTTCAACGTCAGCGACCTCAGTTTCAGGAAATGAAAGTTGCCTCTTTTTACAGCGAGGTATGCCACTGATAGTGAGAACACAGCTTCGGAACCAGACATGGGCGCTAATGCTTCTCGACAGCACAGCAGATATTACAGTAGTGCGGCAAGCACTGCGTCCGTATCTGAAGGCGACAGCAACTGAAACGTTCATCACTGTAGAGACAGCTGACACTAGGGTGGCTTCGCCTGACAAACTATATGAGATAGTCCTTTTAATTGAGAGTGACATACAACATAAAATAAAAGGGATTTTTTGTGAAAATCTGACTTCCACATATCACATTTTGTTAGCGGAGGCAGACGGGCCCCCACCTTTTGTTTTGGCCGCTCCCAGAGGGGAAGAGGTAATCCTCCCTAGGTTTGTACACACAGTGCCCAAGAAGCAGGCGCAGAATTTTGCAGAAGAGTGGGCTCTGGTGCTTGTGCCGGTTTTGTACCATACTCAAGTAGGGTGGGATAAACTTTCACCCCGACACGAGATTCCATTGCGGTTGATACCACAGCCACAACCCGAATATCCCATGCGGCGGGAAGCGAAAGCTCCCGTTGCGGAAATCCTTGAACAATTGGAGTATCAGGGTGTAATTGAAACATGTGTGTCTCTCATGAATAATCCTCTATTCCCTATGACCAAGCCTGATGGGTCGTGCCGCCTAGTTTTGGATTACCGGCATTTGAACTCACATTGTCGGACGTGCGCAATACAGAATACCTACAGTTCTGCCCTGGTCGATAGTCTCATGAGAAAAATGTTTAAAACCACACTTGACATTTCCAATGGCTTTTTTAGCCATAATCTGTCCCCGATTAGTAGTCAATGGATGGCTTTTACAAACAAAGACAGTTCAAAAGATTAGCCATGGGCTACAAAAACAGCCCAGGTGTCTTTGCCACTCGTGTAGTCTCTCTGTTAGAGAGGCTCGACCCTGATGCATACTCTTACGTTGATGATATATATCTCACTGACGACGAATTATAGCCACATTTGTGTCGCGTTGACCGCATCATTGTAATGTTTGTGGACTTCGGTTACAAATTTAACTTTGCAAAATCACTCATTGCAGAGTACACAGTGTTGTTTTTGGGCTATGAGCTCAGCAATGAAGGTCAAGGTTTAGCACCTTACTTCCTGGAAAAATGTGCTTGTTTGCGCGCTCCATCGACGCTGAAAAAACTACAATCTCTGCTGGGTTTTCTGAATTTCGGGCGTACTTACATTCCCGATTATGCCCAGCGTATCAAGCCACTATATGCCTTGATACAACCTTCTTTTACCAAATGTTGCTGGTTACCTGAGCATACAGCTATACTGCAATCTCTGCAGGCTGATCTTCTTGAATCTAAGTTCTTACTGACTTGTGACAACCACTCAAACCTGGTAATAAGAATTGTGCCAGGCGCAGTGGGTTTCACGCACTTGACGTTTAATGAAGGAGACACAGTCCCTATTGCTTACAAGTCACACTTGTACACATCGGCTGAAAAGCGATTTTCTAATGTCGAGAAAGTTTTGACAGCAGTGCAGATGGCGATTCTTAAAGAGAGAGCTCTGTCGCAAGGGAAACGCATGTTGGTTGTTACCCCGTATCCTGCCCTTGAGGCAGTGACGAAAGCCAGTGTACCAAATCCAAAAGCTTTACATCCTCGTTGAATACAATAGGCCACTTCACTGACGTCTCCAGATGTCACTTTTATTTTTATTATCCCTCCTTGCAGACTCAGGAGTTCTTACAGTATGAGCTTGTTCATCCTGCTCCTTTGTCATTGCTCCCGCTTGAGGAACACCATTGTATCATTTATACTGACAGTTCGGCGCAACCGGCGACAGATTCTAAGCATGCTTATTTAGCAGCCTACGCAATAGTGGTTGGTACCATGGTGAATGGAGAGTTCAGGTCCGATGTCGTGCACACACAGACACTAGGGGACTGTACCCCCCATTTGGCAGAGCTCCATGCTCTGGTGCTTGCACTGGAGTATTCTGATCCTCGTGTGACTACTCGGATTGTAAGTGACACTAACGACTGTGTGCAGTCTTTCAATGACAATTTTCTCTTTTGGACTCAAAATGACTAAAGTGATTCCAAAGGTAGCACAATTAAACACAAAATGCTTTGGGTTAGAGTTGCAGAACTTAAATAGCGTCTGCCTCTCGTTAATGTAATTCATACTTTTGGTCACTAGCGTGTAAGAGTACATACTGTTGGTAACAGTCTTGCTGACGAAGCAGCCAAGACAGCAGTGGCAACTTATGTAGTGGCAGCAGTTACACGTTCCAAAAGAAAGATTGAGGATGGCATCTTGGCAGGTATTGCTGCAACAGAGAAGGGAAGTGATTAGCCTAGAGGTTTCCCTTCTAAATACTCTTATCATTTAAGTCCTGATAAAGTTCCCTTTGTGAGAATTAACGACGTTGGTGACAGATTGATTCCCAACGCGGACTGCAGGCTTTCCTTGATAACAGCCGCTCACGAGGGCATGGCCTCGGCTCATGCTGGCGTTTCAGCGACTGTCTCTATCTCGCAGCAACGATCCTGGTGGCGCGGATTGTACAAACAGACTCGCAGTTAGGTCCTTACTTGTGACATTTGCCAGCAGATTAAGCCTTCAACTGCTGCGCGTCCACCACAAACTCAGTTGGACATTTCTAATAAACCACTTGGATGCGTTTATTTAGATCACTGCGGTCCTTTCTCCTCTGATACTGCGTATAAGTTCATCTTAGTGGCAGTGGATTCGTGCACACACTTCCTATGGGTCTGGCCACAATACAGTGCTGATGCTCGAACTGTCATCAGGGATTTGCGTGTCTTTGCGGGAATTTTTGCATGCGGCACCCTTCATTCTGACCAAGGCCCGGTGTTCGCCTCTAAGACGTACGAAGAAGCCATGAGGTCTTTGGGGGTGCAGGTCAAATTTTTGTCTCCATACAGGCCTGAGGGCAATTCTTTTGTGGAGCGGATGAACCGTGACCTAAAGCAATCCTTGACAGCTAGGGTTTTAGATACTGGCAGAAACCATTTGTATAGTGTTCAACATGCACTTATTAATCTCCCTACAAGGTCTCTGGGTGGGCGAACCCCATACGAAATTCTCTTTGACATAAAGATGTTTGTCCCACACCTTGAGGGTCTAGACATGTCGGCGGCGACTGGCGCACCCTTTGACGTAGATGATCATTATGCTGTATTACAGAACCTATAAGAGACTTGAGACATTCTTGCAAAGGAACACTTGCCCTCCACAACTGAAGCTGCACAACAGATTCTGGTAGTTGGCTGGCTACCTCGAGTCGGTAACCTGGTCCGTAAGAAGGTGGAGAAGAAGGAGTTTGACCCATCTTATCGTGCACCGGTTCCAGTGCTTGGCATGCAGGGTACAAGAACAGTCATTTTACCACCACTTCCTGGACGCAAGGAAAACAAGTACATCTCCATTGACAATGTCAAATTACAACGAGTGGCCAATTCTTCTTAGTATGACTCCAGCGACCTCTTGTCCAGCAATGCTAAGAAAATTTTGTTTTGGCCCCAGCTAACACCAACAGGCCTGACGTCGCCATTGAGATGAATAAAGTTACTAATCCATTATTGAATCCACTGGCTGGTGATCCCCAAGAAGATACTGAGTATACCTATCCCACAGATGTGTAGTTGCCTGGTGTGCAAACAACTGGTCTTAACCAGTCCCGCTTTTCATTTGACTCTGACTCTACAACATCAAGAGCCCCATCAAAGATTTCTATTTTTGCTGTTTGGTTTAAAAGACACTTTTTAATTCCCCCTTGGACTTACATATGGCTGTTGCTCTTCTCCATTTTTTGTTCATGTCTATTGGATTTGTAGTAATGTTTTTTCGACTTGTAAATGGACATTATCTTAAAGAAAGATCTTCAATTCGATTAATTGAAGGAACTTTGGCACCCCACTCTTCATCACACATCATGAAAAGGGAACTGACTTTTGTTAACATCACTGCCTGGCCTGTGTTAGATGGATTGTTTGGGATGCTGTTAGATTTCAGATTCATGGCCCAACAGAGGTGATAAATGTCCCCAGTGTACTTCGTGTGTGAACGGGGGATGTAGTGAAACAAAACATACGCTCTGATGATTGGGATGTCCAGGCTGTCGAGGCCTTTTTTTCTGAATTCAAATATTATGCTGCATTTGATGCTGAAGGTTTGTACTTAGATTCTGCTAATTATGCAGACCTATTCTGCTATCAGCACTATGGCAATCATTTAATTCATAAGGCAAATACATTTAGAAATGTTGTTAATTATACACAATGGAAACATAGCCCAGCTCTGATTGAAGGAAGTTCCAAAACGCTTTTTAAAACATTTACACATTTTACTGATTTTAATTGTTCCAATCCTGAAGCCTTTTATTTTAAAATGACTGTGAAGTCCTCTTCCAAAGTTAGACTCACCCACACTATGGGCCCGATTCACAGAACTAACTTAAGACAAAATCCTAAACTTACTACCATTTTGGTATTCACAGAAAGCACTTACTCATTTTGGTA
This sequence comes from Lissotriton vulgaris, assembly GCF_964263255.1. Classification (NCBI taxonomy): domain Eukaryota; kingdom Metazoa; phylum Chordata; class Amphibia; order Caudata; family Salamandridae; genus Lissotriton; species Lissotriton vulgaris. The sequence continues at coordinate 294,366 of NW_028250111.1, forward strand.
TTCACAGAAGGCACTTACTCATTTCGGTATTCACCGAAGTTAGGAGTCCTAACTTTAGGACACCTAAATGCCTTCTGTGAATACCGAAAGTCTTAAAGTTAGGATTTTTCTTAATTTAGGATTCCTAAAGTTAGGAGTCCTAACTTTACTACTCCTAAACTGAGAAAAATCCTAACTTTAAGACTTTCGGTATTCACAGAAGGCATTCAGGAGTCCTAAAGTTAGGACTCCTAACTTCTGTGAATACCGAAATGAGTAAGTGCCTTCTGTGAATATCAAAATGGTAGTAAGTTTAGGATTTTGTCTTAAGTTAGTTCTGTGGATTGGGCCCTAAGTTACTTTATTCGAAGGCCTTTATGGATCAATTAGCTATATGGGGCTATGGGCTGTGGAAAAATGTAATTGATCTTAAATCTGTTTGGGGTTCCAAAAATTGGCACTGAAGCTTTGCAACGCGCATGTCTCATCCCAAACCACCTGTTGTTTTTGAATTCTACGATTTCACAAAGCACTTGCTTTGGATTGGCTACATCTAAAAAACTGAATGCTCCTTCCGTTCCTGATTTGGGGGCATACCCTAAATGGTACAATCATACCGATAGGTCCCTTGACAAATTGCAGTCCCTTGTCACAAAGGTTAGAGTGGACCCCTTTTTGAAAACGTCCATTCTGTTACTACCTATTCTGTAGGCAAATTATGTCAGAACTGGCTTAAACATTCCACTGTAGCGTCAGTTAAACATTATTGATCACAATTGACTGATGATGTTGATTCGAATGACTTTGTTAAAGGCACTGTAGGAGGCAGGTCCAAAAGATGGATATATGCTACAACGAAGTTTGGAAATTGTCTCAAGTAGAGGCTGCTATTGTTCAAGCTAATTTAGAAAAAGTGCTTGCGGTCGTAGATAATAGCATTAATACACTTTCTTCCAGAATTTACACATTAGATAATATTGTTTCATCTGTTGTTGATATTGTACAGGATGAAGAGTCTGTTATGTACCATGGGCAAAATCAATTACGATCTGGTATGCAATTTGCTTGGACTTTACAAACTTTAAAGTTTGGAAAAGTTCCCTGGGACTACTTTCTCTTTATTTTTACTGTATAATTTAACTGAAAAACAGCAGTTCATGTCCATGAAAGATGCAACATATTCATTATTGCATATTGAAAAATTGGAACCTGTACTATTTTCTGTCGCTGAATCGAATTCTGCTGTTAGGCTTATCCATGGGTTAATAACACTCCTGTTTCCCTTGTTTAAATTCACTTTGTGTATGAAACACTATGCCTTAGGCAGATATGAACCATTAGACAGCGCCTACCTCCATGAAGTTTGGTCCCTTCCATTCACATATAGGTGCCTGAGGGAGGGAAAAGAGGTTTATTTAAATGGCGAAGAGTGCACTTCTACACCTGATCACTCACATGTTTGCAAGAACATACAATTGCACGGCTCTTGTAATACGCAAGCACCGAATTTAGCCTGCCTTTTGAAAGGCAATCCAGTGCCAGCAATAACACCAACCTTCACGCTGCTAGCTAACGGTAGTTATTTACTTTTAAATAATGAAGATTGCTGTGGTATGCTGGCAGGGATTCCGTACATTGTGACTGTCTCCCAATGTGTCGTTTGCTGTAAAAATGTGCTTTTCCCACCCCCGCATGGGAGACTCGACATATCCATCTGGCCTTCGCTTCCGACCTTGAAAGCAGAGTTCAACAAGATGAGTAGAATAAGGGCTCCATTGTCCCAGAGAGAAGCCGCCCTTACTTCTTCCTGTGAAACATTTATCCTGCATGTGGCAAACACCTGCACCGAGGTGCATGCGCTTTTAAATACTGATCTCCCACTTCATTTTGGTGCTTTGATTAATACTACATTCAATGCCTCGTCAACAACTGGCCTGGTGCATTTTTTCAAAGTTGTGAGCTCTGGCCTTGTGACCTCATTCCAAACAATATTTGGTGTGATACCGGCATTTTTTCATTCTATTTTCTCCAGCATCTTCGGCGGTTTACCGTTACTTCTTGCTTTAGCTGCTGGTGTGCTGCGGTTGATTTGCTTGCTAAGAAATGGCTGCACAATCTGTGTCACAAGACAGCTTGCCCCGGCTGCTCCAGTTACGCAACCGGATGCTTGAATTCTATGGAACGCTACCTCTAGCCACCTTGAGTGTAGCCTATGGATTATCCTTCCGATTTTCGTACTTTACTTGCGTTCAACCCGTTTTCCATTGCCTGGATTGTTGTTTTGAATGGGCTTTGGATTTGTGCCTCACAAATTAGGCGTCTCCTACCCCGGATTATGATCGACTAATGAGTACCTTAGTGGCCCATGACTTGGACTGTTCTGGTATCGTGATTATGGCCTTTGCAGTTGCGCACTGAGTTTTAGGTATTTGGGACATATGTAAATGTTTTTGTTTTTGTACTTGTATAGCGCACAGCTACCCGCAGTGGGTTTCCCGGCGCTTGTACGAATACCGCAAGGGAACCCTTCCTGTCTTTCCCTGTGAAGTGTCCACTCCTGGGCACCCCCATGGTGCAGACCAGGCATCCCTCGCGTTGTGGGGGCCGTTGTGGAGACTAAGCAAGCTATTGCCCAGAGTTGCAGCGTGAGACCCATGATCAGAATAGGCACTGAGGCGAGAATATCTGGTCAGGGGAATTAATGAGCCCAAGACCCGCCGGGGTAGGAATCGAACCCTGGTCCCTGGCCAGAGCTCTGCATCGAGGTCTGCCTGCTCTAACCATTGAGCCACACTTCTCCACGTGTGCAGCAGCCCATGACTTCTTGGCACAAAGTTACCTTGAAGAACACACACGTTGTCCTCTGATAGTGCTAGAGGCTCCAGTTATCGAAGACAATGTATGTTCGTTCTCTTTATTAAAGTGGATGGCTGAATCATTTGCTGATGATAACAATGACTTCCTTTTGGAGGCTGTTGCAACATACTGTGCTTATACGCTGATTGACTGATTTGGCTGTTTTCCATCATTTAAAGCATGCTGTACTCTAAAACATTTTTTTGTGCTATTTTTCTTCATGATGGGCAAGGTACCGCCCTTTTATTGTTTTATTGATTTACATTTTCGAACTTATCACTTAAAATTTTCCAGTTTGGCAAATTTTTGAACTTCGTTCTGTCTAATTCGAACTTGAACTCTGCGTTCCAAAATTGCTTTCCTTTCTTGTACGTGGTCCGATCAGAGGAGGGTGTACTGAAGACGGGGCCTTGCTTGCACACATTGCTATGTTAGCATAAGCTTATTAGAAGTTTAAATGCCATTTTGCCAAGTCGCAGCCTTTGCACACGACACTACATATAATTGTTGTTGTAAGTTAAACTGCTTGATTTTTCCTCGCAGTAGAATGGTTTGTTTTTCACATTCCTAGACTTACACTGTGACCTTAGTCTGTACACTGCGTGCAGAAGTCTTCAAGGTCACAATAACAATGTATGCTGGTATTCAGGTTGATCAAACCATGCTCTAGACACAACAAGCACACAGCTGCAACCAACTGAAATTCTAGTGCCTTTAATATTGCACTGCATGCATGATTTGGGCACTTGGGGAAAAACCTTTTCCAGTGACAGAGAGCTTTGCTGATCCTGAGATGTGATTCACCTCTGTTTATCCTGGAGGTATGGGGTTCCCCATTTAAGCCAAAGAGACCTTCTAATATTATAAAAACTAGTTCCTAGCAGGAGAGGGTGGTACAGAAGGCGCTATAGGACCATTTCCACTATTAATGTAACATGATTTCTCCCTTTGTGTTTTATGGAATTGTAACTATGCTGATTGTTTTATTTGTAATCATATGCCTGCTTATGTTAGCAAAAATACTGCATCTTAGAGCACGTCGTTAAAATAAACATTTTAAACGTTACCTTGTCTCTAATTACTCATGTTGTGGACTGGTATGAGAATAAAAATGAAAGAGTGTTCTTGATTCCCACCATTCCTGAGAGTACCCTAAGTCGCATGTCCTGGGTTGTCTAATCATTGGTAGCTTTGCTCTAGGACGGAGAGCTAATGAGACACTGATGCTATTCAGATAGGGGTTCTGGGTACTGAGGTGAGTTTTTTGTCCACCACAATTCACTGAGGTCCTGGTTTCCTGTACATAGTTCTGTGCATGAGCAGAATCCCTGCAACAGTGCATTATAAACTCGCTGTAAATGCCATCTCGAAAACAGCTGTATAGAAACATATTGTGTTTGTTATCAAACACCTTGGAATCATACCTCCACACCAGTAACCGGTGTGGGAGGTATGATTCAACCCTTCTAAAGTGAGGTTCATGGGGTCACTGGTCTATCCGGTGCCAGCCTTCTGGACCCGGTCAGCGCAATATGGATGCTGATGACCAGAGACACATTTCTGCGGTCCTGCTGCTGAGCCAAGCTCGAGCAGAGGAAGGCAGCACAATAGGCATCCTGTCACAGGGAGGTGTGGCCACCTCCCAGACAGGATTTAGTTTATTGGGGCTGGGTGGGTGCACTCTGCGAGTGCCTGAAAGTTAGCACCGGGTGCACGTTTGGTGTCCGTGTGGATAGTCCAGATCAAACCAGCTCTAGGAGCCATTGGCTCCTGCTCTGGTACGAAACTAGAAAAAGGACATGGGGGAACCACCCCTCTGTCCAGACACTCCCCTAGGAGGGTCCCCTGAGTCTGTCCAACCCCTTTCAGTGGGTACAAAAGGGCTTACATGGCTGTAAGACTTTAGATTTCACGTGGGCAAGAATCTACAAGAAGAAACCACTGACCTTCTTCCTTCTGGACACTCTGGACTTCGACTGGGCCCGACTTTGTCTCCCTCTCCGCCATAGCTTTGTCTGTAACCTTGCTTCATACAAGCTCTGTGCAGGACCTGTGGTGCACTAAGGACAACTGAAGAATCTCCCTTGGAGTGAAGGTGTCACTCCCCTTGCAGGCACCTTAACGCAACTGACTGGTCTGCTGCTCCTGAGCTCCTGCGGACTCCAAAGATTTCAGCAACACAGGAGGTGGTTTTCGAAGGTCCTTGAGGTTGATCTGCCCTCTCAGCAAGTTTTAGGCCAGTATCCCTTGTGCCCGAATCCCTGTGCACTGTGTCCATTTGCTGTTGCATATGCTTGTAGGCAATTCCCAAGCTTGTGCACTTGACTCTGTGTAGTCCTGACCCTGAGCAGTATTTTCACCAATAAACTCCGGCCATCTCGCACAGTGGGCTGGTACTTTGCAATCTGGCTCGAGGTCCTCTCCCGACTCCTGGTCATTTGGCCTGTGTGGCCTCCTGAGGGTCATCTTGATTTCTGTTGGGCTTTCCTGATTGCTCCAGATGTGCCCTGACTCCCCATTGCTTTCTGAGTCACCTAGACCTTTCTGGTCCACACCGTAACCTGCTTAACCTTCCTACGTGGGTTGCTTTTGCCAAGGCTTGTTGGTGTTCCAGCCAGACACCGACCCCTCAGAACTCAACATCCTTCCTGGGACAGCTCACCTCCAGCTCCTGGTTGCATCAACATCTCCTGGTCCTCGTGCTGCCGAGTCAAGCATCCCTTTTTCGCACCTGAAGCAGCCGACATCAGTGGGCATTCGTCAACTGAGCCCCTGGTCACTCTGAAGTGACCCAAACTCTGTCCCCTCTGCTTTCAGGTTCCTTCCTTCCAGAATCCAGGCTTGGATTCCACCGGACCCTTTTCACCTTCACGGCAGCAGTACTTCTTCACAGCCATCTATTGAGAACGACTGTGGTTTCCGACACCACTCCAGACCTATGCACCCGGTTCCTCTGGGATAGGTAACTCGGGTACTATGATATCTATGGGTTGGGTGGCTCTCCAACCTCTTAAGTTCCAAAGGGTTTGCCCGAAGTCCTCCTGGAAGGTTCGTTAAACTTTAAATAAATTGCAACCACGACTTCCCCATAGAATTGTACGGAGCCTGCAGTCGTGTAAGCACACTGCACCTGGCCTCCGTGGGGTCCCTATCTACTAACCTTGGGTGGTTCCTTGAGGTCCGAGAGAATCTACGTGCTCTAGACCTTGTCTTGACTCTAGTTGTGATTGTAATACCACTATTTTAGTATATGGGTTGGTCTCCCCCTGGAGCCTACTGTGTATTGTGCTACGTACAAATGTTCTATTGATCTCACATTGTGTGCTTTGTGTTCTATTCTCATGTAGAGGATACTGGAGAGTGTTATATTAATAAATACATATTTTTATATAGCTACTGTGTGGTTCTCCTTTCATTTAGTCAATATAGGAGGTGATATTCTAGTAAAACAAGCTGCTTTACATTCCTTCAAGATTAAGCCTGAAGGCTGCTCTCCACCGCTATCACTAGGATAGCTTTCTAAAGGTTATTATTGACTCATACATCATAAGGGTCGTTTGGACTGGTGCAAGGTTCCTACTTTAATTAGTGGATAGCATATACCAGGCCACCTTCTCACATCCATCAATATAAGCAAAAGGCTGCTCAGGACAAACAAGCACTGCATCAACACCTCCAGTTCCACCTATTCCTCACTCCACAGAAAAGGGCTATGCCACTAACCTCTGATTCATAAAGAAAAAACAGAAGATCCTATGGCACATCAATGACACATAAGGTCACTTCATTTGTCACACCCCCCTTCCCCTATACCTGTAGTGGTCAGTCTTCAAGGCCCTATCTCTTTCAGATTTTGCTGACATCCTTAAGTCACACAAGGCCAATTCTTAGGACAATGGTGTCCTACCATTGTACTTCAACAAAGCTCTCTCTTGGGATGTTTTGTAATCCCTGTTTGTTATTGTCAGTGCCACCCTCACACAAGGCATTTTCTCAGAAGCTCTCAAGACTGCCAGGATCCTCCCACTCCTAAAGAAACCTACACGAGACTCTGATGACCTCCCCAACTACCGGTCTGTCACTCACCTACCATTAATGGGAAAGATCACTGAAAAAGCAGTGTAAGATCACCATCAATGCTAACAATTTCCTGCACGATAAAAATCTATCTTCAGAACACGCTGAAGAATAGAGACTAAACATCTCCTGCAGGAGACAAGTCTGGCTTCAGATCACAGAGCAGCTTGGAGACCACTGTTTTATGCATGGTTGATGATGCCCTTTTGATTATAGCTGAAGATCAGCCCTGGCCTCCTTATACTGCTGGACCTCTCACTGGCCTTCAACACAGTTGACCATCCTATCCTCATATGAACCGCTGAGTTGCAAATGGGATTCCTTTCAATGTCCTTCACTGGCTCTCTTCATTACTTTCCAATTGACACAAGCTTGCTGAGATGGGCATCTTCAGGTCACAAAAGATCCTCATCACATGTGAAGTCACCCCCCGGATTCCATACTGTCTCCAGTCATCTTCCATCTTTACGTGGATCCGTGTGGTGCTCTACTCACAAATAACAGTATCAAGATTCCATGCCCTGGGCTTTTAACATGAAGCTATGGTTGTTGTGTACTTTTTTTAGGTTTGATAGCCCTAAGACCTTTTCTTCTTTTTTGGGGGAATTGCGTCCTCCAGGATCCATTCATGTAAAGTTCCACTTGGATGTAACACCCAGACCCTGGAGATGACATTCCATGTGTGTGTCCAATACATGTATGCATTGTGGATGTATGGTCCATACATGGTAGCAAGACATGTGTGGTGAGAGTGTGATTGCTGGGATGAGTGAGATCCATTTTACCCCTGGACTAGCACAGCTCAAGATAAAAAGTGGACTTTGCTTTCCCAGAAAGTGGAAGTGTATTGGTTGCGCTTCCAAACCTAGACGATTGAGACAAAGGCGTTAAAGTGAAAAATGATGGAGCAAAGGCCAAAACTTACATATTCTAAGAGAACCTTTCAGCAGAATACTGGTGACTAATTTTTCCTGAGCACTGCTGGATGATTAGGGGAAAGGGGAGTCAGCAGATTCTGTTGTTAAGGGCAAGGATGTTTCTGGGCAGGGCCCGCTTTTTTCTTTCCCTCCGTGCGACTTCATAAAGGCTGATGGCAGTCAGATGCATAGTCTTCACACGCCATAGTGCCCATGTCTTCAATAGTCCTCCTTGTTAGGTTATGTGTATTTGTAAAGTGCACTATCACCTGTGAGGGCATCCAGCGCTCACCAGGTGAGTGTGTGTGTGTGTGCCTAGCTCTGCCTATCATAGGCAGGTTAATTGAAAAGCTCATTTCTTGCTGGATTTAAAAAGAGAGGAGGAGTCTCAGATGTGGAGTCGGAAGCTATTTCTCACTTCAGGAGCGATGTAAGAGAACACCCACCCTCCTGTTCTGGTACTATTTATGTGTGGGATGTGTGCAAGTTGGAGTCCTGCAGAGAGGAAGTGTCTGGGTTATTAGTGGAGTATTCATCATCACTACCGGCTATTAGAGTCATCACCTTGCACAAAGGCTGTGTCTGCTCAAAGTATGGGTGCGGATAGACTCCTGTCTGGTTATGATGTCATAAGGGATTACAGACAAAAAGTGCCAAATTGAAAATGAACTGGATTTGAGTAGGCCAACAGGTCCTTTGCACTGATACATTCACTTGATAATAAGCGTATTTGAAACAATCAAATAAAACAAACATCTAATAAAATATTATCACAGGCATACAGTAACTTAAAATATAATTTGATCTTAAGTCTATAAAACAATTCCTAATCAGTCAGGCAGCCCAAGGGTCACATGGCATCACGAAGACCATAGCTCTTGAAGTGTCTGTTTCATTGGAGTGTACCAGGACACTGTTGTCTCCCTTCGTTTTTTCCTTTGCCCTTGTGCCCCATCTCCCCCGTTTTTTGCATTCTGTGCCCCTGATTCACTGTTGTCTCCCTTCGTTTTCTGTGCCCTAGTGCCCCCTCTCCCCCGTTTTTTGCATTCTGTGCCCTGATCACTTTTGTCTCCCTCGTTTTTTCTGTGCCCTTGTGCCCCCTCTCCCCCATTTTTTGCATTCTGTGCCCCTGATCACTGTTTTCTCCCTTCGTTTCGATGTGCCTCCCTGCCCCCCTCCCCCGTTTCCCCTCCGTGCCACCTTTTTCCGCCACTGCGTCCCTGCGGCCCCGCCCCCCGCTCTCCCATTCGCCACCCCGCTCCCGCCTCCCAGCGGCTCCTCCCTCCCACAGCCACTCATATGGAGGCCGCGCAGCGGGTGCGCCGCTGGTGCGCCGAAGGCGCGCCAAAGGCAAGCCCGTCTGCGCCCGTCCGCGCCTGGACCGCGCCCAACGCCAGAACCCCTGACCCCCGCCGCACCCAGAGTACCCGACTGAGATATGACTCTGCCACCCTCAATGCACTCAACACCGGACAACCACCCACCTGCTACCGAGTCACCCCGAAACGAACCCACGGACCCTTTGCCTGCAAAGCCTGCAAATTTACATGCCTTCGAACCTGCCCCCCGCCAACCAAACACATCAGCAACAGCAACAACAACCTCAAGTGCATTCTCCACAACAACCTCTCCGTCCACAAACACGCAGTCGAAATCTGGGACCTCCTTGACACAACAGCACCAGACATCGCCTTCCTCACGGAAACCTAGATGAACGCTTCCTCGGCCCCCGACATCGCTATAGCCATCCTGGACGGCTACAAAATCACCCGGAAGGACCGCGTCAACCAAACCAGAGGAGGAATCGCTATTGTCTACAGGAACACCATCAACATCACGACCAACTTCGAAGACACACTCTCCACCATCGAACACCTACACTTCCAGATTCACACCGACCCCAAGACCACCCTTAGAGGAACGCTCATCTACAGACCCCCGGGCCCGCGCACACAATTCAGAGAAACCATCGCCGACTTCATCAGCCAGCACGCCCTAGCCTCACCAGAATACATCCTCCTAGGGGACCTGAACTTCCACCTGGAGAAAAACAACGACAACAGCACCTCCACCGTGCTCGACAACCTCGCCAACCTCGGACTCAAACAACTGGTGAACACCCCCACCCACCTCATCGGCCACACGCTCGACCCCATCTTCTTCGCCAGCAACCACGTCTCCTTCAGCCACTCCACCGTACTACACTGGACCGACCGCAGATGCATCCACTTCACCTTCGAAAAGAATACATCGCACCACTGCACACGACAAATCCCCCGCAGATGCTGGTGCAAAATCAGCACAGACCAGCTCCTCTCATCACTAAACCAGAACCCGCCAGCCGACCCCGTGAACACCAACGAAGCAGCGCACAACCTCGCACAGTGGATCACCTACTGCGCCGATGACCTCGCCCCACTGAAGAACCCCCCCAAGCAAGACCGGCAACAGGAAAACATCATGGTTCACAGACGCCCTCAAAGAATCAAAGAAATCCTGCCGAACCCTCGAAAAAACCTGGCGCCTCGAACGGACAACAGAAAACCTGACAGCCCTCAAGAACGCCACTCGCGAACACCACCAGCTGATCCACACCACCAAAAGGGCATTGTTTAAAGAGCGGCTAGACAACAACACCCACAACAGCAAGGAACTCTTCAGCATCGTCAAAGAGTCTCCAACCCCAGCGCCAGCAACAGGGACATCACACCATCACAAGACCTCTGTAACTCCCTCGCCACATTCTTCCACCACAAGATCACAGATATATACGACAGCTTCGGACCCCAGACTCCACCTCCAGTCACCGAACCAACGACCCCCACCACCCTCAGCACCTGGACCCCCATCAGCACTGAAAACACCACCCATGTCATGAACACCATCCACTCCGGCTCCCCCTCGGACCCATGCCCCCATCACATCTTCAATAAAGCCGACATCATCATCGCCCCCCACCTCCGGAACATCATTAAGTACTCCTTCACGTCAGCCACCTTCCCTGAGAGCTGGAAGCATGCAGAAATCAACCCCCTTCTGAAGAAACCCAAGGCAGACCCCAAAGACCTCAAAAACTTCCACCCCATTTCTCTTCTTCCCTTCCCGGCGAAAGTCATCGAGAAGATCGTCAATAAACAGCTGAATGCATTCCTCGAGGCAAACAACTCGCTCGACCCGTCCCAGTCTGGATTTCGAGCCAACCACAGCACCGAGACCGCCCTCATCGCAGCCACCGACGACATCAGGACCATGATGGACAACGGAGAAACAACCACTCTCATCCTCCTAGACCTCTCGGCAGCCTTTGATACCGTATGCCACTGCACCCTAATAACCCGACTCTTCAACACTGGGATCCAAGGAAAGGCCCTGGACTGGATCACCTCGTTCCTCTCCGGCAGAACCCAGAGAGTCCGCCTCCCTCCCTTTTGCTCAGCGGCCACCGAGATCATCTGCGGCGTCCCCCAAGGCTCCTCGCTCAGCCCAACCCTCTTCAATATCTACATGACCCCCCTCGCCGCCATCGCACGCAAACACAACATCAACATCATCTCCTACGCCGACGACACCCAGCTGATACTCTCTCCCACCAAAGACCCAGCCACCGCCAAAAATAACCTCCAGGAAGGAATGAAAGACGTCGCAGAATGGATGAAGCTCAGCCGCCTGAAGCTGAACTCAGACAAGACGGAAGTCCTCATCCTCGGACAATCCCCACCCGCCTGGGACGACTCCTGGTGGCCCACGGCGCTGGGCTCCGCGCCGACACTCTCAGACCACGCTCGCAACCTGGATTCATCCTGGACTCCTCCCTCTCAATGACCAAGCAAGTCAATGCCGTCTCGTCCTCTTGCTTTAACACCCTGCGCATGCTCCGAAAAATCTTCAAGTGGATCCCCACCGAAACCAGAAAGACTGTCACCCAGGCCGTCGTCACCAGCCGACACTACGGAAACGCCCTATACGCAGGAACCACCGCCAAACTCCAGAAACGACTACAATGCATACATAACGCCTCTGCACGACTCATCGTCGGCATCCCTCGCCACAGCCACATATCCGCCCACCTGAGAAACCTGCACTGGCTCCCCGTCAGCAAGAGGATCACGTTCAGGCTCCTCACCCACGCACACAAAGCACTCCACGACATGGGCCCCGAATACCTCAACATCCGCCTCTCGTTCTACACTCCCACCCGCCAGCTCCGCTCCGCCAGCCTCGCCCGCGCCACCGTCCCACGGATTCGCAGAACCACCACCGGAAGAAGATCGTTCTCCTACCTGGCAGCCAAAACATGGAACTCCCTCCCTGCACTCCTACGACTGACCCAGGACCACCTCACCTTCAGGAAACACCTCAAGAAGACCTGGTTATTCGAGCAGTAGCAGCAACCCCCCCCCCCCCCCCAGCGCCTTGAGACCCTCACGGGTGAGATCCCGATGGGGACTCGGACAAAGAGCCTAGTCCGAGCAGGCCCTGGTGACCGGAAGGTGGTGCTAAGAAGCCCCGGCTGGATGTTTCTCAAGCCCAGGACACAAGAGATACCTTGTGTATGCTTAACCTGGAAGACATATATGGTCACCACTCCATGGATTGGGTACCGGTGCCCGTTGTGGCATCCCATGTGGTCAGCTGGATTCGGAAACCTATGGAACAATAGGTCCATGGCCGCCTGAAGGCGAAATGCCCCTGGCTACGCTTTCCGAATAAAGTAGTGAGAAAGGTTTGGACCATCATTCCTGTCATTCCTGCCAAAACAAGGTTTAGGATGTACTGGAGCCACTCACTAAGATTAGACATGGTGGAGGATGCTAAAGAGCCAGGTCACATGATAGATCCCACAATTCTCTCTCAATGGGAGCAGAGAGCCCTATGTTTTCTTGGTAATGCGAATTGCACATTATCAACAGAGCGTAGGCGCTCTTTGTTGATCAAGATTGCTCACAGACTTGGCTGGCCTCCATGGAAGCCGGACCGTGGCAAACTATGGTCTCTTTGGAGAGCTGTTTATTAAAGAACTGTCTCGTTTTGGTAATACCTTTCCCTCCCTAGATAAGGCCCAAAAGTCAATCAAGAAGGTGTTCAGCCAGCAAGAATTTGGGGGGCTGGAAGATGTAGGGTGCTCCTCTGGCCGTCCTTACAACTCTAACCCCCACAAGCTCCAGACCAAGTGATCCATGCAATGGCAGGACCAGTAGAAGTTCGAAGGGTTTTACCCCTCGAGAGGCCACGGCAGAGGACGCAGGGTAAAAGGCAACTTTCGGGGAGCTAACAAGACACCAGGTGGACTCACGGGTAAGGACTACACTTTTCTCCTACCAGAGGTGGGGGGAATATTGCAGTGGTTCAGACACAACTGGGCAGCAATTACTGGTGATGCTTAGTTGTTGAAAATGGTGATGGGGTTCCATATAGAGATCCATGGGACTTCCCATCCTCTCTCCCACCCCAGACCTCTAAATTTCCCACAAGAGGGAGTACAGGTGTTAGACAGGGAAGTACAAGATCTCCTAAGCAAAGGGACCATCCTGCAGACAACCCGCATCCCGAAGGTTACCTGAGCAATATCTTCCTTGTCTAAAAGAAGGACAAGGGTTTCAGGACAGTGATCAATCCCAGAGACTTCAACCAATGGGTGGTGTACTGCTACTTCAAAATGGAAGGCATTCACCTTCTCAGAGTTGTGTTACTACCAAACAATTGGTTGGTTCGGCACAACCTAAATGACGCCTACCTTACGTTACCAATTTTTCCGCCCCCCCAGACAATTTCTACAGTTTCAATGGTGTGGGCTCATATTAGAGTTCACCTGTCTGCCATTCGGTCTGTCGTCAGCTCCTTGGTGCTTCACCAAGGTGCTGAGAACAGCCATGGAATGGCTCCGGGCTCGAGGTGTACGCCTCATAGCGTACCTGGACGACATTCTTCTGATGCACCAGGTGGAGTTCACCTTACTCTCTTAGCTCCGAATGACTCAAAACCTTTCACAAGATCTGTGTTTCATCCTGAACGATCAGAAATCAATTTGTGTGTCAGCTCAATGAATAACCTTCTTGGGTTTTGAGATTGACAGGGTGCAGCAGTGCCTCAGGTTACCCCTGCAGAATATGTGTCTAATTCGCAAGGAACTGCGGTGTACCCTGGCAAAAGACATGTACTCAGTATGCCCCTTAGCTCGGATCATGGTCTTTTGTCATCTTTGATACTGGTGATCTTTCCGGACCCGCAGCATTTACCGGGCTCTACAGCGCAGCACTAGCATCGAGGACTCATGCACCCACAGTAGATATCCCTTTCACTGGACGCACATACAGAGCTTCATTGGTGGCAAAAGCTTATGCAGGCCTGGAATGGGAGGGCCATTTTCGGATCAGCCTCGGTTCTGGGGATCGAGTCAGGTGCCAGTCGACAATGTTGGGGCGCCTGTTGTAAAGACGTTACTACGGGCAGGCATTGGTCTGATCACTGACACAACATTGATGTTAAATATATTGATGTAAAAAACATTGATGAGAAAATATAGACAACAAAAATATCGACTCCTATACCTAAACAGCTAAGTACAAAAATATTGACAAAAAAATATTGAAATAAAAAATTATAATGTATAAAATATCGACTTTTATATGAATATAAAATAAAAAATGATATATGAAATATATTAATTATTAAATATAATTTTAACAAAATAAAATAAATGCAATATGCATTTTAATAAAAGATAACCAAAAAAACAATATATAAATATTTTTACAATAATTAATGAACTATTAGTTTTAATTTATGTTAAGAGTTCAAAATATTATAAAAAATAACAATAACAATATATATATATATATATATATATATATATATATATATATATATATATATATATATATATATATATATATATATATATATATATATATATATATATATCCGCAACTCCATTCACCTGGTCGTTCGAACACTGCAGCGGGTGCCTCCGTCAGGTGGGTGAAACCTTCTTGCCTCGCTAGCACAGTAACACACGGAGCACTTCGGGACAAATCAACATGTGGCTTTATTTCGGCAAATGCATTTCGGTATTTTTAACCTTCTTCAGTGCCTGGCCTCTCGTTAGTCCTCTGCTCAGCCCCCAAATTTGACAAGCTTCTAATCACCTCATTGGCGGGGCTTCAATTGGTTCAAAGCGGCAGTTCCTCCAATAGGAAACAAGAACGGAAGCGACGTGAACTCCATGTTCCATAATACACCAATAATTGTTTTTCGTTCTTGTTATTGAATAATTTGAACAACATTCCTGTCGCTTTGCTCGATGTGAAGCCCTTTGCTTTCTTGTCGGATTTGAGCAGGTTCCCCTCGCTTCCCGCTGATGACAACAAACACAGACGCTTGTGGGTGACCCTCCTATGACCGGAGCACCCCAGGCTTGACTAGTCCGCGTCTTCCGACACCAAGCGCTGGTTTAGCGGGGGTTCAAACATACCAATTCATATCCGCAACTCCATTCACCTGGTCGTTCGAACACTGCAGCGGGTGCCTCCGTCAGGTGGGTGAAACCTTCTTGCCTCGCTAGCACAGTAACACACGGAGCACTTCGGGACAAATCAACATGTGGCTTTATTTCGGCAAATGCATTTCGGTATTTTTAACCTTCTTCAGTGCCTGGCCTCTCGTTAGTCCTCTGCTCAGCCCCCAAATTTGACAAGCTTCTAATCACCTCATTGGCGGGGCTTCAATTGGTTCAAAGCGGCAGTTCCTCCAATAGGAAACAAGAACGGAAGCGGCGTGAACTCCATGTTCCATAATACACCAATAATTGTTTTTCGTTCTTGTTATTGAATAATTTGAACAACATTCCTGTCGCTTTGCTCGATGTGAAGCCCTTTGCTTTCTTGTCGGATTTGAGCAGGTTCCCCTCGCTTCCCGCTGATGACAACAAACACAGACGCTTGTGGGTGACCCTCCTATGACCGGAGCACCCCAGGCTTGACTAGTCCGCGTCTTCCGACACCAAGCGCTGGTTTAGCGGGGGTTCAAACATACCAATTCATATCCGCAACTCCATTCACCTGGTCGTTCGAACACTGCAGCGGGTGCCTCCGTCAGGTGGGTGAAACCTTCTTGCCTCGCTAGCACAGTAACACACGGAGCACTTCGGGACAAATCAACATGTGGCTTTATTTCGGCAAATGCATTTCGGTATTTTTAACCTTCTTCAGTGCCTGGCCTCTCGTTAGTCCTCTGCTCAGCCCCCAAATTTGACAAGCTTCTAATCACCTCATTGGCGGGGCTTCAATTGGTTCAAAGCGGCAGTTCCTCCAATAGGAAACAAGAACGGAAGCGGCGTGAACTCCATGTTCCATAATACACCAATAATTGTTTTTCGTTCTTGTTATTGAATAATTTGAACAACATTCCTGTCGCTTTGCTCGATGTGAAGCCCTTTGCTTTCTTGTCGGATTTGAGCAGGTTCCCCTCGCTTCCCGCTGATGACAACAAACACAGACGCTTGTGGGTGACCCTCCTATGACCGGAGCACCCCAGGCTTGACTAGTCCGCGTCTTCCGACACCAAGCGCTGGTTTAGCGGGGGTTCAAACATACCAATTCATATCCGCAACTCCATTCACCTGGTCGTTCGAACACTGCAGCGGGTGCCTCCGTCAGGTGGGTGAAACCTTCTTGCCTCGCTAGCACAGTAACACACGGAGCACTTCGGGACAAATCAACATGTGGCTTTATTTCGGCAAATGCATTTCGGTATTTTTAACCTTCTTCAGTGCCTGGCCTCTCGTTAGTCCTCTGCTCAGCCCCCAAATTTGACAAGCTTCTAATCACCTCATTGGCGGGGCTTCAATTGGTTCAAAGCGGCAGTTCCTCCAATAGGAAACAAGAACGGAAGCGGCGTGAACTCCATGTTCCATAATACACCAATAATTGTTTTTCGTTCTTGTTATTGAATAATTTGAACAACATTCCTGTCGCTTTGCTCGATGTGAAGCCCTTTGCTTTCTTGTCGGATTTGAGCAGGTTCCCCTCGCTTCCCGCTGATGACAACAAACACAGACGCTTGTGGGTGACCCTCCTATGACCGGAGCACCCCAGGCTTGACTAGTCCGCGTCTTCCGACACCAAGCGCTGGTTTAGCGGGGGTTCAAACATACCAATTCATATCCGCAACTCCATTCACCTGGTCGTTCGAACACTGCAGCGGGTGCCTCCGTCAGGTGGGTGAAACCTTCTTGCCTCGCTAGCACAGTAACACACGGAGCACTTCGGGACAAATCAACATGTGGCTTTATTTCGGCAAATGCATTTCGGTATTTTTAACCTTCTTCAGTGCCTGGCCTCTCGTTAGTCCTCTGCTCAGCCCCCAAATTTGACAAGCTTCTAATCACCTCATTGGCGGGGCTTCAATTGGTTCAAAGCGGCAGTTCCTCCAATAGGAAACAAGAACGGAAGCGGCGTGAACTCCATGTTCCATAATACACCAATAATTGTTTTTCGTTCTTGTTATTGAATAATTTGAACAACATTCCTGTCGCTTTGCTCGATGTGAAGCCCTTTGCTTTCTTGTCGGATTTGAGCAGGTTCCCCTCGCTTCCCGCTGATGACAACAAATACAGACGCTTGTGGGTGACCCTCCTATGACCGGAGCACCCCAGGCTTGACTAGTCCGCGTCTTCCGACACCAAGCGCTGGTTTAGCGGGGGTTCAAACATACCAATTCATATCCGCAACTCCATTCACCTGGTCGTTCGAACACTGCAGCGGGTGCCTCCGTCAGGTGGGTGAAACCTTCTTGCCTCGCTAGCACAGTAACACACGGAGCACTTCGGGACAAATCAACATGTGGCTTTATTTCGGCAAATGCATTTCGGTATTTTTAACCTTCTTCAGTGCCTGGCCTCTCGTTAGTCCTCTGCTCAGCCCCCAAATTTGGCAAGCTTCTAATCACCTCATTGGCGGGGCTTCAATTGGTTCAAAGCGGCAGTTCCTCCAATAGGAAACAAGAACGGAAGCGGCGTGAACTCCATGTTCCATAATACACCAATAATTGTTTTTCGTTCTTGTTATTGAATAATTTGAACAACATTCCTGTCGCTTTGCTCGATGTGAAGCCCTTTGCTTTCTTGTCGGATTTGAGCAGGTTCCCCTCGCTTCCCGCTGATGACAACAAACACAGACGCTTGTGGGTGACCCTCCTATGACCGGAGCACCCCAGGCTTGACTAGTCCGCGTCTTCCGACACCAAGCGCTGGTTTAGCGGGGGTTCAAACATACCAATTCATATCCGCAACTCCATTCACCTGGTCGTTCGAACACTGCAGCGGGTGCCTCCGTCAGGTGGGTGAAACCTTCTTGCCTCGCTAGCACAGTAACACACGGAGCACTTCGGGACAAATCAACATGTGGCTTTATTTCGGCAAATGCATTTCGGTATTTTTAACCTTCTTCAGTGCCTGGCCTCTCGTTAGTCCTCTGCTCAGCCCCCAAATTTGACAAGCTTCTAATCACCTCATTGGCGGGGCTTCAATTGGTTCAAAGCGGCAGTTCCTCCAATAGGAAACATATATATATATATGCAGGTACTGGATCCCACCAATTAGAAGGAAACAGAGACGGCACACCAGGAAATCTTGCACAAACCCTTTATTGTGCACTCGTTAACCCAAGTCGAGTGCACAATAAAGGGTTTGTGCAAGATTTCCTGGTGTGCCGTCTCTGTTTCCTTCTAATTGGTGGGATCCAGTACCTGCAGACATTAAGGTAGCGGCTGCTGCTACCGACGGCATCAGCGTTGACTGGTCGAGGGTCGTTCGAGCAGCAGTGTGAACATATATATATATATATATATATATATATATATATATATATATATATATATATATATATATATATATATATATATATATATATATATATATATATATATATATATATATATATATATGAGAAAGAGTTGCCCCTGGGTGGGATGCACTTACAGGTAGGAATTAATACCAACGCAAGGGCGCAACCCGCAAACAAAGTCCTTTTCCTGCCAGGCGCGTTTCGGGCCAACGCCCTCTTCAGTGGCAGACCATGTGACATGGCGGCAAGCGGCAAGCACCAGTAAATACCCACAGTAATTATACGCAGGTGTAACACCTGAAGCAATGCTTTCTGGGACTAGTGGTTTAGTAGAACCCAAGTGGGTCGCCGCCGCCATTCACATGCAAAAAAGTATAACAAGCATTTGCATTGCAATAGGTCTCGCATTAGGAAAGTTTGAGCTATTCGTCTTGTAAATGACAATTTTTTTATTTATGTGTTGGTTTTGAAAATAGCTAAATTAATAGCTTTGTCATTTACAATGCCAATAGTTAAACTTTCGCAAATGTGACACCTACAGCATTTCTAATGCAACATATGTTGTATTTACGTGACTTAGATGTATTGATATTACAAATAACAATGACTTTACATTTTTTTAAATAATTAATACTTAAATAAAAGTGATTGTAATTTATAATGGCAATAGCTTAAACTTTTGTAAATAACTTTTGTGAAGATTATGTTCAGTGTATTTTATTTTGACAAAAATCCAAGAACAGAAGTGAAATATTAACATCTTTTTGTGGCATTTGTAATAAAGCTTGATACATTGAGAGAACATGTTTGAACCAGTTGTTGTTGAATGGTTGCACAGATTGATGCTGGGGTGGCGCTGAGTGATGCTGTGGTGGTGCTGAGTGGTGCTTTGGTGGTGCTGAGTGGTGCTGTGGTGGTGCTGAGTGATACTGGGATGGTGCTGAGTGATGCTGGCGTGGGGCTGAGTGATGCTGGGGTGGTGCTGAGTGGTGCTTTGGTGGTGCTGAGTGATGCTGTGGTGGCGCTGAGTGGTGCTGTAGTGGCGCTGAGTGGTGCTGTAGTGGCGCTGAGTGGTGCCGTGGTGGTGCTGAGTGATGCCGTGGTGGTGCTGAGTGATGCTGTGGTAGTGCTGAGTGATGCTGTGGTGGTGCTGAGTGATGCGGTGATGATGCTGTGGTGGTGCTGAGTGGTGCTGTGGTGGTGCTGAGTGATGCTGGGGTGACGCTGAGTGATAATGTGGTGGTGCTGAGTGGTGCTGTGGTGGTGCTGAGTGGTTTTGTGGTGGTGCTGAGTGATAATGTGGTGGTGCTGAGTGATAATGTGCACCTAGATGCATCCAGAGTCCGCAGATATGCAAGATGTCTTCCAACTGCTGTGGGTTTCATGTAGCAGACAGGGTTGGCACATTTCCCACAGAAAAATACCAGCTATTTGTTTAACAGTTTGTGCTGACCCAGGCATGATGCTTAAATGGGACTTTATATAAAATCGTCGATATTCAATCAAAACATGGCCTTGCTGCCTTTGTTTACTTTAACTATCAGTCATCAATCATTAAGGGAGCTCCCAAACACACTTTGAAGCGCTTTCTGCATATATTTGCTATTTTAAGTAGGTACTGATGAGAGAACAAAATAGCTGTAGGTATTTTTCCTACTTTTTGCACCGGCCGGGACCTTAAGATACCGGAGATGCAGGTGAGACCCCACTCGGTGGGATAGATAGTAGCAATACACGTCCTTACATTTTGCTTCAAAGTCATTATTTGCTGTTGAGTTGAGTGATTATGTCGGAATTATTTTCTCACATTGCTTCACAGCAGCTGCTGGTGCTTAGTTCACTCTGCCTGGAGCTTATCAACGGAGTGTGGCGCTGCCAGTTTGAAAGGAGTTATGCTTTTTTCACTGCACAATGCAGTCGCTCTATAACAGCCTTACTGCTGTCCTAGCGCCTCGAGACCCTAATGGGTGATTAGCCGCGCTCTATAAGAACCTGGATTGATTTACTGATCCTTTGAAACTCCCACTTATAATGTAATAGACAAACTGTGAACAATGCAACTTGAAGGCCGGGATCAGATAGGTTGTGGTGTTAAAGCCTAGGTACACGCCTGTTGGTTGCAGCCTGGAGACGCATGGTTTTGGATTCAAGCCTTGGTTTGCGAAGGGCCGGTGTCTGCTCACGGGGTGAGATGCCCCCTTTCAACAAGAGGAATTCGGATCGGTAGGGGAGGTATACATCTTTACCACTTACGTAATCACAAAAAATAGAACACATTGGGACATAAGAGTATGTGCTTATGAAACTCAGAGTCAGGGGAATACTATAGTCAGTAAGAGTGTGTGTGTGAGAGGGAAGGGGGGCAGGTTTCCCAATAGTCACGCAGTCACATAATATTATGACACATTATACGACAAGCAGGGGCGCCCGAGAGTGGCTTAAGGAGCAGCGGACGGGAGAGGAATTCGGATCGGTAGGGGAATAAGTGAGAGAATACACGTTATTTTGTGAAACAGCCAACATTTTTCAAGTCGTCCCTAACAGGAAGAGGCAGCGAGTGTGTGCTGTTTGTCTGTGTGTGTAAAAACCCCTGGTGAACAAGCTCTTGGCATTGCTGTGGGGAGGGGGGAGGAGAAATACGACACGGACGTGAAAAGTGCGAAATGAAAGCCTTTGATGCAGCAGGGGGCGGAGCGGATCCCTTTCAAGTGAAGCTGGGGATGCAACAGATGGCTGGCTTTCATGTGCACGCGCTTTTTAGGTCAATGCGCTTTCGCATTGAGCTTGCTTTTCACGGGCACAGCATCAAATCGCCGATGGTTAAGCTCTCGTTAAGCCCCAATATCTCTCGCAAGCTCAATGCGCGCACTCATTGACAGGCTCGACCTAAAAAGGATTGCCAATGTCCCCGCAGGCACCCCGCAAGTAAAACGCACCCCCCGTACCACAATACGCTGCCCAAATGAGGTAGCTGTGGACCGGCAGTTTTTCCGCGGTAGTGCAAACCCGCGACCGGGCCGGCCGCTAACAAATGGAAGAAAGAGTTGACCCTGGGTGGGATGCACTTACAGGTTGGAATTAATACCAACGCAAGGGCGCAAGCCGCGAACAAAGTCCTTTTCCTGCCAGACGCGTTTCGGGCCAACGCTCTCTTCAGTGGCAGACCATGTGATATGACGGCAAGCGGCAAGCACCAGTAAATACCCACAGTAATTATACGCAGGTGTGACACCTGAAGCAATGCTTTCTGGGACTGGTGGTTTAGTAGAACCCAAGTGGGTCGCCGCCGCCATTAACATGCAAAAAAGTATAAAACGGATTGCCAATGTCCCCGCAGGCACCCCGCAAGTAAAAGGCACCACCCGTACCACAATATGCTGCCCAAATGAGGTAGCTGTGGACCTGCAGTTTTTCCGCGGCAGTGCAAACCCGCGACCGGGCCGTCCGCTAACAAATGGAAGAAAGAGTTGCCCTTGGGTAGGATGCACTTACAGGTAGGAATTAATACCAATGCAAGGGCGCAAGCCGCGAACAAAGTCCTTTTCCTGCCAGACGCGTTTCGGGCCAACGCCCTCTTCAGTGGCAGACCATGTGACATGACGGCAAGCGGCAAGCACCAGTAAATACCCACAGTAATTATACGCAGGTGTAACACCTGGAGAAATGCTTTCTGGGACTGGTGGTTTAGTAGAACCCAAGTGGGTCGCCGCCGCCATTTACATGCAAAAAATTATAAAAAGGATTGCCAATGTCCCCGCAGGCACCCCGCAAGTAAAAGGCACCCCCCGTACCAGAATACGCTGCCCAAATGAGGTAGCTGTGGACCCGCAGTTTTTCCGCGGTAGTGCAAACCCGCGACAGGGCCGGCCGCTTACAAATGGAAGAAAGAGTTGCCCCTGGGTGATATGCACTTACAGGTAGGAATTAATACCAACACAAGGGTGCAAGACGCGAACAAAGTACTTTTCCTGCCATACGCGTTTCGGGCCAACGCCCTCTTCAGTGGCAGACCATGTGACATGACGGCAATCACCAGTAAACACCCACAATACTTATACGCAGGTGTAACACCTGAAGCAATGCTTTCTGGGTTTAGTGGTTTAGTAGTACCCAAGTGGGTCGCCTCCGCCATTCACATGCAAAAAAGTATAAAAAGGATTGCCAATGTCCCCGCAGGCACCCCGCAAGTAAAAGGCACCTCCCGTACCACAATACGCTGCCCAAATGAGGTAGCTGTGGGCCCGCAGTTTTTCCGCGGTAGTGCAAACCCGCGACCGGGCCGGCCGCTAACAAATGGAAGAAAGAGTTGCCCCTGGGTGGGATGCACTTACAGGTAGGAATTAGTACCAATGCAAGGGCACAAGCCGCGAACAAAGTCCTTTTCCTGCCAGACGCGTTTCGGGCCAACGCCCTCTTCAGTGGCAGACCATGTGACATGACGGCAAGCGGCAAGCAGCCAGTAAATACCCACAGTAATTATACGCAGGTGTAACACCTGAAGCAATGCTTTGCTGGGACTGGTGGTTTAGTAGAACCCAAGTGGGTCGCCGCCGCCATTCACATGCAAAAAAGTATAAAAAGGATTGCCAATGTCCCCACAGGCACCCCCGCAAGTAAACGGCACCTCCCGTACCACAATACGCTGCCCAAATGAGGTAGCTGTGGACCCGCAGTTTTTCCACAGTAGTGCAAACCCGCGACCGGGCCGGCCGCTAACAAATAGAAGAAAGAGTAGCCCCTTGGTGGGATGCACTTACATGTAGGAATTAATACCAACGCAAGGGCGCAAGCCGCGAACAAAGTCCTTTTCCTGCCAGATGCGTTTCGGGCCAACGCCCTCTTCAGTGGCAGACCATGTGACATGACTGCAAGCGGCAAGCACCAGTAAATACCCACAGTAATTATACGCAGGTGTAACACCTGAAGCAATGCTTTCTGGGACTGGTGGTTTAGTAGAACCCAAGTGGGTCGCCGCCGCCATTAACATGCAAAAAAGAATAAAAAGGATTGCCAATGTCCCCGCAGGCACCGCGCAAGTAAAAGACACCCCCGTACCACAATACACTGCCCAAATGAGGTAGCTATGGACCTGCAGTTTTTCCGCGATAGTGCAAACCCGGGATCCGGGCCGGCCGCTAACAAATGAAAGAAAGAGTTGCCCCTGGGTGGGATGCACTTACAGGTAGGAATTAATACTAACGCAAGGGCGCAAGCCGCAAACAATGTCCTTTTCCTGCCCGACGTGGTTCGAGCCAACGCCCTCTTCAGTGGCAGACCATGTGACATGACGGCAAGCGGCAAGCACCAGTAATTACCCACAGTAATTATACGCAGGTGTAACAGCTGAAGCAATGCTTTCTGGGACTGGTGGTTTAGTAGAACCCAAGTGGTCGCTGCCGCCATTCACATGCAAAAAAGTATAAAAAGGATTGCCAATGTCCCCGCAAGTAAAAGGCACCTCCGTACCACAATACGCTGCCCAAATGAGGTAGCTGTGGACCCGCAGTTTTTCCACGGTAGTGCAAACCCGCGACCGGGCCGGCCGCTAACAAATGGAAGAAAGAGTTGCCCCTGGGTCGGATGCACTTACAGGTAGGAATTATTACCATCGCAAGGGCGCAAGCTGCGAACAAAGTCCTTTTCCTGCCAGACGCGTTTCGGGCCAACGCCCTCTTCAGTGGCAGACCATGTGACATGACGGCAAGCGGCAAGCACCAGTAAATACCCACAGTAAATATACGCAGGTGTAACACCTGAAGCAATGCTTTCTGGGACTGGTGGTTTAGTAGAACCCAAGTGGGTCGCCGCCGCCATTCACATGCAAAAAAGTATAAAAAGGATTGCCAATGTCCCCGCAGGCACCCCGCAAGTAAAAGGCACCTCCCGTACCACAATACGCTGCCCAAATGAGGTAACTGTGGACCCGCAGTTTTTCCGCGGTAGTGCAAACCCTCGACCGGGCCGGCCGCTAACAAATGGAAGAGAGTTGCCCCTGGGTGGGATGCACTTACAGGTAGGAATTAATACCAACGCAAGGGCGCAAGGCGCGAACAAAGTCCTTTTCCTGCCAGACGTGTTTCGGGCCAACGCCCTCTTCAGTGGCAGACCATGTGACATGATGGCAAGCGGCAAGCACCAGTAAATACCCACAGTAATTATATGCAGGTGTAACACCTGAAGCAATGCTTTCTGGGACTGGTGGTTTAGTAGAACCCAAGTGGGTCACCGCCGCCATTCACATGCAAAAAAGTATAAAAAGGATTGCCAATGTCCCCGCAGGCACCCCGCAAGTGAAAGGCACCTCCCGTACCACAATACGCTGCCCAAATGAGGTAGCTGTGGACCCGCAGTTTTTCCGCGGTAGTGCAAACCCACGACCGGGCCGGCCGCTAACAAATGGAAGAGAGTTGCCCCTGGGTGGGATGCACTTACAGGTAGGAATTAATACCAATGCAAGGGCGCAAGCCGCAAACAAAGTCCTTTTCCTTTCCTGTATAGTACGGAAAGTGTTGTACAGCTTGCGGGAACATCGGCAATCCTTTTAAAACTTTTTTTGAATGTGAATGGCGGCGGCAACCCACTTGGGTTTGACTAAACCACCAGTCCCAGAAAGCATTGCTTCAGGTGGTACACCTGAGCACAATTATTGTTGGGATTAACTGGTGTTTGTAGCTTGCCGTCATGTCACATGGTCTGCCACTGAAGAGGGCGTTGGCCCGAAACGCGTCTGGCAGGAAAAGGACTTTGTTCACGGATCGTGCCCTTACTTTGGCATAAATTCCTACCTGTTAGTGCATTCCACCTAGAGGCAACTCTTTCTTCTTTTTGATGGCTGCCAGCCCGGTGGCGGGATTGCAGTACCGTGAAAAAATTGCGGGTCCACAGCTACCTTAATTGGGCAGGTAACTGTGGAACAGAAGGTGCCCATTATCTGCGGGGTGCTTGCGGGAACATCGGCAATCCTTTTAAAACTTTTTTTGAATGTGAATGGCGGCGGCGACCCACTTGGGTTTGACTAAACCACCAGTCCCAGAAAGCATTGCTTCAGGTGGTACACCTGAGCACAATTATTGTGGGGATTTACTGGTGTTTGTAGCTTGCCGTCATGTCACATGGTCTGCCACTGAAGAGTGCGTTGGCCCAAAACGCGTCTGGCAGGAAAAGGACTTTGTTCACGGCTCGTGCCCTTGCTTTGGCAAAAATTCCTACCTGTTAGTGCATCCCACCTAGGGGCAACTCTTTCTTCTTTTTTATATATATATTATATATATATATATATAATCTTTACCAAAAGTTTGCTCCGTACCGCTACAGGTGGCCCCGTGGGAGGTGGCGCGCACTCCGGCCGAGCACGCCGGTAATTCAATTCAGCAGAGAAAGTTCCAAAATCGCAAACGCTCTCAGAAATTAACACGCCACGCCAGGCTTCACAATCCAAGGGTGTTTATTCACACCTACAACATGTTTCGGCTTGAGGACGTGAACAAGGCTTGTCCTCAAGCCGAAAAATGTTGTAGGTGTGAATAAACACCCTTGGATTGTGAAGCCTGGCGTGGCGTGTTAATTTCTGAGAGCGTTTGCGATTTTGGTACTTTCTCTGCTGAATATATATATATATTGGAAACGCGTCTGTCCTGAATAAACTTGCCCTGTGAATACGAGCTGTGCCGTGCTTGCGAGTGCTTTTTTCTTCCTATGACCCGGCTGGGCATTTTTAGGATTTTGGAGCTTCGATATATATATATATATATATATATATATATATATATATATATATATATATATATATATATATATATATATATATATATATAAATGATTTAAAATATAAACAATCCAAAAATATATCATAAATTAAGACATTAAACTATTAAAAAATATATTAGCTTAAATTTAAAACTACAATTAGTTCAACACTAGGGAAAGTGTTGGATAGCAAAGGGGTCAAAATACCTATTCCCCCTCCACTGAGTGCAAAAGTAGGATACGAGTTTAAAAGAGAAGAAATTACATTTAATATTCCAACTCCAGTGAGTGCAACAGTAGGGAAAGTATTGGATAGCGGAGCGGTAAAAATTACTATTCCCACTCCAGTCAGAGCAACAGTAGGGAAAGTGTTGGATAGCAGAGAGGAAAAAAATACTATTCCCACTCCAAATAGTGCAACAGTACGGAAAGTGTTGTACAGCGGAGGGTTGAAAAATACTACTCCCACTCCAAAGAGTGCAACAGTAGGGAAAGTGTTGGATACGAGAGGAATACAAATTATTATTCCCACTCCAAAGAGTGCAACAGTGGGGAAAGTGTTGGATAGCGGAGGGGTAAAAATTACTATTCCCACTCCAGTGAGAGCAACAGTAGGAAAAGTATTGGATAACGGAGAGGAAAAAAATACAATTCCCATTCCAAATAGTGCAACAGTACAGAAAGTGTTAGATAGTGAAGAGGTAAAAAATACTACTCCCACTCCAAAGAGTGCAACAGTAGCAAGAGTGTTGGATAGCAGAGGAGTAAAAATTACTATTCCCACTCCAGTGAGTACAACAGCAGAATAAGTGCTGAATAGCGGAGGGTTAAAAATTACTATTCTCACTCCAGTGAGTGCAATAGTAGGGAAAGTGTTGGATAGCGGAGGAGTAAAAATTACTAATCCCACTCCGGCGAGTGCATAAGTAGGGAGAGCGCTGGATAGCGGGGAGGTAAAAATTACTATTCCCACTCCGAAGAGTGCATTAGTGGAGAAAGTGTTAGGTAGTGGAGGATAAAAATTACTATTACGACTCCGGTAAGTGTAACAGTAGTGAAAGTATTGGATAACAGAGGGGTAAAAATTACTATTCCCACTCCGGGGAGTGCAACAGTAGGGAAAGTGCTGGATAGCGGGGAGGTAAAAATCACTATTCCCACTCCAAAGAGTGCAATAGTAGAGAAAGTGTTGGATAGCGGAGGGGTAAAAATGACTATTCCAACTCCAATGAGTGCAACAGTAGGGAAAGTGTTGGACAGCGGAGGGGTAAAAATTACTATTCCCACTCTGGTGAGTGCAGCAGTAGGGAAAGTGCTGGATAGCGGGGAGGTAAAAATTGCTATTCCCACTCCAAAGAGTGCAATATTAGAGAAACAGTTGTATAGTGGAGGGGTAAAAATTACTATTCCAACTCCGGTGAGTGCAACAGTAGGGAAAGTGTTGGATAGCGGAGGGGTAAAAATTACTACTCAAACCCCGGTGAGTGCAACAGTAGGGAAAGTGCTGGATAGCAGGGAGGTCAAAATTACTATTCCCACTCCATAGAGTGCAATAGTAGAGAAAGTGTTGGATGGTGGAGGGGTAAAAATTACTGTTCCAACTCCAGTGAGTGCAACAGTAAGGAAAGTATTGGATAGCGGAGGGGTAAAAATTACTATTCCCACTCCAAAGAGTGCAATAATAATAATATTAATAATAATAAAGGAGCTTAGAGAGCGCCTGGTAACGCCTTCCCGGCGTGTCCCCGCGCTGTGGAGAGAAGAGACCTACCAGAAGTCAAGGAGCGGACCCCGATTCCTGCTCGGCACTATGTAGTGAATAGGTGAGTTTTGAGAAGACTCCTAAACCTGGACTCAGAGCTTTCCAGCCTAAGGCACTTCGGGAGTTTATTCCAGCTTTGT
This sequence comes from Lissotriton vulgaris, assembly GCF_964263255.1. NCBI lineage: Eukaryota > Metazoa > Chordata > Amphibia > Caudata > Salamandridae > Lissotriton > Lissotriton vulgaris. Next base: position 322,684 of record NW_028250111.1, read on the forward strand.
GCGGCTAGGAATCTGAAAGAGCGACCGCCCATCCTGGCTTTCTGAAACCTGGGAATAACTAACTGTCCTGTCCCTACTGATCTCAGCACTCTACCTGGCACATACCTGGTAACCAGATCTCCTAGATAGGAGGGTGCCTTCTGCCGGGGGATACGATGACATATGAGCAGGGATTTGAACAGGATCTGTTTCTTGATAGGAAGCCTGTGAAGGGCTGCCAGGGTAGGCTTGGAGGCCGCTCTTCTAGGTAATCTCATTACCAACCTAGCTGCTGCATTTTGTAAAACTTGTAGGCGGCCAAGATTCTTTTCAGACGCTCCCAAGTATAGCATGTTTCCGTAATCCAGGCGGGACGTGATAAGCGCTTGTGTCAACGTTTTTCTAGCCCCTAGTGGGAGCAAATCCAGTGTTTTATTTAAAGTTTTTTAGACACCAAAGCATTTCCCTACCAGCCGCCGAATATGAGCTTCATAGGAAAGGGTGGGATCCACCCATATCCCTAAATTCTTAGCCTCCTTACAAGGAGTGGGTGTGGTGCCTAGGCATTGAGGCCACCAGTTATCCGTCCAGCTGAGTGTGTTCCCGCCTACCACCATCACCTCGGTCTTTCCTCCATTTAACTTTAGGCAGTTTTTATTCATCCAGGAAGCAAGCTCCTGCATGTATGCCCTAAAGTTGGAGGCCTCAGCCGAGGGAGCCTGGGATAGTGATATCAACAACTGGGTGTCATCAGCATAAGAGACTAACTCCACTCCATATGCCTGCACCATCTCAGCCAGGTTGGCCATACACAGATTGAACAGAGTGGGGCTCAGGGCAGATCCCTGTGGCACCCCCTGCTCTAGAGCAACCTCTGCGGATTGAAAGGAACCCCACCGGACCTGGAAACTCCAGCCCGTCAGGAAGGATTTCAGCCAGCCCAAAGCTGGGCCCGACACACCCCCCTTGTTCAGACACTGCAGCAAGGTGAAGTGTGCCACAGTGTCGAACGCCGCACTCAGATCAAGCATAATCAGTGCCATGGTGTGTCTGGCGTCCACTCCTTGCCTGATGGTCTCCGTGGCTCTTAGCAGGGCCGTTTCCATGGAATAACCCGCCCCAAAGCCCGATTGAGAGGGGTGCAGCAGATTAGCCCCCTCCAAAAACGACATCAGCTGGGTATTTCACCACCTTCTCAGCTACCTTGGCTGCATATGGCAGCAGTGAGATAGGTCTAAGATTTTCTAGGACGTCATGACTGATGTTGGGTTTTTTCCTAATTGGTAGGACAACCGCTCCCTTCCAGGCCCTTGGCAGTGTCTGGGATTCGAAAGAGGTCTCCACGACATATCTAATATAAGGCTCCAGAACCACCAGGCTACCTTCTAGCACCTAGGGCGGAGCTGGATCTTTTGGGGACCCAGATTTAATGCTGAGGCAGATGTTTTTCAGCGTTTCTGGAGGGGGGACTGTGAACTGTTCTAGTCTCAAACCCTCTTTACTGTCTCCCATCACTTCCTCAAAGACCAGACCGCTCTCAGGACAGCTCGAAAACGAGGCATAGATGTTCCTAACTTTCTGCGCAAAATAATCCGTTACTCTATTGCACTCAGCGACTGAATCGTTGCCAGGTGCATTGGAGATGGCCACCGTAGATATCTCTTTAAAGATTCTGAAAAGTTCCTTGGCGGAGTTCTCAGCCTCCCCTATTCTGTTTTTATAGTGAGAAGCCTTGGCCCCTCTCAATAGCACTTGATATTTCCTATGGGCTATTCTAAACAATTCCTTTTCCTGACTGCCCAGTCCCTTCCTCCAGCTCCTTTCTAATCTCTTGCATTCAGTCTTAGCTGTCTGCAAATCGGGGGTGAACTAAGGAGCCGATTTCCTAGGTCTAATGTCAGATCTCATCAGCCGTGGGGGAGCCACCTCATTGAGAGCCTTCAGGATGCGCTCATCTAATTTTTCATTGGCACTCTCACTATCAGCCCCTCCTGGAGGGCCTCCTTCCCCCAGCACCCTACTAAAGGCGTCCTGCGAGAAGGTCTTCCATTTCCTACAGGGATTATTCCTATGTCCCTCCTTCCGCAATTCTTCTGAAATTATGTTGATATTAAAAGGTATAGTGGTCCGACCATGGGACTGGAAACGCGTGCCCACCACCACCCCTCCCAACTGGCAAATACCGGATCTAACAGATGACCAAGCTTATGAGTGGGGGCACATGATTTGAGTTCCAGCTGCATAGTCTGCAGATCCTGTCTCAGCTCTGCAGCCTCCTTGTGCAAGGAGTCCTCCAGATGAAGATTCAGATCACCCAGTACAAGAAACCTACTCCACCTAACCGCCAGATGGGCAATCCCTTTTTGAAGACTCGTACTAAAATTGCCAAGCCCTCCAGGAGGACGGTAGATAAGGATCCCAGTAATGGAGGACTTAGGGCCTATCTTCAACCCAAAAAGACCTGCCTCGCAGTTATTTACCGCTAGTGGTTCTAAGCTGCATTCATAGGGTATCTTGCTAATAATTGCGATCCCGCCTCCCCTTCCCGTTGCTCTGTCTATCCTGGCTATAGTGTTGCCAGGGGGGAGGGCCTCTACTATGTCTGGGTCTGAGTTAGATCCCAGCCATGTCTCTGTCAGGAACAGTACATCGAGCCTTTCGTCTGTCAATTGCTTTCAAATCTTGATACTATGAATGCTTAGGGACCTGCAGTTCAATAGACCACCAAGGAGCGTCTTATTGCCAATCCCACAGTCCGGCTCTTTACTTCCCCTAAAGGGGCAGTGTATGCAGCTTCTCAGCTGCAATGCCCCCATGGAGTGTTCGCATTCCTTAATTACCAGTGGACAAAGTTGTAACAGTTCATCTATCCCGTAGTAAGTGCGATCTTGCTTAGTTTGAGCAGGGGTTTTGGCCCAGGCCCCCAGTCGGCCGCAGACGGCCGCAGACGGCCTCAGACGGGCTTGCCTTTGGCGCGCCTTCAGCGCGCCCGCTGCGCGCGGCCGCTGACCCACCCTCATTAAGTAGGGAGCAGAGAGGGGCAACTAGAGCGCTGACCTGTCTGCAGTGAGCCCGGAAGTGCTGGGCTCCTCCTCACCCTCCGCATCAAACGGCCAACATGGTCTCCTGCGCCATCTTATTGAAGATGGACAATATCTCGGCAGAGAGATATATTAATCGGCTGGGAGGTACGTGGTACAAGCTCTTAGAGGATTTGGCCAAGGATTTTGGGAATTACTGCCTGACACACAAATTATCGGTCACAGTGGAATACCTAACAGGGTCACTCATTCCTAAGGCGGACTGGCAGTCCAGACCCCTACAGGACTGAAGTGCCTGGAAGCTGGATCTGGCCATCTTTCAGAGCCTGATGACTCTGTTGGGTCCATGTCAGGTGGACCTCTTTGTGTCATGCCTTCATTGCCAGATTACCCTGTTTTTCAGTTGATGCCCGGATCCTCTGGCGTACGCAACAGATGCCTTCCCGCAAGATAGGAGCCTGTTCCTTGGTTATGCTTTTCCCCCATTTGCCATGATTACCAGGCTCAATGCACTGGTCCGGAGGCAATAGTCAGAAGTGATATTGGTTACAAAGCGTTGGAAATCTCAAATCTGGTATCCAGTTCTTCTGCAACTTTCAATGGATTTTCCAATCCAACTCCCACAGACTCCTCGTCTGCTGATGGACACCCGGGGCAGCTTGCACCATCTTGTTCGGGAGGGCAACTTCAACATCATGGGTTGGGGGATTACGGGGACATTGGGTAGTCCCAGACTTTTTGGGAAGGGCTTCCTCCCTTATCAGGAAGGCATGGGCAGAATCTACAGTCAAGTAATATAGGTCTTCTTCTAGACAGTGGTCAGGCTGGTGTGCGCGACAGGGTTTAGATCCATTGGGGGCCGATGCAGTCAACTACTTGTTGGAATTTGTAGACAAGGGTTTGGTCTACCACGCGATTAACATGAGTAGATCTGCATATCAGCAGGCCACATACCCATTCAGGAGGTCCCAGTAGGGGAGCATCCACTGGTATGTAGATTCAGATTGTTGAGAGGCATATGCCTGTAGTTTTCGCCTCTTCTGAGGTATTCGTCCTTGTGAGATGTTAATACCATGCTACGTCTTCTGCAATCTTGGCAGGATAATTCTTACCTTTCCCGTAAGGAGTTGGCAGGTAAGTTAGCGATGCTAATATGCCCAATTTTGTGTGAACGGGTATCTGATGACCGGGCCTTGGAGGTTACATCACATGTGTTCACAACGGAAGGGGTGACGTTCACAGTTGCTTGGCAAACAAATTCTAACACTAGAGTGGTTCAATATCCAGCCTTTCCGGGTTACCCGAAGTTGTGTGTAGTACGTTGTCTCATGGCATATGAAATGATGATTGAAGAATATCGACTTCCAGGGGTGTCGCAAATTTTTCTCTCGCTCAAGAAGCCTTTTAAAGCAGTGACAGCTGACATGATTGCCCATTGGGTGAGATGGCTGCTCCAGGAAGAAGGCATAGATACAGCGGCCTTCTGAGCTCATTCCACAAGGGGCCCCATGGCTTTAAAAGCCTTCGCCCTTGGTGGGAGTCTAGAGGACATCATATATCGTTAGGAGATGCAGAGCAAGGATTGGCATGTACTTGTTATAAAAGACGGTGGTAAGGCCGCCCAGGTCGGGAGCCATATAGCCAGGCAACGCACTGATAACCTAGATAGCTTCATCTAATATGAAGGGCTTGTCTAGGAATCACCAGTGACCCTCCTCAAGCCAAAGCAGCTGTACAAAGTTCAAATAGGAAACAAGGTCGGGAGGATGAAAGCAGCATGGACGTGTATAAGTCAGAGAAGAAGGAGGCAATCGCTTACTCTGTAGATTCCACCCCTGCATGCACATTCTGCTATCCGTCTGCTAATTCAACTGTGTAATCTCACCAGGGTTTACGCAGCAGGTTTGGCAGGGTCTTACCTGTCCTATATGCCTCTATGTATCGCTGTGTATGGGCCTCCCTTAACAAATAATGGGTTTCTCTATGTTCCACTTTGTCATACACTGTGAGTTTGCTACAAATGAACACTAGTGTTGATACCCTGTATGTGTCAAAGTATTGGAGTTCTAAAGCTCTGATCTCTATGTCTAGCCACCAACTCTCTATGCAGTGCCTGAAGTACACCAGCCTGCTTTCCTATGCACAGTGCAAACCCCCTGGATCACCACCATAAAGTCCTCCCACAATGTGGACAGAGAGGATACGGAGTACACAGTATGTTCGAAGTACTCCAGGATAACCATGCCCACTTCAGTCCGAAATACCTAGTGCTCAAATAGCACAAGCCAGTAAAGGCCAGCTGAAATCAAGCATTTTGTACTCCAGAGGGGAATTTCTAGCAGGACCTGGGCATGATTGGGCAGCATCCGCGGGAGGTGCAGAACATTGGTGGTGGAATCGTCATAGGTCAGTGTGATCATTGTCAGTCATTATGACGTGCAGTCGTGAAGCAGCATTCGAGTGCAGGTGTTGAGAGTCACTAGACCTGTCTACTAGCATCAAGCACTACATTAAAATCCCCTTCCCAGAGGATCGCCCCTGGTCTGACTCTCCCTGCCAACCTTTGCAAAGAAATGGGGATCATCATCATTGGGGCCATAGACTGATATTCATGTTCAGGGGTGGCCCAGTTGCGTGCCTGCTGGTATATCATATCGGCCCTGCTAATTGCATATGGCATGGCACATATGCCACTGTGCATCCTTACAAATCAGCACCACTCACAAGTAGTTAGAGTAAAATGCCACATGTTGCTCTTCAATCCAGCTTGCATGCAGGTGCGCCTGAGTTCCTTTTGTTAAATGCAACTCCTGAAGCAACCATATGTCAACTCTATGCTGTGCAAATATGCCAGCACATGCGACACCTTCCGCCAATCATTGAGCCCCCTTATGTGCCAGGGCACACATTTAATCGGTGACTTCTAGAAATATGACTGAAAGTAAAACATCTAGATACTCAGGCAGTGGCTGCTAGTAGAATAAGCAAGAGTCATTATGCTGAATGTCATCAAGGGGGAAAAGCAATCAAACACAGTAAAATGCATCTAGCATAAACATTACCCCAACAAAAATCATCTCCAACTTTGACCCCCAAATCTGGCCAAATATTACCATACCCCCAACACACAGACCCCAAATAACAGCCAAAGATGACAGTAAGTGATTCATACAGAGGGGGTGTCCAAGAGGCCCAACACTCTACCACCTGGATCAGACTGGGTGGCCAGAAAAAAGGAAGGAATAAGGGGGTTAAGGCTAGCCCGAGCACAGTGCCACGCACTCCCGCAATCAGAGACTCCACCACAAAGACTAATGTCTCTGGCAGTTTACCGTCTCTCAGTTCAGGGAAGAAGCATTAGGAGAAACAGCTACTTGCAGCTATATGGTGGTCCATCCATTCTCAGTCTCCAATCCAGCACTCATCACATCATTCGTTATTACTAAGATGTGGGGAAGGTGTGGGGGAGAGGAGTTGGCCTAATGGAAAGGGCGGTCGACCTCGAATCTGAGGAACAGGGCTCGAGTCTCGGCAATCGCGCTGTACATCCTGTGATTCTAGTCAAAGCACTTAATCTCCCCGTGTGTAACAAAAGAGGAATTTGTCCTCATTTAACGCAACTGGTGCTCATGTAAAGCGATATGATACCCGATACCTTCGGGTCAAGTTTGCGATATATAAAACTCTGTTAAAAAAAAAAAGAAAGGTGTCCTTGTCTTGTACCTCTGGTTGACAAAGGCAAACTGGTATCGACTGCAGGAATACGTCTGACAAAGTTGGAGGCAGTCTTTGGATCAGTAAAGTATTGTGTTTTCACAAAGTTGTGAATTCTAAGCTTCGCAGGTTAAATTAGAGTACTTAGTATCGTTTTTGTTTGCAGTGACCGTTATACTGGAAGAAAGTCCTGCCTGGTCACCTGCACAGCTAGCACAAAAAGTCATGGAAAGTGGGGCGAAGATTGACTGGCTCCTGTGGGGGCGGAGCTTGCCTGGCTCCAAGATGGCTGTGGCATAGTGTAGCTCCGACGATCTAGCCACACAATCCGAAATAATCCTACAAGCTGACACCACAACTTGCACAGTGTGCAACGACAGTCAGACAGACTCCATGTGCCTACCTCAGCAGGAGTTAAAACATCTGAAATTGTTGCCCGGACACCGTAGGGGGGCATACTGCGGTGTCTGGGCCTGCGAGAAGACAGCGGCTTACTGGTATGACTGTACTGCGGTGTCTGGGCCTGCGAGAAGAGAGCGACTTACTGGTATGCCTGCAGTGGTGTCCATATCCTGACTGCAGAGAGCCTCAGATGCTTGCGACTGATGTCAGCAATTGTTGTCGCCCAGGGCCGCTGCTCCAGTTGGCCTACTGCCCCATTTGACTGGGGAGGCCACCTGTGGCAATGAGAGTCAACACTCAGAGGACGTAGAAAGCAGACAAGAGACAGAGACACGGCCGCAGCGGTGTGGTAAATATAATTACCGTGCAATTTTTCCGTATAATTAATGACAGGTAAAAGAATAGCTCAATCAAATGAGAGGCAGAGTCCGTGGTATCTGAGTCATACGGGCTTTAATTGGAATGGCTCGAGCCATGGAAATCAGATCCATCAATACAAGGGTTCAGGAGGGAATATGCAATGATGGCAAAAGATGTCAACGATTTATTTACAGTACATAATATATATAGTAAAACTGTACAATGGTGATGGATACAGTAGGCGTGACAAGTGAAAAGAATAAGATAAGAACACATGTGCATAGCAAGAAGGCGTGTACAAGGGTGTGCACGGAGGCGTGTGCTGGAAACGTCACAGAAAGTGTCATAAGTGGGTGGGTGCGTAGAGGATTCTGCAGAGTCAGCAGAAACCTTTGACATGGGTGCGCGCGCAATTAGTATGACGTGTGATTGACGTGGGACTAGGGAAAGCTGGGGGCTTGACTTTAGCACTAGTAGAGGAGACAGAAGTCTGGCATGTCAGATCGACCTGTTCCTATAACATATCTGATATCTTGTGTTTGGAGGATGTTTAATCTGAAGTAAAAGGTCTCTCGGGCAGAGGCTATTCTATACTGAATGCTTATGTGTCTAAGTGTAATGCGCGGGGCCATGGGCCTACCATGGTAACAGGAGCAATGAATTACATGAAGGAGACAGGAAGGCTTGGCCCTTTGCTCTGCAGCCGGGAATATGTTTACCTATATCACTAGACTGGAATGTGTTTTCGAGGAGGCTGAACTGATAACTTGAAGGCAAAATACTGTTTTGGCAGGCAAGCCAGGCTGAGCCAGGCACCGCTTCGCTTGGCAGGAAGTAAGGCAGAGGTCAGGGATGCATCTCCATGCTGCAGCTTTCAGAGACAGAGACAGAAGTGGTTCGAAGGCAGAAATCAGGGCCTAGCTCGGCAGAGCCAGGAAAAACGTAAAAGTGTACCATGTAAAGACGTTGGCATGGCATGTTTAGAAACTGAATTATCGATCCATTCATGGTGGATCTGGTAGAGGACATGTTAACGTTGGACGCAAATGCATTTGCGTCTTCATATTCGGCCATGGAGGGAAGTTACATGTACTTTAAGCACGTACATGGAGACGTTGGGGTACACGTTAGGGGACATACTTGACCATAAAAATTTCAATTACCTCATTCCCTCCTTGTCCCCTACGTTCCCTTCAGGATATATCTATTTTCATGAGACCATCAATCTGTTCCTATAACATCATCTGCTCATCTTTTCTCATACGGGAACTGGAACGTGAACTAGGATGTGGAACGCAGGCTGTGGCACACAAGCCGCAAATTGCTGGCCCACATTGTAGACATAGACAACAACTGAATACTATGAGCAGTATGATTCCTAGGAATGACAGTAGTTTCCATCCCCAGGCTGATATTACACTCCAGAGCCAACCGGACCAAGTCCAGGTGCCTGGATTCTGGTGTATCTGATGAGCTATTTCGTGAAGCCTGGTTATAGCCTTGTATACTGATGGTGCGTTATTAGGAATAAACACACAACAACTGGATCCGATGACTCTACAAGCTCCGCCCCTATCGGCCAGGATGACGTCAAGGACAAGGCAGTTCTGAAGAACAACAAGTCTCATAGCAGACTGCTCCTCTGTTAAGTTACCCAAAGCAGAAGTAGTCTCATTCACTACTGCTTCAAGGGTTCTGGTTAATTTGCGTATCAGTTTACTATTTGAGACAGTGCCTAAATAAGGAAAGAATCCTTTATTGAAATCTACATATTGTTCCCATGTAGTTTCAGTCTGATCGACAATTGGGAGATCTCTCTTTTGTCTAACGTGAGTGAGGCGGGAATTCCTATGATAATCAGATGGGGCTAGAAAAACAGGTGGCAATAGGAATGCAATAAAACAAGTACCATCCCAGTCTAGAGGTAAACGTATATAGGCTGTCTGACCACAAATGAAATAGGAATGTCGGGAAGCTTTGAAAGTAGACTTGCCTTTATCACTGAATTCGACCACAGTAGTACAGTCACTGTGTCCTAGATGTACTGAACCATTCTTTCTGACGCATAATACACCTTTTACTGGTAAAACTGATATAGATGGCAAGTCTGAACTAGTCTCGGACTGAACATTTAGAATCATGAGGTTAAGTGTAAAATTACCTAATCCATACACTTCATTTTCTAGATCGGTCCCTGTCATTTGTGGAAGACCTTCCTCGTCTGGGAAACATGCTTTGTTCATAACTGTGTTCAGGTTTCCCCATATCCAATTGCCTTGGGAAACTCTGGATTCAGTGTCTAAAGAGGATATTAAACTAAACCATGCACCACAGGAACCATTATGTGTAAACGGATAAGGAAAGAGGGGCAGAGCTCCCTTGTAGTTCTGATAGGGAGGGAGTCGGCCACAAATCCAACAATTAGTAGCATTGTTGATCTGGTGAGAATGGTGTAACATACGGATGAATGTATTGTTGCGCAGCGCAAGTCGATAAGACAGTTCATGTGGAGGCAGAGCACGAAACGTGTGCTCTGCAGTGTCATTAGAAAAAGAATGTGCAATGGGAAAAAATATATGTAACATCCAACTTATGCAGATTATCGTAAGACTCAGAAAAAACATAACAAGTAACGTTAGAATGCAACGGCTTCGGAGACTTTTACAATATTTTCGTTTCTTGATCTCCTGTCTATCTCTCTCTCTATTGGGGTCTATCTTATACATGTCAGGAACCTGTCTAACCGCTTCACCCAGGAGGGGACTTAAACAATTAAACTGTCTGACTTACTAGACCTCAATTTTAATCTGTACTCCTGTTGCGGAGTTTTCTCTAACAGGGGGAGTTTAGTATCAGTGTCTGGAATGCGGCAGTCCTGGGAAACAGTCTTTGGCGGAAGGCCATAAAACTTCTTCACGTGGCTCGAATGTAGCCACCCTTTCCTTCCTTCGACTTTTACTGCAGTCCTTGTGGTCATCAAAACGATTTTAGGCTCCTTCCAGCGGGGATCCAGGGGGCTTGATCTGTCAAAGTTGTGGACCACGACGATGTCACCGGGAACAAGTTCATGCGGTTTCACCTCGGTGTTGTCTGGGAAGGCTGCCGCGACCTGTGAACGACATGATAGTAGTGCAGACATCAAGGAAGCAAGGTAATCTGTCAGCATAGAACTGTCAACATCTGTAATTTTACGGGGCATAGGCGTCCCCCACATATTAGGAGGCCTACCAAAGACCACCTCATACGGGGATAGCCCTGTCCTAGAATGGGCTACCATTCGCATATAAAAGAGGGCAACTGGTAAAGCTACCAACCAATCTACACCTTTCTCTGCACATACTTTAGCAAGACGGGTTTTCAGAGTCTGATTGTGTCTCTCCACGAGACCAGCTGCCTCGGGATGTCGAACACAGTGGAATTTCCATTGATAGCCTAACAGGAGTGAAACCTGCTTCATGAGCTCGGACGAGAATGGCTGACCGTTATCTGAATATACGACACGGGGCAAACCGTACCGAGGGAAAAATTCATGAACCAACTGCTTGGCAGTGGTTACGGCAGTGTAGTCTGGGACGGGATATGCTTCTGTCCATCTGGATAGGGCACATACAACTACGAGGACATACTTGAATCCTCGGCATCTGTCCATCTGGATATAATCCATCTGGAGGACTTCAAAAGGATGGTCAGGAGGATGAAATCCACCTCGTTCCACGGGAATACCTTTTCCTGGATTGAACTGACAACAGATCATGCAGGTACGCACTCTCTGTTTTGCTGCTGCTCGTAAATGCTTGTTGAACCAAAGGTTCTGTAAACTGTCTAACATGGCTTTCTCTCCTAAATGTGCTGGACTGTGTGCTGTGTTGATGATAACTTGAACCATAGAGTCGGGGAGAAACCATGTGGTTTTTCCCTTCGTCATCCATCCCTGTTCTGTCTGGACCCCTCCTTGTTCAGTCCATTTCTTGATTTCGTCTGGAGTAGCATGTGTCTGTATGTCGATTACATCTAGTGTGGGATCCCTAATTGTCATGCAATGTGTCAGTGAAGTTACGTCAGTCTTTGTCATATCAGTCGTATGAGTATGAGTCTGAGCTGTATGTTTCGCTGTTCGATCTGCCAGGTCGTTACCCTGGGAAATAGTGTCTGTGACTTTAGTATGTGCTTTGCACTTCATGATGGCTATGGCTGTAGGCAAATGTATTGCTTCTAACAGAGCTTGAATGAGGGGACCATGCTGGATCTTGGCTCCGTGAGAGGTCAAGAAACCTCTCTCTTGCCAGAGGACACCGAAGTCGTGTACGACTCCAAATGCATAACGTGAATCTGTGTATATGTTTACTTTAAGGTTCTTGGCTCGTATACAGGCTTGGGTCAGAGCAATGAGCTCTGCTGCTTGAGCTGACAGGGTGTCAATGCGATGTGTTTCTATGACTTCAGTTTCAGTGGTCACTGCATATGCGGCCACTAACTCTCCTGTGCTTGTTCTCATACATGAACCATCCACATAAAGTGTCAGGTCTGGATCGGGTAATGCAACGTCTGTCAAGTCTTGTCTGGGCTTCGTGATGGTGTTAATGACTTCCACACAGTCATGTGGAGTAGGGTCTGTTGTGCTTGACGGTAAAAGTGTAGCAGGATTTAGTGTATTGCAGCGTCTGATCTCTATGTGTGGTTGAAACAATGTCAACTCATATCCTGTCAGTCGTGCTATAGTCAAGTGCTGAGTCTGTGTTCTATTTAGGAGAACTTCCACAGAGTGTGAAACCTGTACTGTCAATTGATGTCCTAATACTATGGAATCACTCTGTCTTATTGCTAGAGCTGTTGCTGCAACTGATTTTAAGCACGCAGGCAAAGCCTGGGCTACTGGGTCCAATGTACTTGAAAAATAAGCACACAGTCTGTGTTTGTCTGCTTGAACCTGAGTGAGAACCGATAACGCTGTGCCATCGCGTTCTGTGACAAAAAGTGTAAAAGGTTTGCTGTAACATGGTGTTGCTAAAACAGGTGCTTGACATAAGGCTTTCTTTAACTCGTCAAAAGCTTGTGTATGTTCCTGAGTCCAGGGGAGAACAGTCGAAGACGCTGCCTCCTGGGTTGTCAACTGTATGAGTGGCTTAGCTAGATATGCATATTGGGGAATCCATTATCTGCAGTAAGAAGTGAGTCCTATAAAGGCTCGCACTTCCTTCTGTGTCTTGGGTTGTGGAAGATGTGCAATTAACTGGATGCGATCAGGTGTCAGCTGCCTACCCCACTTGGACAGCAAGTGCCCAAGGTATACCACTTGCTGGGCACAGAATTGCAGCTTCCCAGGAGACACCTTGTGTCCCTTGTCCGCCAGAAAATACAGGACTGTCAGTGATGCATGTTCACATTCTTGTTCACTTTGGGCGGTGATCAATAGATCATCGACGTACTGGAGTAGGGCAGTGTTAGCAGGCATGTGAATACTGTCAAGTTGTCGCTTCAATGCTTGGCTGTAGATGCTAGGGCTTTCTGTGAATCCTTGAGGGGCGCGTGCAAATTTGAAGCTACGGCCATTTAAACAGAATCCGAAAAGGTACTGGCTTTCCGGATCAATGGGGACACTAAAGAAGGCGTTCTTGAGATCGATTACAGTAAAGAACGTAGCCTCCGAATCAATAGCCGTCAAAAATGACGAGATGTCTGGGACCACTGGATACTGTGGTACAATACATTTATTTAATTCTCTCAGATCGATCACCAACCGATAGACTGGAGGTGCATTCGGATCAGTGCATTTAAGAATCGGAATGATAGGGGAATTACAAACATTTGAGTCGGTTTCTACAACCACTCCTTGTGCAATGAGCTCGTCAATGATTTTCAGTAAAGCCACTACAGCATCAGGTGGTAACTTGTATTGTCGTATTCGGGGTAGTACAACTCCTGGCTTGAGTGTGACACGGTATGGTGTAATGTGCATACAACCTACATCAGTTGGGCCTTGTGCCCACAAATGTGCAGGAACATTCTGTAACCTGGGATCAAAGTCTCTCAACACATAATGGAGTGGAGAAGTGTGGCTCACTGGTTAGAGCAGGCAGACCCTGAAGCTGAGGTCAGACCCGGGACCAGGGTTCAATTCCCGACGCGGCAGGGTCTTGAGCTCAAATGTCCATGGACTCGATAATTCTCGCTTCGGTGCCTGACCTAATCATGGGTTCACACTCTGCAACTCTGGGCATTAAGCTTGCTTAATCTCCACAACGGCCCCCCCGCGGCGGGATGCCTGGCTTTCACCTTGGGGATGCCCTGTAGGGGCTATCTCACAGGGAAAAGCCAGGACGGGTTCCCAAGGCAAGCGTGGAGATACCCCTTCGGGGGTCGATTCAGGCGCTATATAAGAAATATAATAATAATAATAATAATGGTCCTTAAAATCACGTAGAAACAACCTCACTCCTTCCGGAGAACAACAAATTACAGCTCCTAGAGCTTTTAGCGTTTTAATACCAAGCAAGTTTTCTGGACATGATTTCGTAAGTAACAAATCTGTAGTACGGGATAACGGACCAACTGCAAGGGGAACTAGTTTCGATACTTCATTAACAATGGGCTTTCCTGAAAATCCAAGGGAAACATTCTGTGAGCCTGAGAGGGGTGCCCCTGGAACCTCGTCATGACTAATGGTAGTTCTGCTTGCCCCTGTGGCAATCAAAAATTTTCTATCCTTTCCTAATACCTGACTATGTACATAAGGACCTTCTTGATCTACAGGAACCTCTATAAGAGGCAAGCCAACCTCCCTCTCTAGGCTGTTTCATGTATACTGCTGATAATTGGGGTAATCGGACTGTGCATACTGGTACATCTGCTGTGTGACATGTTGTGTTGTGGCAATGGGCTGGGGCTGTGGTACCTCTACGGTCTGTTGTGGAACCTGCATAGGCTGCACGTTCTGCGGAATATGTTGTTGGACCTGATCCTGTCTAGGTGGACGCGGTCTTTCTTTCGTTTTACCTGTAGCTATATTGTGTTTCAGAACTGTACATTCATTTATATAGTGACCTGGCTGTTTACAATAGTTGCATGTCCCTTTAACAGGAGCTGTCGGATTATTGGACTGTGTCGTACCCCTCTTCTGACCATCAGCTGGAACTGACTGAGCAACTAGTACTTTCATTTTTGTGTCTTTCATACGTCTCTGTTCATGATCATGTTCCTCCCTGATTCTGTTCTGGTGGTACTGTAACATTTGTAGCATTTGGGAAGGCGTATTTGCTTGCCACGTACTCTCAACTTTCAATACACGGTTCTTAACCTGGGGTAAGGAATTCTCGACTAATTTGGTCACAAAAAGGTGTGGGTATGACTCGCTACTTGTTTTCAGGCCACTATTAATAATAAAACATTTCTCGAATCTCGAATAAAAATCACTAGTGTCTTCGTCTTGTTTCTGTTTACAGGCTGAGATTGCATCCCAGTCTTCCTTTTTAGTTGTCAACAACCTTGGCAAAACCTGTACTAATAATCCTGGTAATGCTTTAGTTTTGTCCCCAAGACCTAAACCTGGGGTTCGTCCGTTTTCTTCGTTTTCTAATTCAGTCCAATTAGTCTTTTGATCTCCCACCTCCCATTCTTTTTCTTTGAGTTTCTCGTAAATACCGGCAGGCAATAATACTTTTAACATTTTCATAATATCGGGATATGTGTAATCTCCCATGAGTAACATGTCTTTTAATTCACGGTGAAACCCTGCTGGATCTTTATCATGACTAGGCACTATTTTCTTCATTTCCAATAATTCCATTTTACTTATGGGCGTGTATACAAATACGCGTTGAAGCGCACCCTCTGGAGTTGTCTGGACGGGATGAACTTCTCGTAAAGGATTCTGTATGTCTACGTGAAAAGGATGGCTTACCGGGGGTGGAACAGGAACAAAATGTGGAGTCAAAAATGCTCTGTATTTATGACGTTGTTCAAGAATCACATTAATCAAATCAGTACCTAGGCCTCTCCATCTATTCAGGAGTAATTCATCTAATATATTGTATAGGGGACCTGGATCAGAATGCTGACTCTCATATTGTCAGACTCCACGCTGCCGACTCCGTTTGATGCACATAGGACTCCACCTCCCGATCTCACCAACACGCTAGTAATAGTAACACAGCGTGTTCGAGCGATAGGGCGAGGGAAAAAACAGGAAACAGAACAAGGAAGGGACGGAAGGGGACTGCAGGGAAGGGACAGCTGGAAGACAAGAAAACAGTCACACAGGTTATTCAGATTCACCTTGAAACCCTATACTCAGTATAGTCTTACTAAATACGAGTGAAGTTTCACCTTTATGTAAAGAAGACTGCTCCTCCTCCTCCCTGTGTAGTTTTTTTATTCTGAATGTTGATGCACTTCTCCCTAGTCCCTGGGGAACACAAACACAGTTAATGACAAGCTCTATTTCTAGAACTATTCTATATGATACTGTAATCCTAGTAGACCTACCCTGCCTTGTAGTGAAAAGAATTCAAATCATAATCCAATACGTGACCCCACAACACCTCAGTGAATTCCGCACAATACTCTTCTCAGAAAGGTCTATTCACAACTATATACAGTTCCAACAAAGATCCAGGAAGGACACGGCGAGACGTAGCCTCCAACTACTGTCTCCCGCTCTCTAGTCACACTCAGTGTACTTTACTTGTCCCACTCCAAACACGGTAAGGTGTAGGATCTCCCCCCACTACCTTCCGCTTTGGCACTTGCAGCGGTAACCACTAGTGATTATTTTCGTAACGGCAGTACGCTGATTTGAATAATCCGCAGTACTCCGTTCTCACCAAACAGAAGTTCAATGTCCTTCCCTATCCACAAATAACAAACCAGGCTTCTTGATTCTTTGAGCCTGTATCCAGACAGCTTGAGCGCAATTAATTCTCAGCACACGCGTTAAACCTCACGCGTCATTCGGGGAGAATTACTCACGACTCTGGAGCTGCTTCATTCTTCAGCGCTTCCTCGTTGTCCCGGCTTCTCGCTCTCCCGCCTGGGAATACTAGCAACCTCGGCACTCCGGCGAGGGTTATGATAGTTCATGCGGCGCTGACCTTGCGCTGCCGTGGGGAAAATTATCATGAAGCGCCGTCCTCGCGCTACAAGGATGTTTAGAGACGACAGTTCACCAGCGCTTAGCTAATCCTAGCTAACGCGCACAAAACGAATCCAGAACCAGAATCTTCCTTTCAAGGAAGCCAAGCTCGCGCTCCTCACAGTCTCTCCCAACACTGTTGAAAGACAAAATCACGAACACCTTGCAGAGGGGCCGCCCTGCTTATATAAGGCCCCGCCTCCACACTAGAATTCTGGGAGATGTAGTTCCCAATTTGGGTGGCGCAGCTTGACTATCCTGACAGAATGCCCCCCTTCCTAGCGCCTTCTAGGGCCAGGCTTATTCGGAAACCTCCTGTGGAACGAACGCACCGCAGCAGGAGCGTGCACATCCGAGCTCAGTTCCCAGGAATCATCCTCCGCACTATATCCCTTCCAGGACACCAGATATTTCAGCCCTCTCCTACACCACTTGGCATCTTTGATACTCCTCACTTCATATTCCAAACCACCATCACATGCCACCGGAGGAGGGGCTACTCTGCGTGAAGTAAGGGCAGGTTTCAACAGTTGCACATGGAACACTGGGTGTATGCGCATTGACCCCGGCAGCTTCAACTTATAAGTCACGGGGTTCACCTGTCGCACAATGGCGTACGGGCCTATGTACCTAGGATGGAACACACTGCGCAACTTAAACCTGATGTTCTTTGTAGACAGCCACACCTTATCCCCCACCACATACTGGCGGCTCTCTATCCTGTGACGGTCTTCCCACTTCTTATACATCGCCTTCGCTTTGTTCAAATGCACCTGTACTCCCTTATGGACCCTTCTCAGCATCCTTATCCTGTCTTTCACCGCTGGCTGATCACTAAGATCTGCGGGGATGTCCACGGGCAAGGTATTAGCATCAAACCCGTAATTGGCCTTGAAAGGGGACATTCCCGTTGAGCTATGCCAAGCATTATTATAGGCCAGCTCCGCCATCCAAAGCAGGTCCACCCAAGACTCATGAGCTTCTTTGGAATAACATCTGAGATATTTCTTTAATGTTTGATTCAAACGTTCTGTTTGCCCATCAGTCTGGGGGTGGAAACTGGTAGATAAATGGGACTCTATCTTCAGGGCCTTACACCACATGCGCCAAAAACGTGCAATGAACTGTGGCCCTCTATCGGACACGATCACTCTAGGGATTCCGTGTAACCTGACCACATGACTAGCTAGCAACTGGGCCGTTTGACTGGCATTAGGGAGGGTCTTACAAGGGATAAAGTGACCCATCTTGGTGAGGCTATCTATCACTACCAACACGGCTGATGAGCCCTTATCTATTGGTAACCCTGACACAAAATCCAGACTGATATGCTGCCATGGTTGACGGGGGGTAGGCATGGGCATCAGTTTCCCTACTCTTTTGGTCGTCGTACCCTTGGCTCTAGCACACACCTCACAACGGGCCACCCACTCCGTAACATCCTTGCTCAGGTTTGCCCACCAGAAGTGCCTTTTGACTGTATCGAGAGTTTTCCTTATACCAGGGTGTCCTATCAGTTCCCCTTCATGACACCACCCTATGGCTCTCTGTTGCAATGGGGTAGTGGGTAAATACAACTTGCCCTGAAAGAACGGCAACCCGTCTCTCAATTTGCAATCCAGTCTGTCATGGGCCCAAGACCCCCATCCCCCCGGATACTGATGTTTCCTCACCTCGTCCAGAAAGGATTCTGCCC
Source organism: Lissotriton vulgaris (assembly GCF_964263255.1). Lineage (NCBI taxonomy): Eukaryota > Metazoa > Chordata > Amphibia > Caudata > Salamandridae > Lissotriton > Lissotriton vulgaris. The sequence continues at coordinate 341,003 of NW_028250111.1, forward strand.
TCACCACACACAACACCTTGCCTGATGGAATGATTGCCTGCTTCTCGTCCACACACACCCCAGGCATTGTCTGTCTAGATAGGGCATCTGCCTTCCTATTCTCGGACCCTGGGCGGAAAGTGACCACGAAATTAAACTCAGCAAAAAATAGCGTCCATCTCATCTGTCTTGCTGTCAGATGTCTAGCCGATGACATAAACTGTAAATTTCTGTGGTCTGTGTACACCGTAATGGTGTGCAGGGCCCCCCATAGATAGTGCCTCCATTCCTGAAAAGCTCTCTTAATAGAAAGCAATTCCTTTTCAGCTATGGTATAATTGAGTTCAGCCGAACTCAATTTCTTTGACAGGAAGGCCACCGGGTGCAACTGACCTGTTTGACTGTCCCTCTGAGATAATACCGCCCCTATTGCTTCATCCGAAGCGTCCGCCTCGACCACAAAAGGATGTTCTAAGTTGGGATGTGACAGCACCGGGGCAGTAATAAAGGAAGTTTTTAGTGTTTGGAATGACTCCCCTGCAGCAGTTGTCCACTCGAAAGGAACTCCTTTCTTCAACAGGTTTGTAATGGGCACGGCCAGCAAGGAAAAATGCAAAATGAAGCGCCGATAGTAATTAGCGAAGCCCAGGAAACTCTGGACTTCCTTCACATTTTTTGGTACCGGCCAATCTCTCACTGCTTCCACCTTACGCTCAGACATTTGCAACCCTGAGGGGCTGATCATCACCCCCAGAAACTCCACACTGTACACCCCAAACTCACATTTACTAAGTTTAACGAAGAGACGATGTTCTCTCAGTTTCTTCAGTACCTTACAGACATGTTCTACATGGTAACCCTCATCCATGGAGTACACCAGTATATCGTCGATGTAAACCACAACGAACATGTCAATAAATTCCTTCAATACATCGTTGATCAAAAATTGAAAAGCCGCGGGGGCATTACACAGCCCAAAGGGCATGACCAGATATTCGTAAAGGCCATACCGCGTCTTGAAAGCCGTTTTCCACTCATCCCCCTCACGCACCCGGACCAAGTGGTAGGCTCCTCGCAGATCCAAGCGAGTATAGATCACTGCCTCCCTCACTTGGTCAATCAGTACCGTAATGAGGGGGAGAGGGTAACGGTTCCGTATGGTATTTTTATTCAAGACGCGGTAGTCCACACATGCCCTCAGATCCCCATTCGCTTTAGCAATAAAGAAAAGTGGAGAAGCCGCAGGGGAACGGGACGGTCTTATGAAACCAATGCTTTCGTAATGATTGATGTATTCCTTTAAATGCACCGTTTCCGGAACAGATAAGGCATAAACCCGGCACGTAGGAATCACTGCCCCATCTATCAGATCTATCCGGCAATCATAAGGTCTATGCGGCGGCAGCTCCTCCGCTCGCCTTTCACTGAACACGTCCTGGAAATCTTCGTATTGTTTTGGAAGGGTCACCTCCTTCTCAGCGGCTGTAGCCACCATAAACTTCAAAGCCAACGCCTCAACCGGGGACGATACGTAAGGTACCAGGTGCTCTTTACAATACCCCGAAGTAAAATGCACCGTGCGAGATTTCCAGTCAATGGTAGGGTTGTGGAATGTAAACCATGGCATCCCTAGAATTATTTCATATTGCGGAGCCTCAATGATGTTCAGCTCCACTTTTTCCACATGCCTCCCCTCAGACACCTCAATAGACAACTCTACCTCAGCCGTTTTTTCCGTGATCAACCCTGATTTAATTGGTTGACCATCCACAGCTAAGACCTCCTCTGGGTTTCCTCTTGGTACTCTAGGAATCATTAAACGAGACACCAACCCATTGTCAACAAAATTTCCGGTAGCCCCGGAGTCCAGCATGACCATGACTTGATGTGCTTTGTTTTCACACTCCAAAGTCATAACCAATACTAGATGGGATTCAGTTTCCCCTATGCCCGAAGAGGACAAAGACGTAAGCTTCCAATCAGGGTTCTCCTCTGTGTTTGACAAAGGCACCGAACTTTCCTCGCCCTCCCTGGCAGTATTTGATACGGCTACTCTCTGATTCTTACTCCAAGTATTCGATGCTTTTGGTTTGGAAGGGCACTCTCTTACGTAGTGACCCTTCTTCCCACAATACATGCAGAGGCCTTTTACCCTCCTACTCTCTCTTTCTGTTTTGGACAGGGGAGGTCGGATAGCTCCTATCTCCATCGGCTCTATTCCTGCTTCTGCTGACCCCAAAGCTCTAGTAGGGAAACTCGCATTACGGTTATATCCCCTATCCCATTTTCTTCGATCCCCGCTTCTCTCAGTCAACCTACCATCCAACCTCATGACCAGATTCACCATATCTATACATGTCGTGGGCTGAGGATCTACATGAGCCACTGCGTCTTTCAATTCCTCCCTCAACCCCTGGTAAAACAGAGTCATTCTTTTGCCCTCCGGCCATTCAGTCTCGGCAATCAAACGATTAAACGTAGTTAAGTAGGTTATCAAATCACTCCTTCCCTGCCGCAGGGACAATAACTCCTTATCCGCACTGAAATTGGTGGCCCTCCTGTCAAAAACCTTCTCAAACTCTTCTCTGAAAGCTGTCCAATTGGACAGCATAGCATCATCACGTTTTATTAGCGGTACAGCCCAATTTGCCGCATCTCCCACTAAGTATGATATGGCAAACGCCACTCTGGAATGGTTATTGGGAAACGATGCAGGTTTACAAGAAAAATGGAGCATTATTTGCGTCATAAAGGCCTGCGTTTTGCTGGGATCCCCCCCATATCTCTCAGGGGTGGCTAACGGGATAGGCGGGGGAACCGTAACCTGTATCTGCGCAGGACCCGTAGAAAAAGGGTTCTTGGACAATTGCTCTACCCTGTCCTTAAGCAGAACAGCCTCTGCCTTTGAAGCCGCCAATTCCTGCTGAACCACCACCAAGGCCCTAAACACATCATCCAAGGTGGCCATATGTACTCCAAACAGACCCGGCAGAATGCAATTCGTGGGTTCGTGATTCTGTCAGACTCCACGCTGCCGACTCCGTTTGATGCACATAGGACTCCACCTCCCGATCTCACCAACACGCTAGTAATAGTAACACAGCGTGTTCGAGCGATAGGGCGAGGGAAAAAACAGGAAACAGAACAAGGAAGGGACGGAAGGGGACTGCAGGGAAGGGACAGCTGGAAGACAAGAAAACAGTCACACAGGTTATTCAGATTCACCTTGAAACCCTATACTCAGTATAGTCTTACTAAATACGAGTGAAGTTTCACCTTTATGTAAAGAAGACTGCTCCTCCTCCTCCCTGTGTAGTTTTTTTATTCTGAATGTTGATGCACTTCTCCCTAGTCCCTGGGGAACACAAACACAGTTAATGACAAGCTCTATTTCTAGAACTATTCTATATGATACTGTAATCCTAGTAGACCTACCCTGCCTTGTAGTGAAAAGAATTCAAATCATAATCCAATACGTGACCCCACAACACCTCAGTGAATTCCGCACAATACTCTTCTCAGAAAGGTCTATTCACAACTATATACAGTTCCAACAAAGATCCAGGAAGGACACGGCGAGACGTAGCCTCCAACTACTGTCTCCCGCTCTCTAGTCACACTCAGTGTACTTTACTTGTCCCACTCCAAACACGGTAAGGTGTAGGATCTCCCCCCACTACCTTCCGCTTTGGCACTTGCAGCGGTAACCACTAGTGATTATTTTCGTAACGGCAGTACGCTGATTTGAATAATCCGCAGTACTCCGTTCTCACCAAACAGAAGTTCAATGTCCTTCCCTATCCACAAATAACAAACCAGGCTTCTTGATTCTTTGAGCCTGTATCCAGACAGCTTGAGCGCAATTAATTCTCAGCACACGCGTTAAACCTCACGCGTCATTCGGGGAGAATTACTCACGACTCTGGAGCTGCTTCATTCTTCAGCGCTTCCTCGTTGTCCCGGCTTCTCGCTCTCCCGCCTGGGAATACTAGCAACCTCGGCACTCCGGCGAGGGTTATGATAGTTCATGCGGCGCTGACCTCGCGCTGCCGTGGGGAAAATTATCATGAAGCGCCGTCCTCGCGCTACAAGGATGTTTAGAGACGACAGTTCACCAGCGCTTAGCTAATCCTAGCTAACGCGCACAAAACGAATCCAGAACCAGAATCTTCCTTTCAAGGAAGCCAAGCTCGCGCTCCTCACAGTCTCTCCCAACACTGTTGAAAGACAAAATCACGAACACCTTGCAGAGGGGCCGCCCTGCTTATATAAGGCCCCGCCTCCACACTAGAATTCTGGGAGATGTAGTTCCCAATTTGGGTGGCGCAGCTTGACTATCCTGACACATATAGCATAATGATATGCTGGATCATGTACATACCAGCTAAACGTTGTTCAGTTGGAGTAAGACTCAAAAATGTTTGCGCTACTGAATCATCTTTATATACGCTGTCATTATCGGCCCACTGTACTGCGGACCGTGCTAGTTCTTGTTCACGCATTGTACTAAGTTCATTGTAACCTATTCTATCTTTCAGAATTTTATCAGTGGCCTGGAATAAATGTTCAAGAGAACATTTTTCTGGTATGGGAGTAAGAAAACGTCTTTTATTTTCTAGACGTATCGGTCTGTCGAAAGGCCTATCAAAAGAATACTGTTTAGGGAGTTTCACTCTACGTACGTATGCTATCGTCTCGGGGGGATCTCGCTCTTCTAACTCTGGATCCTCATTCTCTTCTTCGGTTTCACTCTCTTTCTCGGCTTCCCTAGCTTCCTTGTCTCTCTCGTGCATTACTATTATGTCTTTGCGAATCTTTCTGTACATGGCATCTATGCAATTCTGTTTATCATGTTTACAATCTGCAATATTATTACTCCATTTCATTAATGCGTCCATCTCTTCTTTGACAGCACCTGGCTGATCTCGTTCCCTTATCAAACAATTTATCAAAAACCGTAAGATCATACTTTGTGTCTCAACCTTCTGGTATGCCATGGCCTCGCGAATACTTCCTGGACCCTCTCCGGTTCTAATAAAGTGTTATATTTTATCTAGATGATTAGTCATTTCTGGTAAAAGCATCAAATATCCTGTAGCACGTCGTAGTCGTAAAGAGGCTAACATCATGTCTCCTTCCTGACCGGGAACTGGGTCATACCTACAATCTGTCAGATATTGTCTAAGGGTTTCGAGTGCAGCCGCTTTCGGCGTACGTTGCATTGCGAATTCTCTAGCTGTCATTCGTTTATGTGGAGGCGGGGTGTGAAAGCCTGAAGCGGAAGCGTGGGTATGACCTGACTGGGCAATGGCTACAGATGACGTAGCTGGTAAAGGAAACAATGGTAACGGATGTGCACTCTGTGTCACATCTGTCGCGAAAGGATTAAGGGGACCAGTAGTAGGTGGGACAGTAACAGAAGCTGAAGCAATAGGTGACGTCATAGGTGCGGGAAGCGTGACTTGGGAACGTGGAGGGGTCGTGGTTTGGACAGTAAGTTGAGCAGTCGGAGCAGACTGCTGTGCATTGTTAACGGGTGGTACGGGTACATTAGTATATGCTGGAGCTACATAATCATCTAAATAGCTAGAAAGGAAAATGTCTGCTGCGGTTTGTTTGTGACGGAGTTTAGTCGGAGCCAATGGTGGTGGCAAGTTACGTGGTATTTCCGAGGTTGCCTTGGGCAGGCCCTCGGCCAGAACTGGATACAGTCCTGTAATAAGGGCATTTCTCTGTCTGTCTTGTTGTTCTATTCTGACTCGTTCTCCTTCTTCTAGTAATTCTTTTTCTCTAGCCTTTTCGGATTCTTCTCTACTTCTCTCCGCTTTCCTGATTTCTTTTTCATTTCGTCTATGCGCTTCTTTACGCCACAATTCTATGGCATCTTTCTGAGATTGTCTGGCTTTCTTTTTCCACAATGCTTCTTCTACTCTCATGATGCACTCGGCATCCCATGTCCCTGTAACGGGCCATCTATGTTTCTCTTCCAGATCCTTTGTGTAGTCCACCCATAAGTCTAAGTACAGTATGGCATCTAAGCCATGTTTATGGTACATAAAATGTCCTGGAGTGTCCCTAGGTGGGACGGGAACTGCTTCTTCGAGTATCCCTTTCCTAGTTCCTATCTGACGTAATTTCGAGAACAGAGGCATGATTACATCTACCTGAACGCAAACACGATAAACACAGTAATAAAATGCAAACAATCATTCACACCACGATATTAAACACATTGAAACATTTCGGACAGATACTGTCTAGTACATTCTAAAACAAAATACTGGAAACCTCGAGAGATAATGCTAGAAGACCAGAATACTGAATCACTGAATTACTGGATTACTAGATGCACTGCTAAACAGTACAGATGCACTGCTAAAACAGTACAAACCGGATCTGTGTACCCAAACCCGTCTTGACCGGACACAAATTAATGCACCCGTCTAGATGCGTCCCCAGCAACGGTACTCACCGGGAAGCACGGAACGGAAGGCCTCGGAATCTTGACTGGACTGGACTGCTACGACGTCAGGCTACTGCTACGCACTACGCATGCGCCTCGACGCTTCGGACAGGTGGGCCTCTAGACACCTCGGACACTGCTCTCTCGGCTGGGCTCTGGTCGGGATCCTCTGCACTCCTCACCGCCTCGTCTGGATGCTGACCCGCAGTCTCCGACTCCTCCGTGGGCCTGAGGGAGATACAGGAAAACCTGCAGATGCGCATAGGAGTCCGTTACGGCTGTGGTAGGGGGCAAGGCCTGCGACGCATCGCCGGCGCGTGGGGTGGGGGAGGGGTCCCTATTCGGGCGCCAAATTATGTGGTAAATATAATTACCGTGCAATTTTTCCGTATAATTAATGACAGGTAAAAGAATAGCTCAATCAAATGAGAGGCAGAGTCCGTGGTATCTGAGTCATACGGGCTTTAATTGGAATGGCTCGAGCCATGGAAACAAGGGTTCAGGAGGGAATATGCAATGATGGCAAAAGATGTCAACGATTTATTAACAGTACATAATATATATAGTAAAACTGTACAATGGTGATGGATACAGTAGGCGTGACAAGTGAAAAGAATAAGATAAGAACACATGTGCGTAGCAAGAAGGCGTGTACAAGGGTGTGCACGGAGGCGTGTGCTGGAAACGTCACAGAAAGTGTCATAAGTGGGTGGGTGCGTAGAGGATTCTGCAGAGTCAGCAGAAACCTTTGACATGGGTGCGCGCGCAATTAGTATGACGTGTGATTGACGTGGGACTAGGGAAAGCTGGGGGCTTGACTTTAGCACTAGTAGAGGAGACAGAAGTCTGGCATGTCAGATCGACCTGTTCCTATAACATATCTGATATCTTGTGTTTGGAGGATGTTTAATCTGAAGTAAAAGGTCTCTCGGGCAGAGGCTATTCTATACTGAATGCTTATGTGTCTAAGTGTAATGCGCGGGGCCATGGGCCTACCATGGTAACAGGAGCAATGAATTACATGAAGGAGACAGGAAGGCTTGGCCCTTTGCTCTGCAGCCGGGAATATGTTTACCTATATCACTAGACTGGAATGTGTTTTCGAGGAGGCTGAACTGATAACTTGAAGGCAAAATACTGTTTTGGCAGGCAAGCCAGGCTGAGCCAGGCACCGCTTCGCTTGGCAGGAAGTAAGGCAGAGGTCAGGGATGCATCTCCATGCTGCAGCTTTCAGAGACAGAGACAGAAGTGGTTCGAAGGCAGAAATCAGGGCCTAGCTCGGCAGAGCCAGGAAAAACGTAAAAGTGTACCATGTAAAGACGTTGGCATGGCATGTTTAGAAACTGAATTATCGATCCATTCATGGTGGATCTGGTAGAGGACATGTTAACGTTGGGACGCAAATGCATTTGCGTCTTCATATTCGGCCATGGAGGGAAGTTACATGTACTTTAAGCACGTACATGGAGACGTTGGGGTACACGTTAGGGCACATACTTGACCATAAAAATTTCAATTACCTCAGCGGAATGAGAAAGAGCAGGTGGCTGGCGGGGCCATGGGGGCTCGCGATTGTTGCTGGATTCTGCTGGTATTTAGCATCTGCCATAGGTCCTACTTGGGAGCAGCCCCCCGTCGGAGGAATAAATCAGTGATTGTTGGTCTAAGCGGCTACGCTTTGCCTGCCGCGGAGGCTCCTGTGACTAACTGTAGACGTCAAACTCCACTCTGCCAGCGGAGTTTGCAGAGTTTTTCCAACTCTGCTCTCAGCTGGAAATGTGGAGTTCAGACTCCGTGACGTAGCGCAGTTTGCCTCTGTGGTGCCCACCTAAGGGGTGAGGAGGAAGGGACCTTGCAAGACATACAACAAAGGGGTTTGCTAAATTACCACCAAGAAAGATGGCGAGGAGACCACAGTGAGGAGGAAGGCAGACTGGGCATGGCGGAGAATGCTAGACCAGGTATTTGCTCACTGCGCATCTTAGGGTGGAGCAAAGTGGAGTTCCACAGACTTTTTAGGCAGGTTCCATGGAACTCCTCGTAGTGGCACTCCACAAACTCTGCCCACCCTTACCAGTGACCTGTGATAAGCTGGGCTTCCCCTGGCCAACGTGGTCGTTCTGAAGACAGTGGGTGCAACATACTAAAGGTGGAACTACCTTGCATGAAATTGAGCTCCTGAGACTGAGGCCAGTGCATCACGTAGTGAGGCGAGATTGCAAAACAGTATGTTACCTGGCAGGGCTGCAGAGGCCCAAATCACAGCTGGGCTTTCGCGACGCGGCCCACCTGATCACTTAACCTGCACTTGGGCAATCCCCTTGAAGTAGTGCAATACACACAGCGGGCCTGCGCAGGTGGGTGAACCATGCTGTGGGGGTCCAGGTGGCTGGTGAAGAGCAGGGCTCCTCCAGGCTGTGGTTGGTGGGCACACTCATGTGCATCAACAGAAATACGCTGCACTGGGACACACTGCTGTGGTGCAAGTCCCCCTGCCCCGGGATCAGGCCAGGCTGGGAATCCGTGGTCCTATGTGCTGGGCACGTCTCAAGTGGTATAACTGTCACTATTGGAGGCAAATAGATGGCACCTGCTGCGAACTCTGTACTGAACCATGCGTATTAACATTGCTGTAGCGCTGAGGTGCCAGAATGGGGAAACCAAATAGATCCCAGGCAAAACTAAAATTCGAACCGCAGAAAACGTCTAAACCCAGAGATGCAGACATTGCTGCCTTAGATTCCGGTCCTGAGCCTACTGACCCTCCTGCGGATGGGGATCTAAAGCAAATTTTGGTTGCCCTGCAGAGTAGCGTTACAAAAATGGATGGGAAGATCAATGCCCTCACGTTTTGCATGGGCAGGATGTCACAAAGGTTGGATAAGCACACGAAGAGGCTGGATAATGTAGTGAATAGAGTCTCTGATGCAGAAAACACAATCAATACGGACTCTGCGAAGCAAAAGAAAAGGGATTAATTATTACACATCTTGCAAGCAAAAACAGAGGACTTGGAAGTGAGAACCAGATAGAATAATATACGTATAGTGTAGTGTAGTTCCTATATTCCCAATAGGCTCTGCGCATTGGAAAAGTGTATCCTGTAATTTAGACGTAGGACTGAAGTCAACTAGGTCTCTACTGAATATACTAAACTTAATTGTGTGTGTGCCAGCTAGCTCAGAGGTCACTAGAAACTTTCTCGAATAAACAAGAAGGGATTCGTTTCTGACAACCGCTTAAAACATGACAACTTTGTTCCCCAAGAATAAAAAATATATGTCTAGAGTCGTGGAAACAATAGATAGTTATCTCACTCAGTCAATCGTGCATGCTTCGTTTCACCAGAGGCGCAGAGAAATAGAGAGACGGGCGTTTCAATAAAAGGGTATTTATTGAACAGTCTTCTTTCTCAAGCATAAGAAATGAACTGCTTCAATCGTAATACTTGCTGTAAAGTACAGAGCATATAATATGAAGAGTATTATAAAGTAACACTGTAAAAGCATGGTATGGTTTCTAATCCATAAGATACCTAAAATGCATAAAATACATACAGTGATAAATAATGACTAAAAGTACTCAACTGGTGCTTCTAAAATAAGGCTACCCCGGTGTACCTAACCTAGGTCTAGTACAAGGGAAGAAGTAAGTGAGGTGTAGCCTAGTTTTAGTATTAGATACCAAGAATCTATTCCAAGAATTCTCTTAGGGTCTAATCAGGTCCTTACCTTGGTTTAGAATGTTGGAGGTCTTGTATCTCTCTCGCAGGACTCGATTTCCCAGCAACCCGCAAGAGTAGCCTAGAAACACTGGAGGTGGATTTCTCGGCAGGAGAAAGTACAGCGTCTCGCAGTGCGTCAGCTGGAGGGTCGGCTTCCTTCAGCACTTGCTGCAGCAGGGCGCGTCGGGCAAGTAGATAGTCGAACTGCTCCAAACCACTGTGTGTTTGTTCGGGCAAGTGTGGGCATATTTATACCTTGAAGGTGCTGAGTTTGACGTAAGATTGGACATAATACCATCATCAGAGACTTAATTCTCTGAAAACTCCATGATTTCTAGGATAACTTAATATTCATGCAGGTAGAAGTCCCTGACTGCAGAAGGCCGGTTTTTCCAAGAAATCGTTGTAGATTTTCGGAACTGGTGGAAGTAGCCAAGCTGTATTAGGACTACTTGAGCTATGTCTTAATATGGTTATGATTTCTATGCCTATATAAGGATACAGTATTTTATACCTATATAGGAGCATGAATCGGGAAAATTACACTAGGGTCCTAAAACGCTATACAACAATAGGAGGAGTAGCGATATCTACAAATGTAACCACATGTAGCAGCTTGTGGAGTGCTTACTGTTGGACGTGCTGGGCAGAGACACATTCTCTAATATATTTATAATGGAGAAGGCCTACTGTACCCTGACACAGAGACCAGCCCCGGGTGGCCCCCACCGCACAATATTTGCAAAGCTATTAAACTACAGAGACAGGGATGCATTTCTGCGCAGAGCAAAAGAACTGAAAGTGTTGCGCTATGAGGGTTCTGAACTGTCCATCTACCCTGATTTCATGTAGCAAGTCCAAGAGGCCCGACGGCAGTTCATCCCAGCGAAGAAACAACTGCGGGAGTTGAACATAGAATATAGCATGATGTATCCTGGCCCACTTCTTCCTGGATCCCCAACTGGTACTCCAGATCCTTAAGTGGAAGTGGGGAACGGGTGGCAATAGGAGCTTCCCCAGAACCACCCCTAACAATGAGGAAGATGCACTGGATGTGGAGGAGTAACATTTCCTAGTGGACACTAGAGCTGCAATAGGTTCACTTTGAAAAGAGACAGCCTGAACAGAATTGTGTATGATGGGATGCAATGTACAATGGAGATGACTCCCCCTATCTGTTGAGCGGTAGCCATTGTGCTGCGCCGGAAATTCTGGAGGGACCTTTCGCCTCCCGGCTCGGATCTGGTCACAGGATCCTGGTAAGACTGTTCTGATTTACATAGGATGGTCCATATATGAGGTTGGTACACAGGTTCGGGTAGGGGACTTTGGTACCCACAAGAAACTGTGGCCTGGTCTGCCCTGGCTCCAACAGGCTTCTTAGGTAGGGGAGAGCTGATCATTGTGAGGGGACCATTTTTGCTAGACAAGGGAGAATCTGGCCAAAAATTGGAGTTAAGGTACTAGTGACTAATAGACTGGCTGGGTCTGTGGAGGAACCCAAAAGCAGGTAACATCCACTCCCATGTGTTCTACCCCCCCTTGCTGAGGTTATGAATCTGGTAATCTCGGAAGGCGTCTATCCCCTATCTTGGAATTTGGACATTGTCAAGCCCATGCTGAAGAAGCCTACTCTGGACCCTGGGATCCTGAAAAACTACCGCCCCATTTCTCTCCTCTCTGCCCCTGCTAAGATACTAGAGGCACACCTTAACCATCATCTGAGTGCCTTCCTGTATAGCTCCAGTGCCCTGGATCCCTCACAGCACGGTTTCCGGAAGGCTCACAGCACTGAGTCGGCGCTTACAGTGGTTGTAGACAGTATCCGCGCCAAGGTCGACAATGGCCAGACTGCCTTACTGGTGCTGTTAGACCTAACTGCGGCTTTCGACACCCTGTCCCCTTCCATCCTAGCTAGCAGCCTTTGTAAGCTGGGAGTGGCCGGTCCAGCACTTAGCCTCCTCACATCCTTCCATGACCAGCGGAAGCAAAGGGTGAAGCTGGGCGATTTTCTCTCGCCAGTCAAGCCTGTGAAGTGTGGGGTCCCCCAGGGCTCCTCCCCGAGCCCCACGCTTTTTAACATCTACGTGGCCCCACTTGCAAGGCTTGTAAGATCCTTTGGGCTGGAAGTTCTTTCCTACGCCGACGACACTCAGATTGTGGTCTCCATATCACAATCTGTGAACATAGCGGCCCTAAACTTTAAAAACTGTATGGAGGCAGTCGCAGGCTGGATGGTTCAGAACTTCCTCAAGATGAATGGGGAGAAAACTGAGGTACTCATTTTCGGAGGCAAACACGAGACCTGGTCGATGGACTGGTGGCCCTCTGCCCTTGGCACCTGTCCCACGCCCTCCACTTCGGCCCGCAATCTGGGTGTTATCCTGGACACCACCCTTACCCTTGATAAACAGGTTAGCAGGACAGTTTCTACCTGCTGTGGTGCCCTAAGGATCTTAAGAAAAATCACCCACTATCTCTCCCTAGAAGCACGCAAACAGGTCATGGTGGCTCTTGTAGACTCGCGGCTGGACTACTGCAATGCACTATATCTAGGTATTAACAACGGCTTGGTCCAACGCCTTCAGATCGTGCAAAATGCAGCGGCCCGATTTGTCGTAGATGCCCCGAAGCGCTCTTCAGGCTCTGCCATCAGGAGGAACATGCACTGGCTCCCCATACAGGCCAGGATTAACTTTAAGGCCCTCTGCCTTACGCACCGCGCCCTTAACGGGACTGGGCCGGAAGACATTCGTTCCCTTGTATCCCATTATGTCCCCGGCAGGGCTCTTTGTTCTGCCAACAAAAATCTGCTGCCCGAGTCTTCAAGGCCAGATGGGGTGGAAGGGCCTTCCGTTCCCTCGCAACCATACTGTGGAACACGCTCCCTGACGACCTCAAGGGTCCTGCTTCTCATGCCCTCTTCTGCAAAGCATTTAAGACCTGGCTCTTCCGAGAAGCCTACCTGTTCTCTGCCCACCTCTGCTCAAACAGTTGTACCATCTTTTAGCGCCTTGATGCCTATGGGTTTAGTTGCGCTTTACAAATTCATAATTCATTCATTCATTCATTCTACACTTTGTTTAAACAGTAACTTTTTGTTTAGGTTGTGGAGCACACAGGAAAGGGAGGGTGTGGGACGCAGTTCAGCCATGACAAGTTCGATTGCTACTGGCATGGGAAGGGTACCAATGGGGATTTTGTTCTGCTGGCCTTACTAAAAATAAGCGAAATATATTACCAGACTGGACATGACTAATAGTTGCAGATCAAAATACCATGCAGAGTGACGTGAGGCAAAAAGCAGAGGAACAATGGGCCAATAAACAGATACGATTTCTCACATGGAATGTAAGAGGACTTAATGATCAGAGAAATTTTGATAAGGTGGTAGCATATCTCAAAAAGGCACGCAGTGCATGTGGCAAGCCTGTAGAAGACACTCTTGGCGCACAATAGCAGCACACTGTCCGCATAGCACGTGCGAGGCCGCTACTGTGCCATGGGATTAAATCACATGCCGCTGGTGGTTTGATATGGGTGGACTGCAAATCTAAGATACACTTAAAGGAGTTTTGCGTTGATCTGGGAGGCAGGTATGTAGTGGCAATCTGCTGCATATATTGCTTGGAAGTTGTACTTGTGGGGGTGTATGGCCCAAATTACGATGAGCCACAGTTTTTCAATGCACTCAGCACATGCTTTTTACAGTGGGGTAATCGGCCACAATCTGGGGAGGAGATTTCAATTGTGTACTAAATTCCGAACTTGACCGCTGCAAAGGGCTCCCAACCTGGCGTCCCTCTACAGCCGCAGGTGCACTTGGTGACATTGCTGACCTGCTGGACCTGGTGGATCTATGTAGGTATCGTAACCCCCAAGGTGCAGGATTCACACATTACTCTCCTGCACATGACACACACTCACATATCAACTACTGGCTGGTGTGGAATGTTTTGGTGTTGCCGGTTCTGCACTGCAAACCACTACCATGCCCTCCTCTGACCACTCGCTTATAGTGCTTGATTTGGAGTTTCAGGGCTGTAGGGCAGCCACAATCACGTGTCAATTCCGCCCTTACTCTCTATTAGTCGAGGTGTTTAAAAATTAATTTGCTCAATCAATAGAGAACCTTTTATTTGACAACGCGGGGTCAGCAGAGAGTTACGCCACAGCATGGAAAGCATTTAAAGTTTACATCAGAGGTGTCAAAATCTCCAAGCACTCAGGTATGCTGAAATCCCTGCGAGGTAGACTCTCCCTACTGGAGAGATAGGAGGCACACTTGGAATTGAGACACCAGCGCACAGGGGACTGCAATTTACTGGGTGAAATGAAAACGAAATTGGTAGAATACCACAACACCGCCAATAGTCAAGTTGTACACATGGGCAACTATGCCACAGCTAGGATATACAGGGAGGAGGATATGCCCGGGTGTGACACTGATGGCTCTCATATGTCCCAAGCACAAAGCAGGGGGATTGAGGAACGTTTAGACAAAGAGGAACAAACGTTATATGACCAGGTGAGCATAGCATATGGCTATGACAAGGCTCACCACTGAGCACAGAAAACACTTGATGGCACTGTTACACTCGTCTGAAATACAGGAAGCTATCACGAGCGTGCACGAGCGTGCAGTTTGGTAAAGCACCAGGAATAGACGAGCTTACAGTAGCCTTTTACAGGGCATACCAGGATCTTCTAATAACACGCTTGATCATATTGTATGAGGAAATGGTGCAAACCGGTGTCATGCCTCCTTTTATGCGCACGCCTATAATTATCACCCTATTAAACCAGGCAAGATCCCCACTGAACGCTCCTCATACAGACCCCTTTCTCTTTTAAATGTGGATTCCAAACTGTATGTTAAGATATTGGCGAATAGGCTGGCTCCTCTGTTACCTGGAGTGATACAGCCGTAGCAATCCAGTGTTGTCCCAGGGTGCAGCATTACATCCAACCTCCGCACCCTCTTTCACGCAACACAGCAAATAGGTCCAGAGGTGAGGGCTGCCGAAGTTTTCCTCGGCACCGAAAAAGCATTAGACTCGGTTGAATGGTCATTTCTGCAAGCAGTTCTTCGTCGCATTGGAGTAGGTGAGATCTTTCAGAAGCTAGTTGAAATACTATACACAGAGCGAGTAGCGCCATCTGAGTGGAGAATACAGTCACATCACTGTTGAAAATCTCCAGGGGTAACAGACAAGGGTATCCCCTCTCGCCCCTTTTATACGCTCTAGTAGCGAGCAATTGGTGAGTGCTATACAAGAATATCATGGCCATAGTGGTATACACTTTCCGACTTACAAACTTATAATTTCAGCATATGCAGACGATACATTAATATACGTCCGGGTCCTGGAGAGGAATCTCACCTGTTCTCAGAGAGGTGGTGCGCTTTGGAAGTTTATCAAGACTCAGCGACAGTTGGGAGAAATCCATGTTGTTCCCTTTCACTCCAGCTATGACACGGACCCCACATGAGTTCCCTTTACGTTGGACAACGGAATCGGCTAGATACTTAGGCATACAAACCGACACAGACCCCTCAACAGTTATACTGGACAATTACAGACCACCGATAACAAAACGTGAAAAAGATGTTGATCATTAGATCAAGTTCCCGCTGTCACTAATGTGGCGTATCGCCATTATGAAAATGGTGGCCCTCCCTAGATTTCTATTCCTATTTCAAAATATTCCAATCCTATTACCACACATGCTTTTTACTACACTGCGATCCTTTACGATCAAACTTGCCTGGGCTGGGAAACAATGGTGTTAAATATACTACGCTTGTGATAAAATAAATGTGGTTCCCACAAATTTCTAGCACTTCTCAAGTGCCATTGACCCATCATCCATCACTTTCAACCCTGGTTCTGCCTGCATTCTGTCAGAGGAATAATAATGCAATGACTATCTCTCCTCCTGTGCCTGGCACCATGTAACCCCTGCGTGCTTCTGTGCTGAAATCCTGACCGTCGATTCCTATTCAGTCCAATTGGGTAGCAAGAGGAGGACGCTTGTTTCTACAATGATTGCAATTTAGATTTTACACAAGTGTTCTGGAGATTTCATCAATTGATCCCAAATCAAGACTAAAATGCCAACATGGGGCCTGATTCACAAAAGTAAACTCAAACCAAAAAGACTAAGTTTAGACCTGAAGTTGAAGTTTAGAACTAAAGTCTAACTTTAGTAGTAGTAAAGTTAGACTTTTGACTTTTGATCTAAACTCAAACCAAAAGTCTAACTTTAGTAGTAGTGAAGTTAGACTTTAGGTCTAAACTTAGACCAAAAGTCTAACTTTAGTAGTAGTAAAGGTAGACTTTAGGTCTAAATATGGACTTCAGGTATAAACTTAGACGTTTGGTCTAAGTTTACTTTTGTGAATCAGGTCAATAGTCTTCAGCTTTGTTTTGACACCATTAATGTCTTTAGTTTCTGCTCCTGGGCCAGTGCACATCCCAGATGACAGAAAATCTTGACTGCTGCCAGTAGGTTCTGATATACAGGTTCCTTAACTGACCACCACCTACAAAAGTATATTTAAGGTGGACTGATCATCTATTGCCCACAGCAAATAGTCGTGGCCACTGAAGCACTGGACTGTGATCACAATCTGGGCACTGAAAATAAGCCAACAGGGATTGATTTTCTTTCCAAGTTTATGGTGGGCACTCTGTACTTTAAGATGAATTTGTGAACATCTCTCATATACTAATATTGGC
The DNA here is from genome assembly GCF_964263255.1 of Lissotriton vulgaris. Lineage (NCBI taxonomy): Eukaryota > Metazoa > Chordata > Amphibia > Caudata > Salamandridae > Lissotriton > Lissotriton vulgaris. Next base: position 357,912 of record NW_028250111.1, read on the forward strand.
CATAAGGATCACTGTTAACAGTAACTGTAATGCTTAGTGGTTATGCGATATAGTACTATTTGACATCAAATCTCTTACTAGGAAAGCCGTAAAGACATCTGGAATTAATTGCTATTTCAATATTGTGTGTATCATTTTGTGCATGTGTGTATTAAAGTCTTTCTATTTTCAAAACTAAAGAACTGACTGGACATTGACCTTATTAGCGTATTGTGCAAACTGCTTTATGAGTGCATAGCCTCAACCCGCCTCCTTGAGTAACTCTTGGTGGCTCAACCTCACTACTTTGTGAGGGTCAAGTGCTAAATTGGATTACTTCAAAATTCAGATTGAGTGTATTAGCACTATTTCTGCAAGACACCAGTGGTAAATAGCCTTATTTTCCTAACTCAGGCAGAGCAACCCCTGTCTTGGAACCCCAGGAAAAGCCTTTACATCTTCCATAAATCATTCTTCAATTTTTGAAACTTACTTACACATTCAACTTCCCAGCAGAGCATAGCACTCTTTTTCACTAATTACCTCAAACTGATTATGCTCCTTGACATGTCTTCTCCTGACACTGCTCCTGCTTTGGCTAATCAAAGGAGTTTCCCATGTCAATTGAAGGCCATCTGTGATATTTTTGTCGGAAAGCCTGTGGTCTTTTCAGGAAATGCCTCCCATATTGGACAGTGGAAGTGATATGAGTCTCCTGCATCCTGCTGAGGGGCATCCATTCCCATTATAGGGGCTGCCACACTTTCCCCTGACTGGCCAACAGAATAGCTAGAGGTAGAAGATGACCCTGATTCTGTACCACTATTTAAAGGTCCTTTCATAATTCAATTATTTTAACCACTAAGAGGATTTGTTCTTGCCCTGCGACATCAAGGTTGTCCTTAACATATGTGATGGTCTGTGCCATGGCCTGGAGAAAATTAACATCACCACAAATTGACCTCGTAATCAGTCACAACTCTCAACGAACAAGGGGATCACGGTGACTGGACTTGGATGATTATTTTCCATTCCTCTCCATTGAAATGAATGGACAGGACCTTTAGAAATCGTGCACCAGAAAACACAATCTCCCCAGGCAAGAAGGCAGAAAAACAATGGATACACAGTTAAGTTTTTGGGAGACACATAAGATCTTAATTGAGCTGCCTTTTGCTTCATTATACGAGTAAGGATAGCACAGTTTGCTTCTCAGGCGTGTATGTTCACACAACTTTGCACTGCGACCAGAAGCTGTGCCAAACCTTTTCCGAATCCCAATGGCCCTCAGAGGACTTGCCTGATGCTCCAAGGATGAGAGTGTCATCATTGAGAGAGCACACATACATATTTACTTAGTAGCACTGTGGATTGTTTATGGAAGTCGCATGTAGATCCATATGACAGAGCCTATTGGTGACAGAATTTTACAGTAGGACACACATTACTGGCTAAACCTCATGTAAAAGATATAATATGCACTGCATAATATACTGTAGCAAGAAAATGGAGAAAAAAAACCTTTGCAGTTTGGTGAAGAGGTCACCAAATTATGGAACACTGCAATGATAACCTATACTTGGATATGCTTACACTAGCACTGACAAAGTTAAAACCCGTCTTAACTAAATATGTTTACTGGCCAGCACATTGCGCATTGAAGTCATCGAATAAAAAGAAGAACTGGATGAGGGACTTCTGAGATCATCGTTGTTTGTAGTTTGAGAGCAATTTCTTAAAAGAACCAACTACTTGTTTTTTTACTCACCAACTGTTTGTGACTTTTTGAGGCAATGATGCTGGCTAAGCAACTACCATGGCCACCATTGTCGAATTGATTATGTGCTCTATGACATATTGTTACTTTTTACATGGGATGAAACCTCCATGTGGTGTCCACCTTTGCAAAGGTGGTATTGGTGGCATTCAGTAGGTATCTTCGTGTCAGAGTTATATTCCGAGTGGCTGCAGATGCCCCCCACAAGCGTTCTGCCAACACTTCACTTCCTGTGCTTCCTCCAGAGCTATACAGAGCTTGGTTAGAGAGTTCTGTTTGCCTTGTCCTTAGCTAACTCTCTCATTTACCTCTTCCTGTTTTTGATTCTTAGTTGCTGTGGAATCTACCAAACATGTGAGAATGAGAAATAACCTGCACATAAGAGCACGATAAATTAATTTTAAAGTGACTGTTAGAGCAGGCATCTTTTGATGTGGTTACAGCTGTCTTTTTGCCTTTGACCACCTGTTTTTGACTTTGTGCTGAATTTCAATTTTGCTGGTTTTAGGACTCTGGCCACTTTACCACTGCTGACTAGTGCTAGAGTGCAAGTGCCTATGTCTAAAACATTAAGAATTATTTGATTTACAGGTACGTTCCTAGTATAGTGCACCAAGTGTGACCAGGGCCTGTAATGCAAGTGTAACGAGTGGGGCTGCAGCACTGATAATGTCACCCACACGAGTAGCCCTGCAAATATGTATCAGGCCTGCCATTGCAGTGTCTGTGAGTGCAGTCTTTAACTGCCATTTTGGCAAGACAAGTAGTCGACATGGTAAGTGACAACATCTTACCTTTTATTAGTTATAAGGCACCTCTAAGGTATGCTCAAGGTAGCCCTATGAGTGGAGTGCAATGTATTTAAAAGATAGGGCTTGTATTAGTGTGTTTTACATGTCCTTGTTGAGTACTACAGTTAATACAGTTAATTTCGTTTTTTAGTAAAGCTAGGCCTATGTCTCCCATAGGTTAGCATTGAAGCTGCCTTGTAACATCTTACAAGTGTATCTTCCAATTGGGAGCCGATAGAAAATTGGAGTTTGGGGTCTCTGGACTCACAATTTAAAAATACATATTTTGGTGAAGTTTTTTTTAAACGGCAGGTCCAAAAATGCCACTTTTGCAAAGTGGGCATTTTCTGACTTTAACCATCCTGGGCCTCTGCCTATCTCAGAAAACACATCTGGGTCAGGATGATGGTAGGGCTGTTTGTGCATTCACTAGACAGTCACACAAAGGGAGCTGAGGTGTGTTCTGCATATCCTGATGGCCCATCACCAGGCTGAAGGGTCTTCTTGAGCTAGAGTGGGGGGGGGTGTTGACACTGACACCTGAATAGGGCTGGTGCCTGTCCTTACACAAATAAGTCTCCACCTCCTGTAGTGTGTCTGGAGCCAGGGCAGGGAAGGGCAGAGTCTTGTGCACTACAAATACTTTCCTTTGAAGTTTGTTTACTTCAAAGGCTGAAATGCATATAAGTACTGGACTTCTGACACCATATAGTTAATTAAATTATTTAGTTGAGTTTTATATAACACTGGCTAGACCCGGAGGTATCAGAGCGCTTTACATGAGGAGAGTTACATAGGTTACAAATTACACATTGTTACAGAAGGTATAACACTTACAGTTGCATCCGTTGGTTCATGGCGTGTAGAGGGGTAAGTGGGTAATGGAAAAGGGTAAGGGAGGAGATTAAGCGGAGTATAGGCATAAGGATAGACAAAGCAGGCAAGTGGAGAGGAATTCAGGGGAGAGAGGAAAGGAAAAAGGGAGGCAGCCAAATAATGAAGGAGGGAAGTGGAAGTGCAGGGGGTAGGGGACACAGCGTGGAGATGAGGAAGTAACAGTGTCTGGCATCCGGCTGAGTGGGAGAAGGATCCCCGTGGGACAGGGCTCATTCTCAGTCCTCAGTTATGTGTGATTCCCATTGTCACGGTGGACTCTCGCAGTGGGGTTGCTGAGACTCCAGGCCACAGTTGCCGGATCCCTCCCCAACAAGGGGAGAGGAGTGCTTTGGTCACGAGCATACTCTGAAGAATGATGGAGGGAAGAGGTGGGGGAGGGGGGAGGAAACTTAGTGGGAACACAATGTCTGACCTCTGGCAGGGTAGGAGATGGCTCCTAATAGTAAGGGCATCAATCCTAGTCCTCCACTATGTGTGTCTCCCTTGTCACTGTGGACTCTCTCAGAGGGGTCTCTGAGACTCCAGGGCAAAAATGCTGGATCCATCCACAAGGGGAGTAGGAGTGCCTTGGAACAAGTGCATAGTTATGGGACCATTAAAAGGAGTGAAGCTGGTAGAGAAAGGAACTCCCTGTAAAAGGGTCTAATGGCATCGCCGATGAGAAAATCAATGTCTGATGTCCGGCTGGGTAGTTTGCGGCTGAGGGGTGAACCAGAGCCAATTAACTGCATAGGACAGCTCCACAGGGCATCGGCCAGCGTTGCTTGGGCACCGAGGTGAGTATATTAGAAAAGGTTTAAATAGAGCTGGATTGACCCGAGGGGTATCAGAGTGCTTAACATGAGGACGGCGTACAGTGGGTAACATGGTTACATAAGATACTGGAGCATAAATATAGCACGAGAAAATAAACGTGATTTCAAAATTACATCAGTTATTAGTACATTTAAAAAACAATTGAGAACAAGTTCTATGGATCATGGAGGGGGGGGGGGAGTAAAGGGGATTAGAAAGCAGATCTGGTTTGGCAGATCTGCCATGGAGGAAAGAACTTCACGATACAACAAAAGTCATAGTATGTGAGTTTATAAACCGGTAAGGGTTCAGTGAAAGAGCAACGTCTAGTACCTTATACCATCACTGCTTTCGGTCAAAAAAGAAAGAAAAAGGCATGGGTCCAAAACGAGCCACAAGTGTGCCTTACTTTGACCAAAAGAGGAGAGGGGTGTGGGAGTCATAAGAAGGGGTCGAGCTAAGGCAAAGGTCAAGCTGGCAGCAAGAGTCAATAATGAGATTCAGGCATAGCCGCAAGATAGAGATCCAAGTCATGGCCCTCAAGAACTTCAAAACAAAATGTAGGGGTTGCGGGAGAACAGAAATCCAACAACAAGGTCAAAGAAAAAGAAACAAATCCCAGGAGAAGGGATGGATGAAGAAAGCAGCCACCAGACCTGGCTGGAGGAAAGTCGGAGGTCGGCAAAACCATTCACAGCTCGTCATTGTCAGGGAGAGTCAGCGCGGGCATCCATCATGCAGCAAAACCGGACTAGGAGAGCAGCTGGGGAGTTAGGGCACGCAAATTCGGAGAAGAAATAGGGGGATCAGGCTCACCGGTACAGGGCAGCTGCATCACAGCATTTCTGTCGCTGCCCTTGTTGATGGAAAGGGAACCTGAATTCCATCCGCCCTCCTGGAGACGCAAAGCATCGCAGCATTTTCGTTGTTGCTTCTGTTGATGAATAGAAACTCGAGAGTCCATCCGGTCTCCGGGGAAAGGAAAGCGGGATGTCCGGCAATCAGCGGTCTAAATCCGGAAGGCAGGTGAAGGCAGCAGTGCTACAGCCTTCTCGCTGCTGCTTTCTTTGAGGGGCAGATATTCATGAGTGCCAGAGATGCAAATCGGGATGCCAGGCAGCAGCGGCCCTGGTCCCAGAGGCAGGTGGGTTAGGAGGGGTGACCACCAGCCAATTCCCCAAAACAGCTACCCTCAGGGACCCACCCAACTGGACTGCGCTACTATACTCAAACTAGCTGTCAGGAGGGATTATCACTATGCCATGTTGGCCTACTGCTTGCTGCTTCTGTCCTAGGAGTGCAATGACTGGACTTTGCTTTCTACATCCTGTTTCCAAGGTGCTCCAAGGGCTTGAGTTGAGCTTGCCTCCTGTTAAGAAGTCTCAGGGCCATTAAATAATTCACCTGCAGCACCTAGGCTCCTCTGCTGGTAGTCCTGACATGCCAAGTGGTGCCAAATCCAATTCTTGAACTCTTGGAAGAGAGTGCTGTGTTTATCAAGAAGAAACTGGTACATCGACTTCAAGTGCGACTTCAGAGCTGGTGCTGGTCTTTGACACAGTGTCACAGCTTGCACCAGAGCAGTAGTCCCCACTGAGCGCAACAACCATGACTTACAATGCAGGCCCCAACGCTGCCACAGTCCGTGTCGGCTCGCATAGGGTGTGCTACGGCACCCTGCCCGTTGCCTGCCCTACCGCCTGCAGCATGCCCTATACAAGCCACCACTGGCCACAGTGCCTCTGAAGTCCCACCATAGCATGAGTCATGAGTGCCATGTCACCGACATCCGTGGCACCCAACTCCACTGCAACACCTGTGGCCTGTGGTGTGACATCAACACTGCAAAATCGAGGCCTCAGAGCTTGACCTTCCGAGCTATATAGGATCCGCACTGTTATAAGGAAATGACTCCCAAATGCAATAGTAAGGAACTGATGCATCACCCCCCCTGAAGCAGTAAGGAGCCGATGCAGCACCCGCTTCAGCTACGCCTCACCTCCCAGACACCATGCAACACCTTTGTTTTTCATTGTTTTCCAAGGTACTGTAACTAGGGTCTGTGTGACTCCATAGCTGGCCTGCAATCCATCTTGGTCGGTGCCGAACTTTTGGATTCAACTTCGTCAAGAATGTCGAATAGCCCCAGTTGGCGCTATTGTGTTTATAAGCACAATAACTGCATTCAATCTTTAAACTTTGTATCTTTACGTGTGTACGTTTGATTTTTGTTGTTTTGGTCTTGTTTTGCTCAGAAAAAAATTGACTGGTGTTGAGTCATTTTGTCACATTTTCACTGTGATACTGTGTGTGTGTGTGTGTGTGTACAAATACTTTACAGGTTTCCTCTGAGATAGGCCTTGCTGTTCTTTCCAACCTACCCAGGGGGTGAGCATAGGATATTCTGAGGGTGTAACTTACCTTGACAAGAGTGACGGTCCCTGCATGGACAGTGTGCAACCCACTGCCAACCAGAGACCTCATTTCTAACATTGGTGAGGATAGGACTTGTATTTGTACTTTACATACAGTGAGTGGTGTACACTAATTCCATATCGCAGACTGTTAAACCTGGCATCTTTCAGTTTGCTTCCCCTGTCTTTTTACCTTCTGACCTATTGTTTTTGATGGTATGTTGGACTTCGTTTTTGCTGGATTATTGTCTCTGTGCACTTTTTCAATACAATTCAGTGCTAAAATGCAGGTAGTCCTACCATAAATTGTGTTATAATTGGCTTTCCATGATTGGTATATTTTATTCACTAGTAAGTCCCCAGTACAGTGCAATGTGTGTGCCCCGGCCTGTAAATCAAATGCTACTTGTGGGCCTACAGCACTGGTTGTGCCACCCACACAAGTAGTCTTTCAAAGGTATCTCAGAACCTGCCCCTGCAGTGGCTTGCACGCTGTTTTTACTGTCATGTTGACCTGGCAAGTTCATCCATTTGCCAGGCCCTAACCTTCCCTTTTCTTACATGATTGTAAGTCACCCCTTAAGTAGGCCTAAGGTAGCCCCGTGGGCAGGGTGCAGAGTATGTGAAAGGTAAGACGTGTGGTAGTGTGTTTTACATGTCCTGATAGTGCTGATAGTGAAATACTTTCCCATGGGTGATCATTGGAGCTGCCTTGTAACTTTCAATTGGCAAAAGATGAAGAAATGGAGGTTAGGCTCCCTGAACTCAGAATTCAATAACACATCTTTTAGTAAAGATGGTTTTTAAATTGTGTATTTGAAAATGCACTTTTAGAAAGTGGACTTTTTTTGTTTAACCATCTTACGTGCCTCTGCCTGTTTGTGTATTCACTGACTAGGTTTTGCAGTGACAAGAGCTGGGGCTGTGCAAGGAGAATTGAGGTGTGTCCTTGATGTCACAAGGTGTTCCCCTTTTTTGAATTGAGAATTGAGGTGTGTCCTTTGCAGTGACAAGAGCTGGGGGTTTGCAAGGAGAATTGAGGTGTGTCCTTGATGTCACAAGGTGTTCCCCTTTTTTGAATTTAGAATTGAGGTGTGTCCTTGATGTCACAAGGTGTTCCCCTTGATGTCACAAGGGGAATTGAGGTGTGTCCTGCTTTCTTTGGTGCCTCATAGCTAGGCTGAATAGACCTTTCTGCATTTAGGGTGGTGGGAGGAGTTTTCACTAGCACCTGAACAGGTTTTATCTGCTTTGCACAATGCTGTCTCCACCTCCTGTAGTGAAGCTGGACTAGAGAGGACAGTACTGGTTTCTACTGGGCAAGTGGGACTTGCTGTATAAAACTTCAAAGAGAAAAGTAGAATAAATATTGGGGCCCTGACACCAGAACTTTAGAGCTCTGCTGGACTAAGAAACCTGCCAAGAAGAAAAGCTGGTAATGTTGTTAGGAGGAATTACCACTTTGCTGTGTACTTTGCATGAGATAGAGCTTGTCCCCTGTTCAAGAAGTTTCAGGAACAGCACAGACTTCAAGATCATCGGTTACCAGCTCTAGGGACTGTTTGTTTTGAGCTGCAACAGAAGAAAAACCAACCCAACACTGTGACCGATGCCCCTGTCGGCTCAGTGACCTATTGGCATCAACAAAAGCACTGCCCTGCTTTGCACCACAACCCTAGTCTCGCCGACGGCGCCACTAAGCCACTTCTTGCCCCGTGACCTAAGGGCACCGCACTTCAAGCCGCCGCATTTCACATCGCTGCCCTGGTATCCCTGGTGACGCTGCTCCAAGGCAACATTGACGCCACTGTGTGTACCGTTGCCAGGACGGCACCACTTGTAAGATATTGGATGCACCCCCATTCCCACACCGCAGCATTGGCCTACCGATGCCAGTGCCATCGACTCCAAACCGTCAACCGACGACAGCACTTCAGTTACTTCAGTTACTCGCTAGACTTGATCCTCCCGCTTTGTAGATCCTCCTCGAAGAGACTACAGAAATCTGCCCCCTGGTTCTCCGACTCTCTAAGACAGCTAAAACGCCTTTGCAGGCAACGAGAGAGAGCCTGGCGTTTAGACTTCCTCCCAGATAAAAAGGCTTCCTACAAAGAGGCGATCAAAGCCTACAAAGAAGGGATCAGAACGGCCCAGGCAACCCACTACTCTGAGAAAATACTAGAAGCGAAATCTAAGCCCAAAGAAATTTTCCAAATTATAAAGCAATGTTCCAGTGCCAACACGGCTCCCCCTCCTAACAAAACCCAGGACCAATGCAACGAGCTTGCGGATTATTTTCACAACAAAGTTCAAAAAACTACTCTACCTTCCCAACTGCAGCCACAACCCCGGATGCGATTAATCTACTCCCCCCTAGACCACCTCTCCACCCAGACCAGCCGTCCCTCGAGCACTTCCCTCCTCTGGACCTCGACACTTTAAGCAAGGTGGCACGACAAGTCAAGTCGGGCTCCCCTTGTGATCCTGCTCCTCCAGAAGTCCTGATGCAGGCAAGCAAAGCCACCCTGCCTGTAATCCTGGATCTTCTAAACACATCCATATCCGCTTGCTCAGTCCCCACAGCTTGGAAGCAGGCCATGGTACGGGCGCTGTTGAAGAAACCCAGCCTAGACCCAGATGACCACTCCAGCTACCGCCCCATCTCACTTCTCCCTTGGGCTAGCAAGGTGTTAGAGAAGTATATAAACGCGCAGCTGGTCCAGTTCCTGGAGGACCACTCTCTATTACACACATCCCAGACAGGCTTCAGACCGAAGCATGGCACGGAAACCGCCTTGTTAGCGGTCACCGAAGAAACTAGAAGGATACTGGACCAGGGAGGATCAGTGGCAGTGATCCTCCTTGATCTAAGTGCCGCCTTCGATACGGTCAGCTATACCACCTTGCTGGACCGTCTCTATAACATCGGAGTTTCAGGTGACGCTTTAAGGTGGTTTGACTCCTTTCTGTCTGGGAGGTCGTTTCAGATCTTCGACGGAAAGACAGTGTCCTCCAGCAAACCCCTGAGCTGCGGAGTACCACAGGGCTCTTCCCTGAGCCCTGTATTGTTCAACGTGTACATGAGGCCGCTGGCGGGTGTTGTCGAACCATGTGACATTAAAATCGTGTCATACGCCGACGACACCCAGCTTGTGGTCTCGCTGGCCACGGAGAACAACAGGCATTCCCCAGCCGACCTGCTAAAATGCCTAGAGGACGTTAAGGGATGGATGACCAACTCCTCCCTAAAACTAAACGGAGAAAAGACGGAGCTCATGCTCCTAGGCCCAACCTCCCCTGTGCCTTTCACTTCCTTGTGGCCCAGTGCACTGGGCCCTCCCCCCACCCCTAAGGAAAGTGTTAAAAGCCTGGGAGTGTGGCTGGACAACAAACTCTCCTTCTCCACCCAGGCCACAAAACTGTCCGCCACTTGCTTTGGCCTACTTAGAATCCTGAGGAAAGTTCTCCCGCTACTTCCCCTAGAGGCCAAAAAGGTGGCGGTACAAGGTCTCATCCAATCTTGCCTGGACTCAAACAATGCCCTATACGTGGGGGCACCTGAGATGACCCTCAGAAAATTGCAGGTTGTTCAAAACTGTGCAGCACGCACCCTGCTGAAAATTCCGCGCACCCAGTCAGCCAGACCCGCTCTAAAAAGTCTCCACTGGTTGCCAGTGAGGCAGAGAGTGGCCTTCAAGGCGCTGTGCTTGGCGCACCGCGCCTTCTGGAAAACGGGCCCTGCCATTAACACCGACCTTGTCACCCCCTACCACCCTAACAGGAACCTTCGGTCGACGGAGGCGTTCCTCGCCGTTGTTTCCAGAGTGAAGCGAGCCACGTCTGGAGGTAGGCTGTTCTCTTTGAACACCACCAGGCTCTGGAATGCTCTCCCCATCTCACTCCGGTCCAACCCAGACCTCCTCTCATTCCGTAAAAACCTAAAGACACTGCTGTTTGCCAAATCCTATGTACCTTAGCTCCTCTTCCCATCACTTTCCCGCTTCAACCCAGCGCTTGGACGCCTACGGGAAGCAACCGCGCTTAACAAATATTTTTACAATTACAAGTTACAACGACAACTCTTCTCACACCGTGACCTGCGAGCACTGCCCAACTTCGCAACGCAGCCCTGGTCTCACGGACAACTCTGGATGCTGTCACTGAGCTTCTGCCTGCACTGCGACCTAAGAGCTCCGCATGCCGTACCGCTCAACTTTGCACAGCATCCCCAACTCCAGCGCTCCTGACTTCAACCTCTCAAAGTCCAATAGGCAGCGTGTATTATTTCAATGGCCCAATGACTTCTGCAACGCCCTCTGGGACTGACGCCTGCCAATACCACCTCTTCAGAGCTCATGGCAAAGTCCATGACTCCCTGCATTTCCAAGCTACTGTTTGCGGGTATTCCCAACGCTGTAGCTGGCCCACAACGCCATGGTCAGCCTGAACTGTTGGATTTGTTTGTTCACAACACCTTAATAGCCCTGGACGGAGCCATCAACTTCAAGGAACTGAATATTAAGTTGATCTTTGTAGTCTTTGTATTTTGATTACTGTATGTTGAAGTTTTATCGTTGTGGTCTTTTTTTTTACACAGAATAATATTGGCTATTTGTTTTTTAAACTAGTGTGGTTTTCATTTGTCGTGTTTCACTGTATTACTGTGTGTTATGTGCCAATGCTTTAAACATTTCCTCTGAGATAAGCCTGACTGCTTGCGCCAAGCTACCAAGGGGGTGAGTAGGGGTTATTTTAGAAGTGTAATTCCCCTTACCCTGACTAGAAAGAAGGGTCCCTACTTGGATAGGGTGCATACCTCTGCCAACTAGAGACCCCCATTCTAACTTTGGTTGTCAGCTGTGAGGTTAGGACTTGCGTTTGCACTTGGCCTACAGTGATTGGTGTACACTACTGCCATATTGCAGACCACTACGTACCACATACTGTTTTCTTTTTGGTCTATTTTTGTCTTTTCATTTTTTTTAGCTTGAACTTTCTACTGCATCATGCCTGAGTCAAGAGCATTATCAGCTGCATCCCTAGAAGTGGATTTTGAGGAGGAAAGGATGGAATCCTACAACGTGAAGGAGTTAAAGGCTATATGCAAAAACCTGAAAGTCCAAATCCAAGGCCACACCAGGAAAGAGGAGCTACAAAGGGCGCCAAGGGCCTGGGTAGCAGCCAGAAATGTTAGTTGGCAGTCTACAGATCTTAGTGTGGAGGCTGAGGAGACGATTCCAAGGGTTGAGGTGCTGTTGGGAGGTGAGGGGCCCTACAGGCCAGACAGCAGTGGCTTGTCCCCAGAGGAGCTGGAGGACAGGTGGGAAGCTAGGAGAGATGCAATTAAGCTGGAGAGGCTGAAGCTTGCAATAGAAGAGAAAATAATGATCTTAGACATTAATTTTAGAGTAAAGGAGATGGATCAGAGGAGCAGGTCCAGCATAGGTGGTGGCAGCAATTCCTCAGAGCACTCAGATAGAATAGTACCTATTCGTAAGCAAGTAGGAAGAGAGTACAAGAAGGGAGATGACATACAAAGGTGGTTTTAGGCCTAAGAGGCATCTATCACTAGGAATGGGTCCCTGAGAAGAACTGAGGAGCAGGATTGTGGCCTCACTTCTTAGAGCAGGGGAGGGACACATTGTTGGTTTTGTGTAAGCAATACAACCTCATCTACACTGACATGAAGGAGCTCATTTTCACCCTGTTTGGTCTAACACCTGAAAAGTACAGGGATCAACGCAGATCACTGTTGTTTTCAATGAAAAAAATGTAAAAAAATAAATAAAAGTACAGTAGGAAAACTGACACACACGCACACCTGTTTAGAATGTGTAGATTCTTTTTGCAGGTCCCTGGATGGTTGGGTGAAGGGCAGTTATGTGATCGTTTTCAGGAGCTGTACAATTTGATTGCGTGGGAGCACTTGTCAAGTCTGTAATTTGCAGAGTTGTAACAGCCCTTGACAGAGAGTAAGCTGACTGACCCCGGGAAGCTTGCTATGGAGATGGACCACCATATGAGTACCAGGGTCTATAAGAAGGTTTCTGGGGGAGACTCTGACTAAGGCGGGCAGGGTCCCCAGTAGAAGAGTGAGGAGAAAAGGGCAAAGCAAAGGTGTTCTCTTATGGAACCAAATCTAGTACCCAGGGTAAAGATTTCCGCCCCCATGAGAAAAGAAAGGAGACTAGGCCCCAGGTGAGTCACATTAAGAGGGATCCCAAATGCCCCAAGTGGGCCCGCCCACCCACCGGTGGACAGTCCAAGGTGTTGGCTAGAAGTGTGCTCATGGAGGAGGGGCCTGCATGGACTACCGTGGGCTCAATGCCATCACCAGGACTGATGCGCACCCCATCCCCAGAGCTAATGAACTAATAGATTGGTTGGGAGCTGTCATGTTCTTCAGTATGTTTGATTTAACTCCCGAGTACTGGCAGATTGCCTTGACTAATGGGGCCGAAGAGAGGTCTGCATTCTCCACACCAGTGCGGAAATACCAATTCTGGGGGATGCCCTTTGGGTTGAAGAATGCCCCTGCCACCTTTCAGAAGGTTGGACAATCAGGTGTTGACTGGAAGATTTCAGTGCCGCCTACTTGAATGGCATTGCAGTGTTCAGTTCCAACTGGGAAGATCACTTGCATCACCTCTGGGAAGTGTTGAAGGCTCTGCATTCACTATGAAGGCCTGTAAGGGCCAAATAGGGCAGGGAACTGTGGTGTACTTAGGGCACCAGGTAGGAAGAAGTCAGGTGGTGCCCCTTCAACCTAAGATTGTCACCATCCTGGCTTGGGAGACCACCAAGAACCAAATAGATATGAGAGACTTTTTTAGGTCTCACTGGTTACTATAGGGGATTTATCAAAGGCTATGGCACCATTGTTGCCCCCTTGACTGTGCTGACTTCCAGGAAGCAGCCAAGGAAAGTTATCTGGGCTTTTGGCTGTCAGACTGCTTTTGATGCCCTGAAGGCAGCCATGTGAATGGCACCAGTGATCAAGGCACCCAACTTTTCCCAAATAATTGTCATGCTGACAGATGCTTCAGTGGTACAAAAGGGGGTGGTGATGGACGGAGCATCTGAACCTATCAAACACACACACCCAGTTAACAGATCTGGGTTTAAGCCATCACCGTTCTTTCGCCCACTCTGCCACCCCAGTTCAGACATGGCCATATGCAAATCAGTCTGACCCTGTGCCTCATGGGAACAGTCCAGTCCAGACCACCCCCTTTTTGCCGCTTTGTTCGCCATAAGTTGGCAGGGTATGCTCAGACGTGAGTCCCTTGCTCACTTTGCCACTGGATTTAAGCAAGCCGGGATGAAGACGGCTGAAATGCCAGAAACCGGTCCCCGGAAGCTTGTTTCCGGTCCAGGGAAGGCATGGCTTGGCAGTTCGGGCTGGACTGTTCCCATGAGGCACAGGGTCAGACTGATATGCATATGGCAATGTCTGAACTGGGGTGGCAGAGTGGGCTAAAGAACGGTGATGAATTAAACCCAGATCTGTTGACTGGGTGTGAGTGTTTGATTGGTTCAGATGCTCCGTCCATCACCACCCCCTTTTGTACCGCTTTGTTCGCCATAAGTTGGCAGGGTATGCTCAGACGTGAGTCCCTTGCTCACTTTGCCACTGGATTCAAGCAAGCCGGGCTGAAGATGGCTGAAATACCAGAAACCGGTCCTCGTAAGCTTGTTTCCGGTCCAGGGAAAGCATGGCTTGGCAGTTCGGGCCGGACTGTTCCCATGAGGCACAGGGTCAGACTGATTTGCATATGGCCATGTCTGAACTGGGGTGGCATAGTGGGCTAAAGAACGGTGATGGATTAAACCCAGATCTGTTGACTGGGTGTGAGTGTTTGATTGGTTCCGATGCTCCGTCCATCACCACCCCCTTTTGTACCGCGTTGTTCGCCATAAGTTGGCAGGGTATGCTCAGACGTGAGTCCCTTGCTCACTTTGTCACTGGATTCAAGCAAGCCGGGCTGAAGACGGCTGAAATGCCAGAAAGCGGTCCTCCGAAGCTTGTTTCCGGTCCAGGGAAGGCATGGTTTGGCAGTTCGGGCTGGACTGTTCCCATGAGGCACAGGGTCAGACTGATTTGCATATGGCCATGTCTGAACTGGGGTGGCATAGTGGGCTAAAGAACGATGATGGATTAAACCCAGATCTGTTGACTGGGTGTGAGTGTTTGATTGGTTCAGATGCTCCGTTCATCACCACCACCTTTTGTACAGCTTTGTTCACCATAAGTTGGCAGGGTATGCTCAGACGTGAGTCCCTTGCTCACTTTGCCACTGGATTCAAGCAAGCCGGGCTGAAGACAGCTGAAATGCCAGAAACCAGTCCTCGGAAGCTTGCTTCCGGTCCAGGGAAGGCATGGCTTGGCAGTTCAGGCTGGACTGTTCCCATGAGGCACAGGGTCAGACTGATTTGCATATGACCATGTCTGAACTGGGGTGGCAGAGTGGGCTAAAGAACGGTGATGGATTAAACCCAGATCTTTTTCTGGGTGTGAGTCTTTGATTGGTTCAGATGCTCCGTCCATCACCACCCCCTTTTGTACCAACAGATGCTTCAGAGCATGGTTTGGGTGCACAGCTCTCACAGCCGAATGAAGAGGGCCTAGATCAGCCTGTAGTCCTCCTTAGCAGAAGACTACTTGCCAGGGAACACAGGTGGAGTGCAATTGAGCAGGAAGATTTTGCTGTGGTATGGGTGCTGAAGAAGCTAAGACCTGACTTGTTTGGAACTGACTTCTGATAACCACAGGCCCCTCAGATGGTTAATACAGATGAGGTGTGAAGACCCAACACTTTTGAGGTGGTCCATATCCCTACAGGGAATGTACTTTATGGTGGAATACCGCCCTGGCACAGAACACACTAATGCTGATGGTCTTTCCTGATTCTTCTCCCTTAGTGATGAAAACTACCAAGAAGTTGGGTACCTCACCCCCTTTTCCTGCTGGGGGGACACGTGTTAGACTTGGCATCTTTTGGGGTGATTTCTCTTGTCTTTTTGCCTCTGACCTCCTGTTTTAGACTGTGTGGGAAACATATGCAGCATGGCTACAGGTGCCACCCCACATGTATTCTGCCAACACTTCACTCTCAGTGCTTCCTTCAGAGCTATACATAGCTTGGTTTGGGAGTTATGCAAACCTGTTTGCCTTGTCCTTAGATAATCTGTGCTGCCAGGGGCGTAACACAGGCCCCCACAGCCCCTCGCGCTCCAGGGGCCACTCACTCAGTGGAGGCATGCAGTGGAGGCAGCAAGCAAGCCTCGCCCTCTACTCTTCAAGACTAGTGCAATTTTAATGGTGCGCACATGGTGCTCACAGGGCCTAAGGTTGCAGTCCCCATAAATTAAACAAATAGTGTGCAACTGCGCTGTGTGCACACGCCACGGCTAGTGGTGCACTGCCCTTCATTAATTATATAAATAGTGCAGTGCGCACGCCCAGGCCTCTGAGGCTCTCGCTCTCATATTTAAATTAAAATGTGCGCGTGCGCGGCGGCGGCGCGCAGTTGTCACCGCCGAACCGACGCGTGTGCGCGAGTGGGGCACAATGTAATTATCATGCGCCTTGCAGTTAAAATTGCGTGCACGTCATTGAGGACTCGTCTTGACGAGGTGAAGCATCCCAGAAGACCCGACCTTGGACCGGGGAGCCGAGCCTAATTTACTTATTAAAGTGCTAGCCCCTGCCTGGCGTGGCTAGCCTTGCCCTGTCCTGCTGCCCCCCTGCCTCTGCCTTTGAAGCCAGGCCTCAGGTGAGTGAGTCTCAGTCTGTCTTCCGAGACGAGTCAGAGGTCGGGCGGGAGACAGGCCTCCACTATTCCAAGAGCTTTTAGTGTCTTCATTCGGGGCTCTTTGAGGGGGGCACAGGTTGAGGGTCTGGAAAAGCAGGGAGCGCTCGCCAATAAATATTCATGAAAAGACGAACCATCTGCTTTTTTTTGTGCCTTGCTGCTCTTTCTCATGCACCGTAAGGTTAAGGTGCTGTTTGAGATGCCACCATCCCAAACAGCACCTTACGGTTTGTGGAAATGTAAAGGACCATCCATGTTGAAGATGGTTCTTTCCAGCACTTTAGGAATGTGTAAGACGGTCCTCTGCACGCGCGCTTCTTTGTTTCGCACAATTTCATTTTCACAAAGCAGCACTAAGACTAGTCACCTCAGAGAAAGGTTAATGGGTCACTGTCCATCGTGGACTTTGAGATCGTCTAAATCTTCTCTACTAAAGATTCCTAGGTTTAGACCAGTTAAAGGGGGCATTTACCCGCCTGTCCACAAACACCTGGGACAGTATCCCATCTTCATAGGTCCATCTTCCTAAGAGTGAGACTTGCTTCAGAAAGCAGCTGAGAACATGCCTTTTAAATGAAATTTAAGTAATAGTGCGTTATGTAAGTCGCTGCTTTACATAAGTGATGTACAGGCTTTTGGGCAGCTATTCTGCTTTAGAAATGTGGCTATTCATTCATCCATCCATTCATTTTCTTTTCATTCATTCATTCACTTTACTTGTACAGATACTACAATCCTCCTGGACACAAAAATAATGGGATTGGAAATGGAAAAACTGAACAGTGACTTGGTGTCGGTCAGTTTCAGCGACCATGAAAAGAGACACTCTGTCACCTACCTTTAATCTAACCAAACCCTGGGGTGGGCGCTCTTTTCAGAAAACATCTTTGTGGGAAAGATATTAAAACCTGGAAAGGATTTGAATGGTTGCTAGATTTTCATGAAAGTAAAGATTGTAGAGGAGCTGTTGATCTCAGGGCCTGTGTATGCACCCTACTTTTCAAGCCTCCTCACAGAAGTTGGCAAAAGTGTTATATGTTATGATGTGCAGTGATGTGTTGTGATATGAATGATGTGTTATGATGCGGAGTGATGTAGTATGATGTGTAGTGATGTTTTGTGATGTGGAGTGATGAGTTGTGATGTGTTATGTTATGGAGTGATATGTTATGATGTGCGTGATATATAATGGTGTGTTGTGATGTGGAGTGATGTGAAGTGATGTGTTATGATTTGGAGTGATGTGTTGTGATGTGAAGTGATGTGTTATGATGTGGAGTGATGTGTTATGATGTGGAGTGATATGAGTGATGTGAGTGATGTGTTGTGAAATGAGTGATGTGTTGTGTTATGAGTGATGTTTTGCGTTAGTTATGTGTTGTGTTATGAGTGATGTGTTGTAATATGAGTGATGTGTTATGATGTGTTGTGATATGAGTGATGTGTTGTGATATGACTATGAGTATAGTGTTGTGGTATGAGTGATGTGTTATGATGTGGAGTGATGTGTTGTGTTATGAGCAATGTGTTGTGGTGTGCCATGTCATGAGTGATGTGTTGTAATATGAGTGATGCGTTATGTTGTGGGGTGACGTGATGTGTTGTGAAGTGATATGAGTACTGTATTGTGTTATGAGTGATGTGTTATGATGTGTTGTGATATGAATTATGTGTTATTTGTTGTGTTATGAGTAATGTGTTGTGTTATGAGTGATGTGTGCGATGTGTTGTGTTATGAGTGATGTGTTGTGTTATGAGTGATGTGTTGCATTATGTGATGTATTGTGATGTGTTATGAGTGATGTGTTGTGATATGTTGTGTTATGAGTGTTGTTTTGTGATATGAGTGAAGTGTTGTGATAAGAATAATGTTTTGTGATATGTTGTGTTATGAGTGATGTTTTGTGATGTGAGTGATGTGTTGTGATAAGAGTGATGTGTTTTGATGTTTTATGTTATGAGTAATGTGTTGTGATGTGTTGTGAAGAGCGATCTGTTATGAGTGATGTGTTGTGTTATGAGTGATGTGTTGTGATGTGTTATGAGTGATGTGTTATGTTATGAGTAATGTGCTATGATGTGTTGTGTAATGAGTGATATGTTGTGATTATTGTGTTATGTTAGGACTTCTAAAGCACAACAAATACCTGGAGGTGTCTTGGCGCTAGCTCACGAGGCCTTGACAGACACAGAGGGAGGGCTCAGGAGAGTTAAAGAGGCAGGTTTTCAGCAGTTTCCGAACGGCCTGTGTGTTGGGGCATTTTTAATGTGCAGCGGAAGACCTTTTCAGCATTTCAAGGCATAAACAAGAACCGCCTTCCACTCCATGCTGCTGATTCTATACCAACCATGAGTAAGAAGAGGGTGGCTGTTGGCATCCAAACAGTTTTGTTCCTCAGCCTTTTTTGCCTGCCTGTTTTGCAATGCTTACTAATAAAGACATTATGATTGAAATTGCTTCCTCAGTTCACGTTATTATCCTGCACAACCCTTGACAATCGCTAGTGTGTTGCATGCAGATAATTCACCAGTCTATTTCTCTTGACCTTTGCAGGATACTGAGTTATATCTTGTGTACTTCTCATGTATATTGTCAGTCGAGTTTTTATGGAATTGCAGGTTTGGGTTTGTCTGTGAAAAGTTTCAAGGTATTGTCCATTAATGTCAATTCAATTTCAGATCCTTCATATATGTTCTTTGTTCTTCAGCCTTAGGCAGTTCCTGAGACAATAGGACCGCTCTTTGGCATTGTTCTGATTGTTGCCTCAGTTAAATAATCTTCTTTTGACAGTATTGTTACAAATAGCATAGCTTGTATGTTAAGAGTGTTTCCCACTTTCTCATTAGAACTTAGAGAAAGACAATATAGAGGTATTTCAGTTAAATGTTGGAGGTTTCAAATCAAAATATACTAGATTTTTGGGTGGTAAGGCAAAGTGGTAGATGGTGAGTCGTGCCGCTGGGGGAGGCGGGGGCCCCCTACCTGTGCTTTACAGGGGGGCCCCCTCAAGTTTCGTTACGCCACTGTGTGCTGCCATTTACCTCTTCCTGTTTCTGAATCTTAGTTGCTGTGGAATCTAGCAAACATTTGAGAATGAGAAATAACCTGTACATAAGATCAGGATAAATTAACTTTAAAGTGAATGTTAGACTTGGCATCTTTTGATGTAGTTTCACCTGTCTTTCTGCCTCTGACCTCCAAATCTGACTGTGTGCTGCATTTCTTTTTTGCTGGTTTTAGGACTCAATGCACTTTGATATTGCTGACCAGTGCTAGAGTGCACGTGCTCTATGTCTAAAACATGATGGCAATTGGTTTCGCTATGATTGGCTTATTTGATTTACTTGTAAATCACTAGTATATTGCACCAGGAGTGCTCAAGGCCTATAAATCAAATGCTATTAGTGACCCTGCAGCACTGATTGTGCCATCCACACAAGTAGCTCTGTAAACATGTCTCAGGCCTGCCACTGCAGTGTCTGTGAGTGCAGTTTTAAGCTGCCTTTTCGACCTGGCAAAGGCACCCACTTGCCAAGCCCAAACCTTCCCCCTTTATATTACATGCAAGGCACCCCTAAGGTAGGCCCAAGGTGGCCCAGCAGGGTGCAGTATATTTAAAAGGTCGGGTATATACAAGTGTGTTTTATATGTCCTAGTAGCGAAATACTGCAAATTTTGTTTTTCACTTCAAAAAGGTCTATCTCTCCCATAAGTTAGCATTGGAGCTACCATGCAACATCTTGTAAGTGTATCTTCCAATTTGGAGCATGTAGAAAGTTGGAGTTTGGTGTCTCTGGACTCACACTTTAAAAATACATCTTTCGGTGAAGTTGGTTCTTAAATTGAGGGTCTGAAAATGGCAGTTTTAGAAAGCAGTCATGTTCCTACTTAAACCATTCTGTTCCTCTCCTTGTCTTGGAATACATGTCTGGGTCAGGATACCAGTTGGGCTGTTTGTGCACTCTAGACAGTCACACAAAGGGAGCTGAAGTGTACTCTGCATATCCTGATGGCCCAACATCAGGCTGATGGGTCTTCCTGAGCTAGAGTGGTGGGAGGAGATGACACGGCCACCTGAATAGGGCAGTGCCTGCCCTCACACAGAGAGGTCTCCACCCCCTGTTGTGTGTCTGCAGCCAGGGCATGGAAGAGCAGGGTCGTGGGTAAGTGTGGGCGCAAAATCCATTCCGCTCGCGGATTTTGCGGATTTTTGGCAATTTTGCGATCTGCAAATCACGCGAAATTACCGAAAAATGCGCCCTCAAGTGGATTTTTTAAATTTTATATTTTTCAGTAGAGAAAGGCATCATCGTGGATAAATATGCAGGCAGGGCTCATTCTGGCACGATGCTCCTGTCACAAAAATTAAACCTCAACAGGAAGCACTTACAGATATACAAAAAGCAGGTGCCCGAATTGAAGCTGAAATTCAGTCACGCATTATAATCAGCCCAAACAACTAGTGATCATGGTGTGCTTCCTCCCCATATCTGCCGCCTACAATTAGATGTTATCCTTGATGGAAGTCTTTGCATCCACGAGTTTCTCGAGCGCAATCCCTGTGTACTTCCTGTGACCAGGAGGCTGCTTCCTTCTCATCTGCTGCCCTGATAGGTCTCTTACCCTTTATAAACAAGAGGCATGTGAACTCGCATGGAAGCCCCGCCCGTTTGTCCCCGCCACACACACACACTAGGGTACACGACATCACATTATTGCAAATGGCAAAAAAATCCAAAAGTTAGCGGGAAAATCCGCGAATTCGCTGATTTTTGGGGCATTTCGCACGAATTCGCAGACCGCGGATCCTCAAAATTCACCCATACTCGTGGGCACTAAAAAAATGTTCCTTTGAAATTTGCCTACTTCAAAGGCTGTAATTGGTATAAGTACTGGACTTCTGTGGCCATATTCTCAGAATACTTCTGAGTTGGGGATATTCTTCCAGGAAGAAGAGCTGGATAGCTGTCAGAAGGGGCGACTATGAATCCGTTTGCTTTGCTGTGTTGGCCTGCTGCTTGCTTCTTCTGTATTGGGAGTAAAATGGGAATTGACTTTGCTTTCTACATCCTACTTCCAAGGTTCATCAAGGGCTTGAGTTCAGCTTGCCTCCTGTTAAGACGTCGCAGTGCCATCAAAGACTTCACCTGCAGCACCTGGGCTACACTGCTGGGAGTCCTGACTTTTCAGGTGGCGCCAAATCCAGTTCCTGGGCCTTTAGAAGGGAGTTTGCTGTGTTCATCAAGATGAAAGTGAGACATCTACTTTGAGTGCAACTTCAAAGTCGGTGGCACTCTTTGACACAGCACCGCTGTCTGCACCGGCTCTGTGGTCCCAGCTAAGCGCAACAAATGCGACTAACAGTGAAGGCCCCATTGCCTCTGCATCACCTCTGAAGTCCCACCACAGAATGAGACCTGAGTGTTCTGTCACCGACGTCTGTCGCACCCGACTCTGCCACAGCACCTGTGGCACCATGGTGTGATATCGGCACCGCAAAGTCGACACCTTGCAGCTTGACCTTCAGAGCTTCATTGACTCTGCAGCATAGTAAGGAACAGGCGCCTTGCCATCAACGCTGCCTCACCTCCCCTGCGACTGTAAGAAACCTATGCATCTCCTCCCCTGCCTAGCAGTGAGGAACCATCTTCAGCGACTCGCCACCTCTCCGATGCCGTGCAGTATCTTTGTTTCTCATTGTTTCCTAAGGTACAGTAACCAGGGCCTATGTGACTCTGTAGTCCGCCTGTGCTCCACCGCGGTTTGTGCCAAACTGCTGGATCCAACTTCCTAGTTGGAGCTACTGTGTTTCTAAGAGCAATCACTGCATTTAATCTTTAAAACTTTGCATCTTTACTTGTGCATGCTGGAGTTTTGTGATTTTGGTCTTGTTCTACTGGTGTGGAGTCAATCTGTGGTGTTTTCACTGTGTTACTGTGTGTGTGCGTGCAAATACATCACACATTGCCTCTGAGATAAGCCTAATTGCTCTAGCAAAGCTACCCAGGGAGTGAGCACGGGTTAGTTTAGGGGTGTAACTTACTTACCCTGAGTAGTGAGGTAATTGAAATTTTTATGGTCAAATGTGTCCCCTAACGTGTACCCCAACGGCTCCATGTACAAGTTTTAAGTACATGTAATTTCCCTCCACAACCGAATCTAATGACGCAAATACATTTGCGTCCAACGTTAACATGTCCTCTATCAGATCCACCATGAATGGATCAATTATTCAGTTCCTAAGTATGCCGTGCCACCGTCTTTACATGGTGCACTTTCACGTTTTTCCTGGCTCTGCCGAGCTAGGCCCTGATTTCTGCCTTCGAGCCACTTCTGTCTCTGCCTCTGAAAGCTGCAGCATGGAGATGCATCCCTGACCTCTGCCTCACTTCCTGCCAAGCGAAGCGGTGCCTGGCTCAGCCTGGCCTGCCTGCCAAAACCGTATTTTGCCTTCAAGTTATCTGTTCAGCCTCCTCGAAAACACATTCCTGTCTAGTGATTTAGGTAAACATATCCCCGGCTGCAGAGCAAAGAGCAAGTCTTCCTGTCTCCGTGCAAGATGAGATACCAGATATGTTATAGGTCCAGGTCGTACTGACATCTCAGACTTCTGTCTCCTTTACTAGTGTTAAAGTTCTCCCCAGTTACACGTCTATGTCACGTCATGCTAGTTGCGCGCGCATCCGCACTTCCTGCTGACTTTGCAGAATTCTCTATGCACCCACCCACTTATGACACTTTTCTGTGACGTTTCTAGTACACGCCTTCGTGCACACCCTTGTTCACGCCTTTTTGCTACGCACATGTGTTCTTATCATATACATTTCACTTGTCACGCCTACTGTATTCACTGCCATTGTGTCATTTTACTATATATGTCATGTACTGTTAATAAATCGTTGACATCTTTCTGCCATCATTGCATACCCGAACCCCTGTATTGATGGAATTGATTTCCATGACTCGAGTCATTTTTGATTAAAGCCCTTATGACTCAGACACCACGGACTCTGCCTCTCATTTGATTGAGCTATTCTTTATACCTGTCTGAAATTATATGGCAAACTCGTATACGGTAAAATATTTACCACATAATTTGGCGCCCGAATAGGGACCCCTCCCCCACCCCACGCGCCGGTGATGCGTCGCAGGCCTTGCCCCCTACCACAGCCGTGACAGACCCCATGCGCATCTGCAGGTTTTCCTGTATCTCCCTCAGGCCTACGGAGGTGACGGAGACTGCGGTCGACATCCAGACGAGGCGGTGAGGAGTGCGGAGGATCCCGACCAGAGCCCAGCCGAGAGAGCAGTGTCCGAGGTATCGAGAGGCCCACCTGTAGCGTCGAGGCGCATGCGTAGTGCGCAGCAGCAGCAGTGACGTTGTAGCGGTCCAGTCCAGTCGAGTTTCCGAGGCCTTCCGTTCCGTGCTTCCCGGTGAGTACCGTTGCTGGGGACGCATCAAGACGGGTGCATTAATTTGTGTCCGGTCAAGACGGGTTTGGGTACACAGATCCGGTCTGCACTGTTTTAGCAGTGTATCTGTACTGTTTAGCAGTGCATCTAGTATTCAGTTATTCAGTTATTCAGTATTTTTTGTTGAGTCAGTATTCGTTCGAAATGTTTCAATGTGTTTTAATGTCGTGGTATGAGTGATTGTTTGCCTTTCTCTACTGTGTTTATCGTGTTTGCGTCTAGATCAAGGTAGCAATGCCTCTGTTTTCAAAGTTACAACAGATAGGAACTAGGAAAGGGATACTTGAAGAAGCAGTTCCCATCCCACCTAGGGACACTCCTGGATATTTTATGTACCACAAGCACGGCTTAGACGCTGTGTTGTATTTAGATTTGTGGGTGGACTACACCAAGCATTTAGAAGAGCAGTTTAGATGGCCTGTTTCAGGGACATGGGATGCCGAGTGCATCATGAGAGTAGAAGAAGCATTATGGAAAAAGAAAGCCAGACAGTCACAGAAAGATGCCATTGAATTATGGCGTAAAGAATCACATAGACGGACAGAGAAAGCACTCAGAAAAGCAGAGAAAAGTAGAGAAGATTCCGAAAAGGCTAGAGAAAAAGAACTGCTAGAAGAAGGACAGCAAGTCAGAATGGAACAACACGACAGACAGAGTAATGCAATTATAACAGGACTGTATCCAGTTCTGGCCGAGGGCCTGCCCAAGGCGACCCTGGAAATACCGAAAGATCTGCCCCCTCCATTGGTTCCGACTAAATTACGTCATAAAAAGACCGCAGCAGACATTTTCCTTTCTTCCTATTTAGACGATGTAGCTCCCACATATACCAATGTACCCGTACCACCTGCTAATAATCTGCAACCACAGATCCCTGCTGATCAAGCCACGACCCCTCCACATCATCAGATTCCCGCACCTGTTGCCCTTCGACAGACCCATTCGTTTAGAAAACAAGAAACGTTACCTTTGTCCGATACCAGAGCAATGTTCCCTTGAACATATTTTCCAAATTACTGATAAAATCCTGAAAGAAAGAGTAGGTTATCATGAACTCAATACCTTACGTGATCAGGAACTAGCCCGGTCCGCAGTCCAATGGGCCGGGGATGACAGCATATATAAAGACGACTCAGTAGTGCAAACATTTTTAAGTCTTACTCCAGAAGAACAGCGACTAGCTGGTATATACATGACCCAACATCTCATTGTACAGTATGAAAACCAACAATCTGATCCAGGTCCGTTATATAATCTACTGCAAGACTTACTCCTGAGAAGATGGAGAGGTCTAGGTACCGATTTAATTGACATCATTTTAGAACAACAACACAAATATAGAACTTTCCTGACTCCACATCTTGTTTCCGTTCCACCCCCAGTAAGACAACCATATCACCTAGATAAACAGAACCCTTTACGAGAAGTACATCCAGTCAGGAAACCAGATAATACATTTGAACGCGTGTTTGTATACACGCCCATAACTAAAATGGAATTATTGGAAATGAAGAAAATAGTGCCCAGTCATGATAATGACCCTGCAGGTTTTCACCGTGAAATAAAAGACATGTTACTCATGGGAGATTACACATATCCCGACATTATGAAAATATTGAAAGTGTTATTGCCTGCCTGTATTTATGAGAAACTCAAAGAAAAAGAATGGGAGGTGGGAGATAAAAAGATCAATTGGACTGAATTAGAAAACGAAGAAACTGGTCGAACCCCAGGTTTAGGTCTTGGGGACAAAACTAAAGCATTACCAGGATTATTAGTACAGGTTTTGCCAAGATTGTTGGCAACTAAAAAGGAGGACTGGGATGCAATCTCAGCCTGCAAACAGAAGCACGACGAAGACACTAGTGATTTTTATTCCAGACTACAATCATGTCGTTCACAGGTTGCGGCAGCCTTCCCAGACAACACCGAGGTGAAACCACATGAACTGGTCCCGGGGGACGTTGTTGTAGTCCGAAATTTCGACCGGGCAAGCCCTCTGGAGCCCCGCTGGAAGGAGCCGAAGATCGTTTTGTTAACAACCAGGACTGCAGTAAAATTAGAGGGGAGGAAGGGCTGGGTCCACTCCAGCCACGTGAAACGTTTTTATGGACTTCTGCCAAAGACTGATTCCCAGAACTCTCACATTCCAGAGACTGATACCAAACTCCCCCTTTTAGAGAAAACTCCCCAAGAGGAGTTTCGAATGAAATTGAGGTCTAGTAAGTCAGACAGTTTAATTGTTTAAGTCCCCCCCTGGGTGAAGCGGTTAGACAGTTTCTTGACATGTATAAGTTAGACCCCAATAGAGAGAGAGATAGACAGGAGACCAAGAAACAGAAATATTGTAAAAGTCTCCGAAGCAGATGCGTCTGCACACTACTTATTATGCTTTTTCTGAGTCTTACGATTATTATTATGAGTTGGATGTTATACATGTATTTTCCTCTTGCACATTCTTTTTCTAATGACACTGCCGAGCACACATTTAGTGCTCTACCTCCACACGAATTGTCTTATCGACTTGCGCTGCGCAACAATACATTCATTCGTATGTTACACCATTCTCACCAGATCAATAATGCTACTAATTGTTGGATATGTGGCCGACTCCCTCCCTATCAGAACTACAAGGGAGCTCTGCCCCTTTTTCCTTACCCGTTTACACATAATGGTTCCTGTGGTGCATGGTTTAGTTTAATATCTTCTTTAGACACCGAATCCCGAGTTTCCCAAGGCAACTGGATATGGGGAAATTTGAACACAGTCATGAACAAAGCATGTTTCCCAAACGAGGAGGGTCTTCCACAAATGACAGGGACAGATCTAGAAAATGAAGTGTATGGATTAGGCAATTTTACACTTAACCTCATGATTCTAAATGTTCAATCAGAGACCGGTCCAGACTTACCTTCTATATCAGTTTTACCAGCAAAAGGTGTATTATGTGTCAGAAAGAATGGTTCAGTACATCTAGGTCACAGTGACTGTACTACTGTGGTCGAATTCAGTGATAAAGGCAAGTCTACATTCAAAGCTTCCAGACATTCCTATTTTATATGTGGTCAGACAGCTTATGTCCGTTTACCTCCAGACTGGGATGGTACCTGTTTCATTGCATTCCTATTGCCACCAGTTTTTCTAGCCCCATCTGACTATCACAGGAATTCCCGCCTTAATATTGTTAGACACAAGAGAGATCTCCCAATAGTTGATCAGACTGAAACTACATGGGAACAATATACAGATTTCAATAAAGGATTCTTTCCCTATCTAGGCACTGTCTCCAATAGTAAACTGATACGCAAATTAACCAGAATACTCGAAGCGGTAGTGAATGAGACTACTTCTGCTTTAGGCAACTTAACAGAGGAACAGTCTACTATGAGACTTGTTGTTCTTCAGAACCGCCTTGTCCTTGACGTCATCCTGGCCGATAGGGGCGGAGCTTGTAGAGTCATCGGATCCAGTTGTTGCGTGTTTATTCCTAATAACGCGCCATCAGTCTATAAGGCCATTACCCGACTTCACGAAATTGCCCATCTGATACACCAGAATCCAGGCTCCTGGACTTGGTCCGGTTGGCTCTGGAGTGTAATCACAGCCTGGGGATGGAAGCTACTGTCATTCCTAGGAATCATATTGGCCATAGTATTCAGTTGTTGTCTATGTCTACAATGTGGACCAGCGATTTGCGGCTTGTGCGCCACAGCTTGTGTTCCCCATCCAAGTTCACGTTCCCATTCCCGAATAAAGAAAGAAGAACAGATGATGTTATATGAACAGATTGATGGTCTCATGAAAATCGACATATCCTGAAGGGTCCGTAGGGGACAAGGAGGGAATGAGGTAATTGAAATTTTTATGGTCAAATGTGTCCCCTAACGTGTACCCCAACGGCTCCATGTACAAGTTTTAAGTACATGTAATTTCCCTCCACAACCGAATCTGATGACGCAAATACATTTGCGTCCAACGTTAACATGTCCTCTATCAGATCCACCATGAATGGATCAATGATTCAGTTCCTAAGTATGCCGTGCCACCGTCTTTACATGGTGCACTTTCACGTTTTTCCTGGCTCTGCCGAGCTAGGCCCTGATGTCTGCCTTCGAGCCACTTCTGTCTCTGCCTCTGAAAGCTGCAGCATGGAGATGCATCCCTGACCTCTGCCTTACTTCCTGCCAAGCGAAGCGGTGCCTGGCTCAGCCTGGCCTGCCTGCCAAAACCGTATTTTGCCTTCAAGTTATCTGTTCAGCCTCCTCGAAAACACATTCCTGTCTAGTGATTTAGGTAAACATATCCCCGGCTGCAGAGCAAAGAGCAAGTCTTCCTGTCTCCGTGCAAGATGAGATACCAGAAATGTTATAGGTCCAGGTCGTACTGACATCTCAGACTTCTGTCTCCTTTACTAGTGTTAAAGTTCTCCCCAGTTACACGTCTATGTCACGTCATGCTAGTTGCGCGCGCATCCGCACTTCCTGCTGACTTTGCAGAATTCTCTATGCACCCACCCACTTATGACACTTTTCTGTGACGTTTCTAGTACACGCCTTCGTGCACACCCTTGTTCACGCCTTTTTGCTACGCACATGTGTTCTTATCATATACATTTCACTTGTCACGCCTACTGTATTCACTGCCATTGTGCCATTTTACTATATATGTCATGTACTGTTAATAAATCGTTGACATCTTTCTGCCATCATTGCATACCCGAACCCCTGTATTGATGGAATTGATTTCCATGACTCAAGTCATTTTTGATTAAAGCCCTTATGACTCAGACATCACGGACTCTGCCTCTCATTTGATTGAGCTATTCTTTATACCTGTCTGAAATTATATGGCAAACTCGTATACGGTAAAATATTTACCACAGTAGAGTGAGGGTTTGTGCCTGGTCAGTGTGCAAATCACTACAAACCAGAGACCCCACTTCTAACAATGAACATATTTTGTTAGTCCTTAGGCTGCCCCCATCATCAGTGTTCTATCATCAATCCCTCAGCCATTAAACAAAATGACATGGCGATTGGTGCCTGTTTGCAACAAGGGGGCTGGTGAAGGCACACATGCATGCAGGAAAGTCGAGACATGATGCATAGAACAACAAACAACTGTTTGTGTGATACGTGCATGCAAAGCTCTGTAGTAACAGCTTTATAGACACTCTCTAGTGCCACCTCTATGTGGCAGGGTACCCATAGGAGGGAAACAGCCAGTGGTTTAATTGTGATGGTCACCATAATATTATTCTTAACATTCTGCTCCCATTGTCCCTTTCTTCCTTAATCTACCCATGAGTGCCAGCTCTCCAAGCAGTCAAATAGTGACAGTTTGTCACACTGCTTATGAGTGCCACCTCTTTGTCATTGTCATTGTCATTGCAGACAGTACTGGCATGATCGAGATGTCAGCGCTGTTTTTTATGCCTGAATTTGAATTTAAATATTTTAAAAGCACTCACTAATTTTGCGCACTGTGTTGTGGTCCATCCTATCTGTACCCCGCCCTGTTCCACCGCGGCTGGTGCCGTTTGTGTGGAGGGAGAGGCGAGGCGCCATCTCGGGTGGGGCTGGACCAGAGCTAGCGGTCTAGTTCTTCCGGGAGGCAGGGCTTAAAACTCAATGTGTATCCGGGAGCGCAGCGGACGGGCGCAGCGGGCGCGACGAAGGCGCGCCGAAGGTTCGCCTAAGGTAAGCCCGTCTGCACCCGTCCGCGGCCGATTGGGGCCGGGGGCCAAAACCCCTGGTCAAATTTACACATACTCCTCTCATGATCTGATGCTTTTAAGAGCTATAGACAACTTATGTCCGCCATTATTACCTCATGTACTCAAGCGCACTGCCACTTATGGTATTTCAAAGTCCAAGTATACAGCCGGAAATGTTACCCACCCCAGCCCCCGCACTTGTTCTCAATTCTTATTAGAATCACAGACCAAGCTTAAATGTATGTATTTGAATACGAGGTCGATGGCCAAACATCACATGGACATATTTTTAATGTTGCGATCTAAGCAACCCGATATCTTGCTCCTTACGGAGACTTGGCTTAACGCAGACTCATTACCAGATATTTTGGCGGCTGTTCCCTCTGATTATTACATTTTAAATGCTGATAGATCTGTCGACAAAAGAGGTGAGGAGTTGCAGCCATTATTCATAATACTCACAAGTTCTCCCTACTACCGCCTCTTGTCCTTAGAGGCTCAGAGAATATCGTTTTCAAAATGGACACTGACAGTGGAACACTGTTAATGGTCCTAATTTATCGCCCCCCTCAACTCATGTCCACTTTTGCTGCCTTATTGGCAGAACAACTAGCCTCTCTTGTAATTAATCACACTAAAATTGTTTTGTTGGGTGATCTGAAACTCTGGTTTGATGCTACTGACTTGGACGCTCAGGCAGCAGAACTTAAGGACTTACTTTTAGATCTGAACCTAATACAACAGATCCATCTGCCAACCCATGAAAAAGGGCACAGCCTTGATCAAATATGGTCCCAGAATATCCCCCTCTCTATTTCTTCTATAACTCCTTGTATCTGGTCGGACCATTTTCTCATACACTTTACACTTATCATTGAGAAGGGCAAAAAGCAGCTTTTCCAAACAGGCGGGAAAATCAGAAAATGGAAGGACATTGATACTTCAGCTTTTTTGGACACCTTGGCTTTGTCCCTTCCCCCCATGGCCAAGGACATCGATGCCATTGAAGAAGCCTATTCTAACTGGTTACGTCAGGCAGCTGACGCCCACGCTCCTTGTATAAACATCCCCCTCTCCCGCCCTAATGACGCACATAAGTGGTTTACTCCACATTTGAAGTCTTTAAAATTGGAAGTGCGCCAAAAAGAGAGGAAGTGGAGAATCGGCTATTTGACACAAGATAAAGCCAATTATTGCAAGGCCCGTAAAGACTACCAAAAACTCGTCCTAAAACAAAAAACTGACTACTTCTCCGAAAAAATATTGAACTCTCGTAATAAGATGAAAGAACTGTTCAATATTGTGAATGATCTCAGCAGTAGTGATAGAACCACCCCATCGGTTACCCCTACCCAGGATCTTTGCAACTCATTGAATTCTTTTTTCTTTAACAAAATTTGCACCATAAAACAGAGTATCTTAAATGCCTTGCCCCACCCTCCTTTGGATGACGCTTACTATAATCCTCACACTTTAGAAACCTTTCCCCCTATTGATGGTAAGACTTTGTCCAACCTTTTTGCAAGGGTTAAATCTGGCTCACCTGATGATACCTGCCCTCCGCACATCCTGAGAGAGGTGGGGACAGCCATTCCTGAGGGCGTGCTTCCTTTGCTAAATGGATCACTTTTACTGGGCAAAAGTTCCCAATAGCCTTAAGAAGGCCTTGCTTATCCCTCTGATCAAGAAAGTTGGAGCAGATCCGCTTGATCCGGTAAACTATAGGCCTATATCACTGCTGCCTTATACCTCTAAGTTACTGGAGGCCCACGTCTGTGCAAACGTGTCTAATTTCATAGAACAAACGGAATATCTTGAACCCAATCAGGCAGGCTTCCGTTCGTGTCACTCAACGGAAGCTGTAATACTGGCGGTACAAAATACTTTGAGGCAGAATGCGGATAAAGGAATCCACCAGGCCCTGGTACTACTCGATCTTTCGGCAGCATTCAACACGGTTGACTATTCCATTCTGGTCAACCGTGTCGAACAAGCTGGCCTCAGGGGGCCCGCATTGAGTTGGATTCGCTCCTTTATCACAGGCCGCACTCAATCAGTAAGATTGGGCCCTTTTACAGCTCCCACTATTTCCACCACATGTGGAGTACCCCAGGGCTCATCTTTGTCACCTCTGCTTTTTAATCTGTACCTTCGCCCACTACTGTACTCCCTAAGAAATGCTAGAGTTACCATCTATAACTACGCGGACGATCTACAACTCATCTTCCCTTTGAACACCAAGGACTCTGTGGAAGAATTTTATAACACCATGACACACATTCAGGGATGGATGAGTCTTAATCATCTAAAACTTAACCCAGGCAAGACTGAATTGGTCTTGCCTGGGCAAAGTGAACTAAGCTGGAGCCCATGCTTTTGGCCTTCTAGCATGGGGCCCCACCTACGAGATTGTGCTCAGTCAAAAGCTTGGGAGTAACAATTAGTGAGGACCTTTCTTTGAAAAGACAAGTAGGTACTGTAGTGTCTTCCAGTTTCTTTCAACTCAAAAAAATAAGGAAAATAGCTCACTTTCTTACGCAGGCCGCTCTCACCCAGGTCATAATTGCCCTTGTCCTATCCCGACTGGATTTTTCTAACAGTCTCTACTTGGGGCTCCCAGCGGGAGAGTTAAAACGACTTCAGTTGGCCCAGAATCAAGCCGCCAGGCTTATTCTTGGACTTACAAAGTGGCAATCTATTAGACCTGGTTTGAAACAACTACACTGGTTACCTGTTGCGCAGCGAATTGCATTTAAAACCGGGTGTATTATTTTTAAAACCTTACAAAACTCAGCCCCGAAGTTTATAAAAGATCTTGTCTCTAGATACAATCCATCTTTAAATCTTCGCTCTGCTCAAAAATCTTTATTGATTGTTCCATCTTTCAAAAGGAAGCGTCTTGGTGGCAGCTGCTTCGACCATCTTGCAGCCACCTTTTGGAATTCGTAAGCCTTACAACTGAAATTGAGTGGAGACCTTCTTAGCTTCAGACATTCTCTTAAAACCTGGCTGTTCATGCAGGCCTATTGCTGAGTTGTATTTCACTTTTAACTGTTGTGTTGTGTTCTCTTCCTATAGCGCCATGAAGCCCCCGGGCATACGAGCGCTTAAGAAATATATATTAACATAACATAACATAACATAACATAACATAACATAACATAACATAACATAGCATAACATAACCTCTTTATACTTCAAATCAATGACCACTTCTCATACTTCCCTACAATGCAGTATTTTAACACAGCATTCCACTTTCAACCCATCATGATGTTCCTGAGTGCTACCTACTTACACTGACCACTACTCGGAGCTCATCGTATTACTTACCATGTAACACTTAAGACAGCTGACAGTGGTAACAAGAAGACAGTCAGCACCTCCATTATGTTTGCAATTATTAGGTAACAACAGTGAGAGCGTAATCTATGCAAAACACTGTGCAATCGATACAGTGTTGCTCTGTATAGAAAAACATATTTTCCATATACTTACATAATCAAAATGTATAAAGCAGAGCACAACACAAAAATAGTTGCAAACTGACTCTGTTGTCATTTGAATTTAATGATACATCAAGAAAAAAACAAGAAAAACACAACAATATAGTCTAAGGTGTAAATGTTTGAATTGTTGATATGTAGTTGTAGTGCTGGTCCAGACATCCAACACTTGTTTCGTCATGTAGATGACTTTTTCAAGGCTCAGATTGTATATTGTGTATGTCTGCGATTGCAGAACTCCAAGGAATGTTCAAAGCCCAGACTCCAAAATTAAACTTCTGTAATCCCAGGACTGCAAAGCTTGTTGTGATATACGAGACTAGGGTCTTGGCAATATGTTAAAGGAATCCCTTGTCCATATTCAAAGGACTACTTCTAATTGAGAAGGAAGTGCCCAGGGGCGGCCTTAGGCATGTGCAAGCTGTGCACCTGCACAACGCCGCCAAACCCCAGGGGCCGCCACGCCAATATATATCCTTAATATAATAATCCTCTGAGGATGGAAACATATTTGCGTGGCAGCCCCTGACATGACGAAACAAGTGTTGGACGTCTGGACCAGCACTACAACTACATATCAAAAAGTCAAGCATTTACACCTTAGACTATATTGTTGTGTTTTTCTTGTTTTTTTCTTGATGTATCATTAAATTCAAACGACAACAGATAAACTATTTTTGTATTGTGCTCTGCTTTATAAATTTTGATTAAGTAAGTATATGGAAAATATGTTTTTCTATACAGAGCAACACTGTATCGATTGCACAGTGTTTTGCATAGATCACGCTCTCGCTGTTGTTACCTAATAATTGCAAACATAATGGAGGTGCTGACTGTCTTCTTGTTAGATTACTGGAGAGATTTAGATGATTATTTATTGCACCCAAGACTAATTTTGGAGTCTGGGTAGTCTTACTTATCCAGCATATTAAGGACACTTTGAACATTCATTGGAGTTCTGCGATCACAGACATACAAAATATAGAACTTGAGCCTTAAAAAGTCTTCAACACGGTAAAACACGTGTCGGCTGCCTGTACCAATGCTACAACTACTTGTCACCAAGTCATGCATTTACACCTTAAACTATGTTATTGTGTTTTTCTTGTTTTTTCTTAATGTGCCATTAAATTCAACTGACAAAAAAGTCAACTTGAAACTATTTTTGTGTTGTGCTCTGCTTTATAAATTTTGATATTACTCACCATCTTCGCCTCTCCCTCGGTCAACTAACAGTGCCAGTTTATTATAAGTACACACAGGTGTATGCTCCTACACTGTGCACCAGTACCGGCTGTTTGCACCCCCTGTCTGTTCTGGTTCATTACAGTGTCAGCCACTGCCAGCTCTTCACAGCACACTAATGACAGCTGCTGACACTGCTCCTCGATACAAAAGGGGATGATGAACGGAGCGTTTGAGCAAATCAAACACTCACCCCCAGTCAGCTGATCTGGGTTTAATCCACCACAATTCTTTAGCTCACTGCGCCACCCCAGTTCAGACATGGTCATTTGCAAATCAGTCTGACCCTGTGCCTCATGGGAACAGTCCAGCCCGAACTGCCAAGCCATGTCTTCACTGGACCGGAAACAAGCATCCTGGACCGGTTTCGGATTCATAATCCTCATCAGCCAGGCTATCTTGAATCCAGTGGCAAAGTGAGCAAGGAACTCAGGTCTGAGCATACCCTGCCATCTTAGGGCGAACAAAGCGATACAAAAGCGGATGATGGCCGAAGCGTTTGAGCAAATCAAAAACTCACCCCCAGTCAACTGATCTGGGTTTAATCCATCACCATTCTTTAGCTCACTCCGCCACCCCAGTTCAGACATGGCCATATGCAAATCAGTCTGACTCTGTGCCTCATGGGAACAGTCCAGCCCGAACTGCCAAGCCATGTCTTCCTTGGACCGGAAAACAGCATCCTGGGACCGGTTTCGGATTCATAATCCTCATCAGCCAGGCTATTGTGAATCCAGTGGCAAAGTGAGCAAGGGTCTCACGTCTGAGCATACCCTGCCAACTTAGGGCGAACAAAGCGATACAAAAGGGGATGATGGACGGAGCGTTTGAGCAAATCAAACACTCACCCCCAGTCAACTGATCTGGGTTTAATCCATCACCATTCTTTAGCTCACTCCGCCACCCCAGTTCAGACATGGCAATATGCAATTCCGTCTGACCCTGTGCCTCATGGGAACAGACCAGCCCGAACAGCCAAGTCATGTCTTCCCTGGACCGGAAACAAGCATCCTGGGACCGGGTTCGGATTCATAATCCTCATCATCCAGGCTATCTTGAATCCAGTGGCAAAATGAACAAGGGACTCACGTCTGAGCATACCCTGCCAACTTAGGGTGAACAAAGTGATACAAAAGGGGATGATGGACGGAGCGTTTCAGCAAATCAAACACTCACCCCCAGTCAACTGATCTGGGTTTAATCCATCACCATTCTTTAGCTCACTCCACCACCCCAGTTTAGACATGGCCATATGCAAATCAGTCTGACCCTGTGCCTCATGGGAACAGTCCAGTCCGAATGTCTTCCCTGGACTGGAAACAAGCATCCTGGGACCAGTTTCGGATTCATAATCCTCATCAGCCAGGCTATCTTGAATCCACTGGCAAAGTGAGCAAGGGACTCACGTCTGAGCATACCCTGCCAACTTAGGGCAAACAAAGCGATACAAAAGGGGATGATGGACGGAGCGTTTAAGAAAATCAAACACTCACCCCCAGTCAACTGATCTGGGTTTAATCCATCACCATTCTTTAGCTCACTCCACCACCCCAGTTCAGACATGACCATATGCAAATCAATCTGACCATGTGCCTCATGGGAACAGTCCAGCCCGAACTGCCAAGCCATGTCTTCCCTGGACCGGAAACAAGCATCCTGGGACCGGTTTCGGATTCATAATCCTCATCAGCCAGGCTATCTTGAATCCAGTGGCAAAGTGAGCAAGGGACTCACGTCTGAGCATACCCTGCAAACTTAGGGCGAACAAAGCGATACAAAAGGGGATGATGGACGGAGCGTTTGAGCAAATCAAACACTCACCCCCAGCCAACTGATCTGGGTTTAATCCATCACCATTCTTTAGCTCACTCTGCCACCCCAGTTCAGACATGGCCATATGTAAATCAGTCTGACCCTGTGCCTCATGGGAACAGTCCAGCCTGAACTGCCAAGCAATGTCTTCCCTGGACCGGAAACAAGCATCCTGGGACTGGTTTCGGATTCATAAGCCTCATCAGCCAGGCTATCTTGAATCCAGTGGTAAAGTGAGCAAGGGACTCACGTCTGGGCATACCCTGCCAACTTAGGGCGAATCCCTAAGTTGGGGCACCACTTTCCTTGTTTTCAGTCGTCTTTTGTATTACACTATTAGTAAATAACACCATATTATTAACTATTAGTGTACTGAAAAAATGGGGTATGGTTATTTGGAATATGACCGTATCTAGGAAATAGGAGAAGTACAAAATACATTAAAATATACTTTGTGTGCGTTCTTGTGGATGAAAGTGCTTGTGCGTTTCAGCGAAAATAAAGGTCAAATGGCGTGTATTGTCACTTCCGCTAAATATGAAATTTTGGTGAACTGACGTCCATGCAGACACCTCACCATCTGCCCATGTAGCGAGCGGGAAACGGTCTGTACAAAGGGAACTGGGCAGAACTGGAATATATGTCATATTCTCAGGTGGCCCTTATTAAAGGACTAAGATCATTTTACTCAATGCTTTATTAAAATTCACCACTTCTTCATTACGTTTTAATTCAGTCATAGCAATGCATTTTTTAACAATTTGTTTTCGTTTCTTCTCTCCTAATAGATACGTATTTCTTCCTAAACTTTGGCATTTAGAGAGGTATTGTGCAGATGCTGCCACCACGAAGGGGGGGCTCGAGAGCTGGCGCCATAACGGTCGCCATGCCCTCTCCTCCCCCACAAGGACAGACCAGGTAGCGCGCTAAATTTTGGCGCGCTACCTACACAGGGCGGGAAGATAGCACAGAGGATTCCACCCCCCCACCCCATGACTTCAGAGGTGGCAGAGTCAGTGCCAGGAACACAGGGTCAACTCGTCCTTATGGACGTTGGTTGGGACACCACTTTCCTTATTTTCAGTCGTTTTTTGTATTACACTATTAGTAAATAACACCATATTATTCACTATTAGTGTACTGAAAAAATGGGGTATGGTTATTTGGAATATGACCGTATCTAGGAAATAGGAGAAGTACAAAATACTTTAAAATATACTTTGTGTGAGTTCTTGTGGATGAAAGTGCTTGTGAGTTTAAGTGAAAATAAAGGTCAAATGGCGTGTATTGTCACTTCCGCTACTTATGAAATTTTGGTGAACTGACGTCCATGCAGACACCTCACCATCCGCCCATGTAGCGAGCGGGAAACGGTCTGTACAAAGGGAACTGGGCAGAACTGGAATATATGTCATATTCTCAGGTGGCCCTTATTAAAGGACTGAGATCATTTTACTCAATGCTTTATTAACATTCACCACTTCTTCATTACGTTTTAATTCAGTCATAGCAATGCATTTTTTAACATTTTGTTTTCGTTTCTTCTCTCCTAGCAGATACGTATTTCTTCCTACACTTTGGCATTTAGAGATGTATTGTGCAGAGGCTGCTATTTTCTTTTTATCCCAAAATAAAAACTGCGGCCAACAAATGACCACAACAAGAGAAAATGTGTGCCTTGGTTATTTTGGGGTTGGCAGGAGGGGAGCGAAGTATGATGTTGTATTGGGTACAAAGAGGGGTGGTGGGGGCATGTGCGAGGGTTAGTGCAGAGGCTGCCACCACGAAGGGGGGCTCGAGAGCCGGCGCCATAACGGTCGCCATGCCCTCTCCTCCCCCACAAGGACAGACCAGGTAGCGCGCCAAAGCTACCTTCCCAGGGCGGGAAGATAGCAACGAGGATTCCCCCCCCATGCAATAGGTGGGCCAGCCGGGCCAATAGGAGGGGGGAGCACGGTACGAACCCCCCAATAGGGGGGGTGCAAGCTGGGGGGCATAGGGACAGGGGGGGATTTAAGGCTGCTCCCCCAGGTAAGCGCTATGTCCACGGCAGAGCGGGGGGAGCAGCACATGAAGCAGAAATTCCCACCCACCCACACCGAAGGGACAGCAATTCCGCAGGCTGTAGCATAGGGACAAGCATGGCGGAGAACTACGCGGATTAAGGTTGGTAATCATGCACACCGGAGGGCGGTGTGCCAGGAAAAGACCACTAACCTCGGGATGCCTCACGGCTGGGAGAGCTGGCTAGAAGGGCAGAGGGTAAGACCACTCACCTTCAGATGCCACACGGCTGGGTGAGGTGGCTTACCGGAGGAGGGGGTAGTAAAACGGAGATGGCGCTCGCAGCCCAGCCCCTGCCGGATGGCAGGGCACAATCGGAACCAGAAGGTAGAGAGTTAGGGCCTAACTCCGGGGACTGACGCTACCCCTCTCCCCCGCTCAAGGGGAGCCCAAATCCAACCAAAGGCAAGCAAAGGAACGACCCGCAAGGGCCGAAGAGACTGAAACAGCAAACACAAAACGTGATGTCTATTTTCTTTGTATCCCAAAATTAAAACTGCTGCCAACAAATGACCACAACAAGAGAAAATGTGTGCCTTGGTTATTTTGGGGTTGGCAGGAGGGGAGTGCAGTATGATGGTGTATTGGGTACAAAGAGGGGTGGTGGGGGCATGTGCGAGGGTTATGACCTGGGTGGTAAACAGCTGCAGCGGAAGAGACAGAGTAATGAAAAGGAGGAGAAAGAATAGGAGCAAACACACACAGCTGAACTCTGAGGATTCAGAGGGCTTCGGAGCCTCGGACTGATAGAACACACTGGGAGGCCAGCATCCGAAACACAAGGGCTTGATGTAGGGCAGCAACAGAAAAGGAAGACATACTTGAAAGAATATACGGAATCCAACACTAGCGTTAATGGGAACGGGAAGGGGTAAAACAGAGGGCAAGGACACAGAGAAAGGTCAGGCTCACCAGTTGCAAGTCTGATACATTTATAACTATGTGAAAATGACACCTTGTTTCTGGGAAGGGTTCGAGTACGTCAATGTGTGCCCCGTACAGGTCAGAGCATTTGAATGGACCATTTGCGTTTTGGAGCATCATTTTATTCGCAGTTTATAACAGGACATGAACTAACGCTCCCAAAGAGAGTGCAGATGTATCTAATGCTCTGTATGGGCCTGAAGTTAGACGTCACTAGTATCCACCAACAAATCATATTATACAAAGCCAAGTCTATTAGTTCTGAAATGCGTGTTATTTTATGTATTTGCGTTACTAAGTTACAGAGCGAGACTCACCCGAGCAGCAGGAGGAGTCCGAGTGCCAGTAGAGTCCCACGGGGCAGCACGCGCTTGTGATTGGATTACACGCAGGTGAAACGCAGGTGGAACCACCTGCACAGTAACACCCAACTCCATCAGTACATCCCCCATTACAACCGGCGGCTGTGCACAAGGGCACCGAGGAGTTTCCGGCTGCAAGAAGAGGGAAGAAGGAAAGGGCGCAGTTAAGTGGGTTCCAAATACAATTATACTGCGCCAAACCTGACAAATAACACATTACAGCGTACATTCCTCACCTACGGGTTTATCTTTTTTTAATGTGGCAAACGTGCAACATCAGCCCCAAGGTGCATCCAAGAGTGGGAGAGATCCGATGTCCATTATAGAAACAACAACAGAACAATAGCACAGTATGCAGCACTGGGATGCCGACCATACAAAGGTACAATCAAACAACTACTGGAAAAGAAGGGCAACCGGAGTGAATGTCAAACCCGGGTCACAAAGTAATAGCCTCTTCCCAATCTCCCAGCAGTCGATTTGTTATTGGACCCGTTGTTTTTTCCTAAATAAACTAGCTATCCTCTTGAACTGCAGATCAGACTA
Source organism: Lissotriton vulgaris (assembly GCF_964263255.1). NCBI lineage: Eukaryota > Metazoa > Chordata > Amphibia > Caudata > Salamandridae > Lissotriton > Lissotriton vulgaris. Next base: position 398,029 of record NW_028250111.1, read on the forward strand.
TGGAAAAGTAACCAAATATTTCATTTTTTCCACGTTCCACAGAAGCGTTTACCCGCGCTACTCCCTCTTTCTATGGACTGTTGACTATATCCATCTTTCCTCTCACTCACCTCCTCTCCTGTTCTCAGCGCTTTACTTACAGCACCTCAGGCTTGGATGTGAGAGGCAGGTGAGGAGCAGTTATGATGCTCGAGGTCAGCAGCTCTTAACATTCATACATTACCCAAACCATCAACCATGAAATCATACAAGAAACACTGGGGCTCCTGTCACGAATGATGTTCATCTACTGAATGCAATCGTTTATCTAATGATCCTTTCCAGGTTTTCGTATTCCAGAGAGATGGGTTTTACAAGGGTATCCCCATCAACTATTTCCTGTCAGTGGTCAGCCATAAAAGTATTAAATATCCTGGGGAATTTCTCATAAATGTCATTTCTGGTTTCAAGACTTTTAAAGGGTTTTAGACTCAAAATGCCAGTTAATTCAAGTCTTGTTTTTTCTTGGGTACTATTGATAGTTTTGAGATGCCTACAGTCAGAGGGGCTTATTTACAAGCCCCTTGCGCCACTTTTGTGTGACTTTTCCCATGTTAAAAATGACGCAAAAGTGGTGCAAGAGGCTTGTAAATAAGCCTCAGAATCTTTTGCGCATCTAGAAACATAGGCATAGCTGCCAAGGTCACAGATTGGCATGTGTGACATTTTCATAATTTCAGTGTAATTATGAGTGACATTTCAACAACTATGAGTGACACTTTATCATAAGCAAAATTGAGCAATGAAGACGAGGGAATTCATATCATATATGTACTATAGCACATAAACTGGCAAGAGCATGACAGTCAATCACAGAGAGAGAATCAAAGAGAGCAGCACTCGAGAGAAAGTGAGTTTAGGTACCTGCAGGTCTGTGGACTGATGCTGGGCGATAAAATATTATGTGCACTGTTTTAAATAGTTTCTTGTGCATGTATTTAGCAAGAATTAC